>NC_140631.1:28208809-28666309 GCF_057382275.1 Copadichromis virginalis | reverse complement strand
TATTTACCCTTTCAGGCTCTGGATGTTTCAGGTCCAGATCATTGTTTGGAAAGCTGTTTGGTTGCGGCTTTAGGCAGCTCACAGTCTTCTGAATCTGGCTGGTCTCAGTCTTCGTGTGTAACAGATAGAGAATGAAGACAAAAGAACAGTAATCTGACAGTTACTAAAAATGCATCACTCAAGAGGATGAATAGACCATTTCACTATCGGCAAATAGCGTAAGGTACACATCGTGCATGAGAAACATTCATTAAAATCTGTCCTAGGTCAATGTTACCTCTTCAAAATCTTGCACTGAAGAAGAATGCATGGCTTCTGAGCCTTGCTGAGGCATTTCTTCATCAAGATCCTGCAACAAAGAAAAGATGGCACAAAGATTAGACCAAGTGCTCTTCTTGCAACTGTACTGGGCAGTCCTGTGCTTCTGTCTTTAATTTGCATGTGTGTGTGTGTGTGTGTGGGGGGGGCTTTCCACTCAAGAAATGTTTTCTTCTGAAAAAAATACTGGCTACAATAGTTAACAACTGATTCCTTTGCAATCATCCATCCTCTTCCACTTATCCTTATCAGGATTGTGGGGTAGCAGTTTTGGGGCCTATACCAGCTACCATAGGGCAGTACAACCTGGACAGATCACCAGTCTAACATGGAAGGACAAGCATTTGCATTCACACCAAAGGGCAGTTTTGAATCACCAGTTAACCTAACCCCATAAGCTACATCTTTGGACTGTGGGAAGAAGCCAGAGTACACAGCGAGAGAGCCCATGCACTACCAGCAGTAAAAAGTGCCTAAAACAAGTTAAGTTGTATAGTACTATCTATCTTAATGTTCAAGCCTGAGTTTCAAACCACATAGAAACAAAGCACATGTAGTCAGTTCTGCATGCTGTAGGTCAAACTGTCAAGAAATACGAGAAGACCCCTCCTAAAACCAGAGTGATGTCACCATGAAGCAAACTTTGACGGAGTCTCCCAATAACAGTGTGGTCCTCCTAAGTCACATTTGGGTGGTTAACACACACACACACACTCAGATGTTATCCAGACTTGCACTTTGAAACAATGAAAAGGACCTACAAGCCACAGTCCATGTAAATCACATCACACCCAGGTGACTGCCAAACACAAACACACACACAGCATCCATAAAGAATGATGATAGATTAAATTATTAGTTCATTAAGTGGTACACTGGATTATATTTACCCTTTCAGGCTCTGGATGTTTCAGGTCCAGATCATTGTTTGGAAAGCTGTTTGGTTGCGGCTTTAGGCAGCTCACAGTCTTCTGAATCTGGCTGGTCTCAGTCTTCGTGTGTAACAGATAGAGAATGAAGACAAAAGAACAGTAATCTGACAGTTACTAAAAATGCATCACTCAAGAGGATGAATAGACCATTTCACTATCGGCAAATAGCGTAAGGTACACATCGTGCATGAGAAACATTCATTAAAATCTGTCCTAGGTCAATGTTACCTCTTCAAAATCTTGCACTGAAGAAGAATGCATGGCTTCTGAGCCTTGCTGAGGCATTTCTTCATCAAGATCCTGCAACAAAGAAAAGATGGCACAAAGATTAGACCAAGTGCTCTTCTTGCAACTGTACTGGGCAGTCCTGTGCTTCTGTCTTTAATTTGCATGTGTGTGTGTGTGTGTGTGTGTGTGTGGGGGGGGGGGGGGGGGGGGGGGGCTTTCCACTCAAGAAATGTTTTCTTCTGAAAAAAATACTGGCTACAATAATTAACAACTGATTCCTTTGCAATCATCCATCCTCTTCCACTTATCCTTATCAGGATTGTGGGGTAGCAGTTTTGGGGCCTATACCAGCTACCATAGGGCAGTACAACCTGGACAGATCGCCAGTCTAACATGGAAGGACAAGCATTTGCATTCACACCAAAGGGCAGTTTTGAATCACCAGTTAACCTAACCCCATAAGCTACATCTTTGGACTGTGGGAAGAAGCCAGAGTACACAGCCAGAGAGAGCCCATGCATTACAGCAGTAAAAAGTGCCTAAAACAAGTTAAGAAGTTGTATAGTACTATCTATCTTAATGTTCAAGCCTGAGTTTCAAAAAATTTCAACATAGAAACAAAGCACATGCAGTCAGCTCTGCATGCTGTAGGTCAAACTGTCAAGACATACGAGAAGACCCCTCCTAAAACCAGAGTGATGTCACCATGAAGCAAACTTTGACGGAGTCCCCCAATAACAGTGTGGTCCTCCTAAGTCACATTTGGGTGGTTAACACACACACACACACACACACACACACTCAGATGTTATCCAGACTTGCACTTTGAAACAATGAAAAGGACCTACAAGCCACGGTCCATGTAAATCACATCACACCCAGGTGACTGCCAAACACACACACACACAGCATCCATAAAGAATGATGATAGATTAAATTATTAGTTCATTAAGTGGTACACTGGATTATATTTACCCTTTCAGGCTCTGGATGTTTCAGGTCCAGATCATTGTTTGGAAAGCTGTTTGGTTGCGGCTTTAGGCAGCTCACAGTCTTCTGAATCTGGCTGGTCTCAGTCTTCGTGTGTAACAGATAGAGAATGAAGACAAAAGAACAGTAATCTGACAGTTACTAAAAATGCATCACTCAAGAGGATGAATAGACCATTTCACTATCGGCAAATAGCGTAAGGTACACATCGTGCATGAGAAACATTCATTAAAATCTGTCCTAGGTCAATGTTACCTCTTCAAAATCTTGCACTGAAGAAGAATGCATGGCTTCTGAGCCTTGCTGAGGCATTTCTTCATCAAGATCCTGCAACAAAGAAAAGATGGCACAAAGATTAGACCAAGTGCTCTTCTTGCAACTGTACTGGGCAGGCCTGTGCTTCTGTCTTTAATTTGCATGTGTGTGTGTGTGTGTGTGTGGGGGGGGGGGGGGGGGGGGGCTTTCCACTCAAGAAATGTTTTCTTCTGAAAAAAATACTGGCTACAATAGTTAACAACTGATTCCTTTGCAATCATCCATCCTCTTCCACTTATCCTTATCAGGATTGTGGGGTAGCAGTTTTGGGGCCTATACCAGCTACCATAGGGCAGTACAACCTGGACAGATCACCAGTCTAACATGGAAGGACAAGCATTTGCATTCACACCAAAGGGCAGTTTTGAATCACCAGTTAACCTAACCCCATAAGCTACATCTTTGGACTGTGGGAAGAAGCCAGAGTACACAGCGAGAGAGCCCATGCACTACCAGCAGTAAAAAGTGCCTAAAACAAGTTAAGTTGTATAGTACTATCTATCTTAATGTTCAAGCCTGAGTTTCAAACCACATAGAAACAAAGCACATGTAGTCAGTTCTGCATGCTGTAGGTCAAACTGTCAAGAAATACGAGAAGACCCCTCCTAAAACCAGAGTGATGTCACCATGAAGCAAACTTTGACGGAGTCTCCCAATAACAGTGTGGTCCTCCTAAGTCACATTTGGGTGGTTAACACACACACACACACACACTCAGATGTTATCCAGACTTGCACTTTGAAACAATGAAAAGGACCTACAAGCCACAGTCCATGTAAATCACATCACACCCAGGTGACTGCCAAACACAAACACACACACAGCATCCATAAAGAATGATGATAGATTAAATTATTAGTTCATTAAGTGGTACACTGGATTATATTTACCCTTTCAGGCTCTGGATGTTTCAGGTCCAGATCATTGTTTGGAAAGCTGTTTGGTTGCGGCTTTAGGCAGCTCACAGTCTTCTGAATCTGGCTGGTCTCAGTCTTCGTGTGTAACAGATAGAGAATGAAGACAAAAGAACAGTAATCTGACAGTTACTAAAAATGCATCACTCAAGAGGATGAATAGACCATTTCACTATCGGCAAATAGCGTAAGGTACACATCGTGCATGAGAAACATTCATTAAAATCTGTCCTAGGTCAATGTTACCTCTTCAAAATCTTGCACTGAAGAAGAATGCATGGCTTCTGAGCCTTGCTGAGGCATTTCTTCATCAAGATCCTGCAACAAAGAAAAGATGGCACAAAGATTAGACCAAGTGCTCTTCTTGCAACTGTACTGGGCAGTCCTGTGCTTCTGTCTTTAATTTGCATGTGTGTGTGTGTGTGTGTGTGGGGGGGGGGGGGGGGGGGCTTTCCACTCAAGAAATGTTTTCTTCTGAAAAAAATACTGGCTACAATAATTAACAACTGATTCCTTTGCAATCATCCATCCTCTTCCACTTATCCTTATCAGGATTGTGGGGTAGCAGTTTTGGGGCCTATACCAGCTACCATAGGGCAGTACAACCTGGACAGATCGCCAGTCTAACATGGAAGGACAAGCATTTGCATTCACACCAAAGGGCAGTTTTGAATCACCAGTTAACCTAACCCCATAAGCTACATCTTTGGACTGTGGGAAGAAGCCAGAGTACACAGCCAGAGAGAGCCCATGCATTACAGCAGTAAAAAGTGCCTAAAACAAGTTAAGAAGTTGTATAGTACTATCTATCTTAATGTTCAAGCCTGAGTTTCAAAAAATTTCAACATAGAAACAAAGCACATGCAGTCAGCTCTGCATGCTGTAGGTCAAACTGTCAAGACATACGAGAAGACCCCTCCTAAAACCAGAGTGATGTCACCATGAAGCAAACTTTGACGGAGTCCCCCAATAACAGTGTGGTCCTCCTAAGTCACATTTGGGTGGTTAACACACACACACACACACACACACTCAGATGTTATCCAGACTTGCACTTTGAAACAATGAAAAGGACCTACAAGCCACGGTCCATGTAAATCACATCACACCCAGGTGACTGCCAAACACACACACACACAGCATCCATAAAGAATGATGATAGATTAAATTATTAGTTCATTAAGTGGTACACTGGATTATATTTACCCTTTCAGGCTCTGGATGTTTCAGGTCCAGATCATTGTTTGGAAAGCTGTTTGGTTGCGGCTTTAGGCAGCTCACAGTCTTCTGAATCTGGCTGGTCTCAGTCTTCGTGTGTAACAGATAGAGAATGAAGACAAAAGAACAGTAATCTGACAGTTACTAAAAATGCATCACTCAAGAGGATGAATAGACCATTTCACTATCGGCAAATAGCGTAAGGTACACATCGTGCATGAGAAACATTCATTAAAATCTGTCCTAGGTCAATGTTACCTCTTCAAAATCTTGCACTGAAGAAGAATGCATGGCTTCTGAGCCTTGCTGAGGCATTTCTTCATCAAGATCCTGCAACAAAGAAAAGATGGCACAAAGATTAGACCAAGTGCTCTTCTTGCAACTGTACTGGGCAGTCCTGTGCTTCTGTCTTTAATTTGCATGTGTGTGTGTGTGTGTGTGTGTGGGGGGGGGGGGGGGGGGGGCTTTCCACTCAAGAAATGTTTTCTTCTGAAAAAAATACTGGCTACAATAATTAACAACTGATTCCTTTGCAATCATCCATCCTCTTCCACTTATCCTTATCAGGATTGTGGGGTAGCAGTTTTGGGGCCTATACCAGCTACCATAGGGCAGTACAACCTGGACAGATCGCCAGTCTAACATGGAAGGACAAGCATTTGCATTCACACCAAAGGGCAGTTTTGAATCACCAGTTAACCTAACCCCATAAGCTACATCTTTGGACTGTGGGAAGAAGCCAGAGTACACAGCCAGAGAGAGCCCATGCATTACAGCAGTAAAAAGTGCCTAAAACAAGTTAAGAAGTTGTATAGTACTATCTATCTTAATGTTCAAGCCTGAGTTTCAAAAAATTTCAACATAGAAACAAAGCACATGCAGTCAGCTCTGCATGCTGTAGGTCAAACTGTCAAGACATACGAGAAGACCCCTCCTAAAACCAGAGTGATGTCACCATGAAGCAAACTTTGACGGAGTCCCCCAATAACAGTGTGGTCCTCCTAAGTCACATTTGGGTGGTTAACACACACACACACACACACACACTCAGATGTTATCCAGACTTGCACTTTGAAACAATGAAAAGGACCTACAAGCCACGGTCCATGTAAATCACATCACACCCAGGTGACTGCCAAACACACACACACACAGCATCCATAAAGAATGATGATAGATTAAATTATTAGTTCATTAAGTGGTACACTGGATTATATTTACCCTTTCAGGCTCTGGATGTTTCAGGTCCAGATCATTGTTTGGAAAGCTGTTTGGTTGCGGCTTTAGGCAGCTCACAGTCTTCTGAATCTGGCTGGTCTCAGTCTTCGTGTGTAACAGATAGAGAATGAAGACAAAAGAACAGTAATCTGACAGTTACTAAAAATGCATCACTCAAGAGGATGAATAGACCATTTCACTATCGGCAAATAGCGTAAGGTACACATCGTGCATGAGAAACATTCATTAAAATCTGTCCTAGGTCAATGTTACCTCTTCAAAATCTTGCACTGAAGAAGAATGCATGGCTTCTGAGCCTTGCTGAGGCATTTCTTCATCAAGATCCTGCAACAAAGAAAAGATGGCACAAAGATTAGACCAAGTGCTCTTCTTGCAACTGTACTGGGCAGTCCTGTGCTTCTGTCTTTAATTTGCATGTGTGTGTGTGTGTGTGTGTGGGGGGGGGGGGGGGGGGGGGCTTTCCACTCAAGAAATGTTTTCTTCTGAAAAAAATACTGGCTACAATAATTAACAACTGATTCCTTTGCAATCATCCATCCTCTTCCACTTATCCTTATCAGGATTGTGGGGTAGCAGTTTTGGGGCCTATACCAGCTACCATAGGGCAGTACAACCTGGACAGATCGCCAGTCTAACATGGAAGGACAAGCATTTGCATTCACACCAAAGGGCAGTTTTGAATCACCAGTTAACCTAACCCCATAAGCTACATCTTTGGACTGTGGGAAGAAGCCAGAGTACACAGCCAGAGAGAGCCCATGCATTACAGCAGTAAAAAGTGCCTAAAACAAGTTAAGAAGTTGTATAGTACTATCTATCTTAATGTTCAAGCCTGAGTTTCAAAAAATTTCAACATAGAAACAAAGCACATGCAGTCAGCTCTGCATGCTGTAGGTCAAACTGTCAAGACATACGAGAAGACCCCTCCTAAAACCAGAGTGATGTCACCATGAAGCAAACTTTGACGGAGTCCCCCAATAACAGTGTGGTCCTCCTAAGTCACATTTGGGTGGTTAACACACACACACACACACACTCAGATGTTATCCAGACTTGCACTTTGAAACAATGAAAAGGACCTACAAGCCACGGTCCATGTAAATCACATCACACCCAGGTGACTGCCAAACACACACACACACAGCATCCATAAAGAATGATGATAGATTAAATTATTAGTTCATTAAGTGGTACACTGGATTATATTTACCCTTTCAGGCTCTGGATGTTTCAGGTCCAGATCATTGTTTGGAAAGCTGTTTGGTTGTGGCTTTAGGCAGCTCACAGTCTTCTGAATCTGGCTGGTCTCAGTCTTCGTGTGTAACAGATAGAGAATGAAGACAAAAGAACAGTAATCTGACAGTTACTAAAAATGCATCACTCAAGAGGATGAATAGACCATTTCACTATCGGCAAATAGCGTAAGGTACACATCGTGCATGAGAAACATTCATTAAAATCTGTCCTAGGTCAATGTTACCTCTTCAAAATCTTGCACTGAAGAAGAATGCATGGCTTCTGAGCCTTGCTGAGGCATTTCTTCATCAAGATCCTGCAACAAAGAAAAGATGGCACAAAGATTAGACCAAGTGCTCTTCTTGCAACTGTACTGGGCAGTCCTGTGCTTCTGTCTTTAATTTGCATGTGTGTGTGTGTGTGTGTGGGGGGGGCTTTCCACTCAAGAAATGTTTTCTTCTGAAAAAAATACTGGCTACAATAGTTAACAACTGATTCCTTTGCAATCATCCATCCTCTTCCACTTATCCTTATCAGGATTGTGGGGTAGCAGTTTTGGGGCCTATACCAGCTACCATAGGGCAGTACAACCTGGACAGATCACCAGTCTAACATGGAAGGACAAGCATTTGCATTCACACCAAAGGGCAGTTTTGAATCACCAGTTAACCTAACCCCATAAGCTACATCTTTGGACTGTGGGAAGAAGCCAGAGTACACAGCGAGAGAGCCCATGCACTACCAGCAGTAAAAAGTGCCTAAAACAAGTTAAGTTGTATAGTACTATCTATCTTAATGTTCAAGCCTGAGTTTCAAACCACATAGAAACAAAGCACATGTAGTCAGTTCTGCATGCTGTAGGTCAAACTGTCAAGAAATACGAGAAGACCCCTCCTAAAACCAGAGTGATGTCACCATGAAGCAAACTTTGACGGAGTCTCCCAATAACAGTGTGGTCCTCCTAAGTCACATTTGGGTGGTTAACACACACACACACACTCAGATGTTATCCAGACTTGCACTTTGAAACAATGAAAAGGACCTACAAGCCACAGTCCATGTAAATCACATCACACCCAGGTGACTGCCAAACACAAACACACACACAGCATCCATAAAGAATGATGATAGATTAAATTATTAGTTCATTAAGTGGTACACTGGATTATATTTACCCTTTCAGGCTCTGGATGTTTCAGGTCCAGATCATTGTTTGGAAAGCTGTTTGGTTGCGGCTTTAGGCAGCTCACAGTCTTCTGAATCTGGCTGGTCTCAGTCTTCGTGTGTAACAGATAGAGAATGAAGACAAAAGAACAGTAATCTGACAGTTACTAAAAATGCATCACTCAAGAGGATGAATAGACCATTTCACTATCGGCAAATAGCGTAAGGTACACATCGTGCATGAGAAACATTCATTAAAATCTGTCCTAGGTCAATGTTACCTCTTCAAAATCTTGCACTGAAGAAGAATGCATGGCTTCTGAGCCTTGCTGAGGCATTTCTTCATCAAGATCCTGCAACAAAGAAAAGATGGCACAAAGATTAGACCAAGTGCTCTTCTTGCAACTGTACTGGGCAGTCCTGTGCTTCTGTCTTTAATTTGCATGTGTGTGTGTGTGTGTGTGTGTGTGTGTGGGGGGGGGGGGGGGGGGGGCTTTCCACTCAAGAAATGTTTTCTTCTGAAAAAAATACTGGCTACAATAATTAACAACTGATTCCTTTGCAATCATCCATCCTCTTCCACTTATCCTTATCAGGATTGTGGGGTAGCAGTTTTGGGGCCTATACCAGCTACCATAGGGCAGTACAACCTGGACAGATCGCCAGTCTAACATGGAAGGACAAGCATTTGCATTCACACCAAAGGGCAGTTTTGAATCACCAGTTAACCTAACCCCATAAGCTACATCTTTGGACTGTGGGAAGAAGCCAGAGTACACAGCCAGAGAGAGCCCATGCATTACAGCAGTAAAAAGTGCCTAAAACAAGTTAAGAAGTTGTATAGTACTATCTATCTTAATGTTCAAGCCTGAGTTTCAAAAAATTTCAACATAGAAACAAAGCACATGCAGTCAGCTCTGCATGCTGTAGGTCAAACTGTCAAGACATACGAGAAGACCCCTCCTAAAACCAGAGTGATGTCACCATGAAGCAAACTTTGACGGAGTCCCCCAATAACAGTGTGGTCCTCCTAAGTCACATTTGGGTGGTTAACACACACACACACACACACACACTCAGATGTTATCCAGACTTGCACTTTGAAACAATGAAAAGGACCTACAAGCCACGGTCCATGTAAATCACATCACACCCAGGTGACTGCCAAACACACACACACACACAGCATCCATAAAGAATGATGATAGATTAAATTATTAGTTCATTAAGTGGTACACTGGATTATATTTACCCTTTCAGGCTCTGGATGTTTCAGGTCCAGATCATTGTTTGGAAAGCTGTTTGGTTGCGGCTTTAGGCAGCTCACAGTCTTCTGAATCTGGCTGGTCTCCGTCTTCGTGTGTAACAGATAGAAAATGAATATACAGTGCATTTTTGAAGAGGCTTTTGAAACATTAAATAAACTGTATGAGAAAGATAAGTTTCAAGCTATTGTCTTTAAAATATTCACTGTCATGTATAGAGAATTTAAGGCCCTATGATTAAGAGACAAATAGTCAGTGTGATTTCTTTATTTTTTAAGCCATTGCTAAAGGAGTAAAACAATCACCTGTAGCAGCAACGAACTGTCACTAGGGCCCATTTATCTTCAAGGGACAAAATTTAAAATGAATCTAACTAAAGAGGCTACACAGCAAAATCTCCAGTGTTAAATTAACACTAGAGAGTGTCTATATGGGTCCACACAACACTGTTGAGTGTTGAATTAACACTTTTGACAGTGTTATATGTTTAAAAGTAACCTAGTCAGTTTTGAAGATTAACAAAGACTAACACTGAGCAGTGCTGATTTTCTAACACTGGAATATTTCTAACATTTTAAGTTATTTTCCAGTGTTAGAAAATCAGCACTGCTCAGTGTTAGCCATTGTTAATCTTCAAAACTGACTAGGTTACTTTTAAACATATAACACTGTCAAAAGTGTTAATTTAACACTCAACAGTGTTGTATTTAACACTCAGAGGTGTGGACCCTTATAGACACTCTCCAGTGTTAATTTAACACTGGAGATTTTGCTGTGTAGAATCACATTAAACATCAATCACTGTTAAAATTTAGAAACCGAAAGCCATTTTTTATTTCTGCATACCTGCTGATATTTTTTTAGTGCTTTTAGAGGGCTTTGATGTGGCAGCCATCACAATTGCCTGTTTTCCATTAGTACCTACCCCTGTTTTTCCAGTAGGTTATAGTACCATGTAGTTTTTCAGTAACTACTGCACCAAGGTTCCAAGTGATCCAAAGTGATCAGAAAATTTGACATAGACTGAATGCCACCAGGTGGCTGGTCAATGGTGTCACTCGATAAGTTATGAGTGCGCCTCCTTCGTGAAAATCCAAGCCATCATTTTTGAAACTCTGAAATGTTTGAAATAGCGACCAAAATTAACAGCGTGATCCCTGAATTGAACACTAAAGTATAGACTGAGCAGCAGGCATTTTGTCACCTTGACGTCCATGCTTACTGTGGCATTTATATCACTGGATGCTCGGCTGCATTGCTATAGTTACCCCAGGCACAGTAGGTGATACTCAATTTCAGTGAAAAACTAGATGCCCTAAGTCACGTTAAGCCAATTTGAGTAGGTACAAATGTAAAAATGGCTTAGGGTATGCAATTTATCAGTTCCAAAAAGTACAATTGTAGAAATACCTTGCATCTCCAGAGCCAATCCGAGTCACCATAATTATAGTCTATTTCTTCGCCTGGACTTATGTCTCTGCTTGCAAATAAGCATAGATGGGGCTTTCCATTGATATTTAATATTTTCATCTTAGCACTTGGACTGATGTGGTTGTCGTTGACAAGTCTGCCTAATGACCCATCTTCTTGAGATGCATCCACACTGTGGGGTTAGGCAAAAAAGTATTAGCTTAACTAGTTAGTTAGGAAGCTTTTTTTTTTCATAAATCAAAAGCAATGTGTAATTTAATCTTAATCAAACTACACTGATATAATACGCACCACCAGAGTTTTCCATCAAACTTGAATTCAAACATGAACACCTTCAGGCTGTCATGATAAACTCTGTGTCTCCGCTCACATTCTTCTTTTGTTATGAGTTTACCTCTGTATTCCAAAAGAAAGTCTCCTTTTTGGAATGGAACAGTCGTGAAAATGCCCCGACCTGAATTGCAGAGGCATACCAAGTGAGTGACAAAAGACAAAGTGACAAACTCCAAATCTAATCCAAACTAAAGACCAACTTACCTTTGAAGGCATTTATGTAGTGGATATCAAGTCCCAGTTTGTCCCTTCCAGCAGAAACATGACAGACTGCATCCTCCCGTGGAGGAATGCGTCTCCTTCGCATGTTCTCCTGTACGATTGGCTGTATTACCAAAGCATATAAAGTATTACGATTATCGTCATCATTGTCATCATCATCAGTAGTAGCAGAACTAGCAGTAGTGTAGTTTACAGCATAAACACAGCTGACTTATTCATAGTGCTAATTTATGCCTTCTTTTAAAATGTTAAAGGCCTAGTACTCAAAATGGCGACATGTGACATTTCTGTAATGGCGACTGCAGAGAGTGATACAAGTACTGAGAAAGCTTAGGCATCAAAACTGTAAGAAGTTTTTTCTTCAGGCATATAAATAAATACACGACTAAATACACTTATACCCTTGCTTTTATTTTAGGGCTGTCAGCAGAATGACAGACATTGGACAAACTGCCCGAAATTAGCTAACAGCGACATCAGGGATTTTGACTCAGACTGCGCTGGTTTAATTGTTAATCGCGTTAGTCGCGATGTCGGCATTAACACGTTTAAGCCACAATAATGCTTTAACACCGAGTAAATCCTAACACGGGTTAGCCCGCTTTATCGCGTTGACGCGGTTAGTCGTCAGCCCTATTTTATTTACTCAATGACAAACGCTGGGGCCGTTTTACTTCTTCAAAGACTCACTAACAGTCCATAAAGCATAAATTAAACCAGTTTAATATAGGCCTGTGCACCTATAATTTCATATAGTATTAAAGTCATGGTGCATTTTACATTAAAAAAGGCTTACCTTTGTGTTTTTAATCCGTCTTCGTATTGCCGTCGACATACACTTGTTAAAGGGCACGCGCGCGAAAGTTGTGGCGCCGTTTCCTGTAGGTACCGCCTATATATATAGCCTACCAATCACAATGACTTCCGGCCGTGTGTATTGAAAATGTGTATTAAATTGCAGTACCTACACACATCCACTCTAACTCGAAACGTCGCTGTGCAATACACTGGAATACACAAAAATCAGGTGAGGGGTATAGGTGGACTTTTAAGAAAATCAGAAAATCTTTTAATTATAGTTTAATAAATGAATTTACACTACAGTTTAAGCAAATACAGGTCAAAAGATAAATAATGACCTCATAAGAAGTAGAAAAAATTATTATTTAGACACTTAAAAATGCATTTACAAGTCATGTTTTAGGGGGACACATGAATACACAGCAAAAAGTCGAAATGTCCCCGGAGCCCAGGTACAGCGCAGGTCAAATGTCAATCCATACCACATAGACGCACTCACACACACACACACACACACACACAACTGAAGTATAAATAAAGACCAGGGCAAAGCTCAGCGCGAGTCTCTGAGACTGCCCTTGCTAGCAAGAACTCTGTGTGTTTCTCTTCTCTGAGTCTTTACTGAAGAAGTGTTTTAGAATATTTTCCCTAACATTATTTGGTCCTTCGTAGCCGGATCAGAAAATATCAGAACTGTTATCTGTGACTCTGTTCCAGGATCCAGCACTGATTCCTGACGCCGTGGGGAGCCAGCACCGAAGCCTGTGCACAGCCCTCTTGGACGAGGAGAGAGCCCCAGGACGTTAAATTCGGGTCTGGGCCGGTGTTTTTAATCTGGTCCACGGCGGTGGGATTCAGTCCAATGATCTGAACCACCAGTGAGACGTCGGAGAGTGAGAAACACTATTTTGGTATATAAGACGGCCGCAAAAGTTTAAAGAAATGTGATAAAAAAAAAAGGTTTAAGTTCGCCAAAAGGAACCGTGTTTTGACCAGTTTTAGAGGTAGCCGAAATTATCTCGTGACAAATTAGGTTTAAGTTCGCCAAAAGGAACCGTGTTTTGACCAGTTTTAGAGGTAGCCGAAATTATCTCGTGACAAATTAGGTTTAAGTTCGCCAAAAGGAACTGTGTTTTGACCAGTTTTAGAGGTAGCCGAAATTATCTCGTGACAAATTAGTTCGCAAATGTCTATGTGTGTGTATGTGTCTGGAAGTAAGTTGATTTTACAGCACAATAAGCTGCTGAACTACTTCCATTTTTGTTTTCTTTGCTGAGGCTCACGTGCTGGTGACAGGAGAATGGTTGAGTTTCATCTCATAAAACTGATACCGCTTCACCGTTAGGGTGAAGTCGAAGGCCGTATCAGTAAACCAGTCTGAAGTCAAGCGTGCCAGCGACGGCCCAGCAAAATCTTTGAAAATGGGTGATAAACAAGTAAAATTAACACCTGATGAGAAATGTCTAGAAAAACAGCAAGCCGGAGCACGATTAATCCAAAAGAAAGAGAGAGGAATGCATCGTGGAAGAGCAAGAGGTAGAAGAAACAAAGTAGACAGTAACTCAAAATAGGATAGCAGCTCAGGTGAAGAGAGCAGTTCAGACTAGGAAGAACATAATAATCCCTCACCCAGTGAAAATTAGAGATCACAGTAGTTTGAAGTAGTTTAAAAAAGGGTTGGAAACAGACCCGACTGAATAGATATAAATGCAAGAGGAATAAAGTAAAATAAACAAAAAGCTAAATTACAACTTAATTTTAATGCATTCAAACTAATAATAAAAAGGATAACAACCTATAAACTGGTATTAATAATGAAAGCAGATAATTCACACAAACAGAACTATGATAACTGTGATAACTGGAGTGTGCAGCGTTTCCATGAGCAGTTTTCCTGCATCTTGACTTGTGTGTAGAGTGTTCATAGCATCAGCATCATGTTTTTGTTTATTTGTTTTGTTGGGTTGAAAAATAGTTAAACTGGTGATCATATTTATGGATCACCATGGCACATATCATCAGCCATGTGATTTATTTACGCAGATGACAAAGTGAGTGTGAATGTGTCTGACATCACAGTGTTTGTGTGCGCTGTGTAAAAGTAATTGCCTTTGATTGTGAGAGCGGTGATTCTGCAGGTCACCAGCTATTGTAAAGAAAAAAAAAAGAGTGAAAAAGAGACAAAATTTACACTGTAGATGAAAAATAATTATAGGAAAAAGGTTTTGTGTTGATCAACCAAGAACAACTACAATCTCATTTTCTGCTTTTAAGAAAGGACTGTTCACAAAAACACACAGAGAGAGAGATGTGTGTTGATTAAGCAGTGATGATAATAATGAAAGTCTCTCAGTCTGTCGTTTACAGGTGGGGAACGGACCTGGATCAATTCTCCACGGGCAGCAGTCGGAAGAAAATTATAGGTAGAAATCATTAGAAAAAATTAGAAACGCCCAGCCAGAATTTTTTGGCTGAATTGTTTTGCACCTTCCCGTCCTCATCCTGAACAAGCAAGCTCCAAGGAAACTGATCTCTCCCTGAAGACACCGAGTGCAGTTTCAGAAGCACGAGCATGAACATCAACAGTGGACAGGAGTCCAAGAGACAATACCAGAGTTCTGAGCAGAGAGGTCCAGCAGCATTGTGGGCAAACGGCATCAGAAAGAGAAGAACCACCATCTAGATTGGATGGATGGAGATGCGTTTCCAGCAAGCTGCAACCTCACTGTGTGTGAAGGACTTTTGAGAAGACTGTCTGAGTTTGACATTTGCTATGTTTGGAGTGAGATGGCAATGAAAGAGACAGTGGGACAAAGAGAGACACGGGACAAAGCTGAAAAAAAACTGACTGCCATTGGACTGAAAAGTGGGAGAGAAGGAAAGGAGCAGAAGAGGGCTGAGGCTGCTGTTTTAGTGTGGGCAATCAAATTAGGTTAAGGAATCCGGGGAGACAAGCGACTGCCTGGAAGTGGAGGATTGACACAGTGTCCAGACCACCACAAAAGGGGGAGGAAGACAAGCACTGAGGTATGCAAGAGTACTGTTACAAAAATGGAAAGGTGACACCACACAAGCAGAATATGCATTAACCATACTAACACTTCCAAACACGAAATAACTCATGAAGATTAGACAACATCTTAAGCGTGTGAGTCTGTTTATCATCTTGTCCAAGTCACTTAGTGTGATGCAAAGACCAGTGGACTCATAGCACCATAGTTAAGAAATGATCAAATAATAGTAGAGAAGTGTGTAAGAAAGGCAGCTCTAAGAACATGCTCTGCTGGATATGCAGCTCCACAGACATGCATTAAACCTGCCTAATAACACAAACACATGTAATGAAAATTAGCTTGTTATCTTTCATCAGTGTTAAAATAGTGTCAATTTAGCAGACACTTGTTATCAAATACTGAATTTATCCAATGCAAAAAAATTGACCCTCTAGGTTGCAGGACAACAGTTTAACTTTTGTGGGAAAAAAGATTCTGGTTTGACCAACCAGTGATCACACAATAAATTTAGTTGTTGATATAGTAAAATGGGAGAAGCTTCCTGCTTGATTGATGCAGCACAAGTAATTTACTGTATGAGGGAAATTGTCTTTTGTGATACTATTTTGAACATGCATTTCTGTTGTCCTGTCAACTTAGTGGGTTAATAGCTGATATGCAAATTAGTTGATCAGTTTTAGATTAATGAAAGGTGATTGAATTCTAGCACGAGTGAATGGGATGTGTTGGAGTTGTTGTGTGTTGAGCGGAGACTCTAAAACACTGAGTTTCCTGTTTTGATGTGTGAGTGAATCCTGTATTTAGATACACAACTCTGAATACGTCAGAACAAACTTCTTTTGTGAAGTGCATGACAGCATGTCACATGTTTTATGATGAAGGGAAAAAAGGAAAATTGAATAAAATAGATCTGTGGCCTAAATGAATGAAGAGCACAGACCTGGTGATTAAACTCATAAGTTAAAGAAGACATTAGGCTTATGTTGTGTGTTGTGCAGCTGATGGTTGGTTTGGAGTGAATCTAGCTGATGATTCTTCTCCTGTTGTGAAGTTGATGAGGAGTTTGTGTCGTGACTTAACAAGGCCTTTTTATTTTGATACTTTCACAGTGCATTGAAAGTTTGGTTTGATAATCTCTGTTATTTTTCATTTTTTATTTTTTTTCAACAGGCACTGATTTCTGTTTGTCAATTTCTAAGCAGATCTGTACGTCGGGAATTAAAAGCGCTATACGACTCGTCGTCGAGAAAACTGTTGAAAGGTGAGCTTCTCCAAAATTAAAATGGGCTCAGGAGAAAGCCACTTATTTGGGACAAAAAGGATTCAGCGAGGAAATCCGATCTAAAAGTTCTTCTTTTTCTTTTGAAATGACGTCATTTTGCTGGAAGTGGAAACTAAATGCGACGACAGGTTCCACTATCAGCAAAGAAAGAATGAATGAATGAATGGAAATAAAAAACAAACTGACTGACTGGTAAAAGCTGACAGGACTTGACCACGACTCAAGGTTAACCTCCACCTAGACAGGACAAAGGGTGGATGAATTTATGTGTTTCCTGTTACAGGAGCAGAAAGATGACAGCAACATTCGAGGTTGCATGACGATTTAACCTGTTAAGTGCCACTTTCTGTGTCTGTGCATCTACCAGGGGTATTATTCACTATCCTGTGTTGCTCACAGAGGAAACTGTGAGAAAGTGTATACATCTGAGTAGCGCTAACATTTGCATTTTCTTTTCTACAGCATTACAGTTCTTCATGTGAATTGATCACATGATTTATACCAGGACAGCTGGTTGATGTTTTTTCTACTACAGGATTTCTGGGTTTATGTGTGAAGAAACTGTGTTTATAGGTTATGAGTGGTGATGCTGTTACACTGTGTTTTTGGGAAAATGTGAAGGTTACTTTGATGATGTGAATAACATGTGAGAAATTTCCTGTGTTGAAAACTAGTGTCACTTCTTTCCACAGTTATGGATGGTTGACTTTATGGTCTTTTTATGGCACCTCTGGAACCTGTTGACCTGCGTCTGACCACGGTCAATGTGTGTTGCTAATGTTTGTTTTTCTATGACTGGATGTAGAGGATTCGGCAGAAGCGGACAAGTGACATGAGAAAAACAAATAAGAGATACGGTGTTTATGGAATAGTTTAAAATGGAGCTCATTTGCTGGCCACCTTTGAGCTCCTAGTAATATATGAGTGGAGTGACTTTGCTTAAGGGAAGTCACTGATTACATTAATGTTAACAGAGTACATGGGATGATCCATGTCTGGGGCAAATTGGGGTAATAGTTGTAATTTACTGATTTGAGAAAACCTGCACATGACACTTGTCCTGCTAGTGCTGAATGCTTATTACTCTTATGATATAATTGTTTGTAAGTGTGAAGTTTGATTTCACTTCCAGATTTTGCTTTCCAGGCCATGATGGTGTGTATGCAGGCTCCTGGCAGAGCCAGGTGTTATGCAAAACACACTAACATTTTTATTGCAGGATTATAGGTCCAGGGTGGTGCTGCTCCAGAGGAGGAGATGCCCTGATGTTACCTGGGATATGATCTAGCTAATCTTTTTCTTTAAGACAGGAATCTGATTTTGATGAGTTGACTCATGGGAGTGTCCATGTGTCAAGAGAAGGGATCCAGGATTAATATGAAACAATGAATTAACATTAAATTTTGTTTTATATAATTTTTGCAGCGATTTGTGTGATTAACAGTTCATTCAACGGGTATTAAACCTATGCAAGTGATGCATCCATGTTCAGATGAGGCTTTGATGGCCTATAAGTGAAGTTCACTGAACTAAGGAATGTGGTTTGATGATTGTTGACATGCTCTCCAAATAGAAGTTTTTCCTCCTAGCAAGGAAATACAGGTGCAGCAGTAATCTCCTGAGAAATCTTCAGAGGCCCAGTGAGAAGCGAGAACCATTCCAGGCATAACTGACAGCCCAGGCAGTGGTTGAGGTCAAAGGTCGAGCTGGTTGGGGCCCATCATGAGATCAGATTTTGGAGCCACAGCAAGGACCATGAAACTGCGTTGGAATGAGAGCTGTGCCAAAAGGGCTTTCCAGAGGCCAACAGAGGAGATTGTGGACAGAAGATGGGCACCTGAAGGATGAGGGGAGCGTGCCAAGCTCCATCGACAGCGCAGAAGGAATCTAAGGATGATATCATGATTCTGTGAAAGCACAGGAACCAGAAGCTATGGTGGTGATGACAGCAGTTTCCTATGAACATCACCTAATGCTGTGTCACTATACTGTGCATACGCTGGCACATTGAAGACTGCTGGGATCATAACGCCAGTAAGATAACTGGACCCAGCACCCTTTCTACAAAGAGGTTTTTCTGCAGAGGATGGACAGTAGAAGAGTCATAAGTATTCCTACCGCAGGATGAAGGCCTGAAGTGAGGTGATGGGGGTTGATAGAGGCCAATTCAAGTGCTTCTGACCATTTCAACTGCCTGCAAAATACCGGAGAGACCCTCCTGGATTTATCAGAGCCACTGCAAAAAGGTCGAGGTCCCAGGAAACCCCAGCACCCTCAAGACAGCACAATAGAGAAATCTCACACTTGATTGTTTCAGTGGTGAAGGGGGAGTGCTGATTGAGCCCCCGTAGGGTAAGCTCGCACTTCAACCTCCAGCCTCTGATCAACTCTAGGGCAACCAAGTGCGAGGCGTGACGGACCTGTGTGCAACCATGGGAAGGTGGACCCTCTTGGTTACCTTGACTACGACGCTCACTTTTACAGGACCCCAGCTGGTGCCGGAAACAGCTGAACCAGGAGGAAGGCAGAGAAGATGGACACACGACAACTCTCACCTAAGGGATATGACGCAAGACCACATCCCTCCGTGGATGAATAATGCCTGGTACCGTTATATCCACGACAGAACAAAAACAGAATCGGCAAATACAGACTGTTATGTCTGTTCCCATCTACCCAGCACGGTAACATACCCCACACTATATGTGTTCCTGGACCAACTCTCAGGGAAGAATTACTCTATGATACTAGCAGAGAAAGGGGACTTTGTGTCCTCTTCAACAACACATGCTGCACTTACATACCAGACGATGTACATTCATCAAACATGACTGATGCCCTGAATGCTGTGAGACAGATCCAGCAGGCCCAAAAATCAGGACTATGTAAGTGATACAAGTGACTGGTTTTCTTGGCTTTACACTGGCTCCTGGTTACAGGTGCTAAAAAGACTACTCATCGGAGTTGGGATATTTTTACTTTTATTTTGTGTCTTTGTAACGTGTATATTGCCATGTATAAAACTCATGATTAACCGCGTAATATTTTCTACTGTTGCTGCATAAATAGCTCTGACAAATGATGATGATAACTTTGGCCTGTTGGAACATGAAGACTTTGTGTGATTAATGACGATGTGACAGAAAATGTACAACAAGATGTTACAAACTGGTATCTCACTTAAAGTTTTACTGACAACAGGAGGGAATGTTAATGGAAAATTGTATTTAGTAGTCAGTATAATCTTTTAGTGATATAAGTTTGCATATGGTAAAATACTGCATGTAGTTATTTGTATTAGGAAATATTCAACCATGTATACTTAGAGGCATATAATTAATTGTGTGTGATCTCTAACAGGCTGCAAAGGCTTGGTGTGTATTCCACACTAGAATGCACACCCACATCCTGGGAGCACGAGAGAGGTCATACCTTCTCTTATTGTTTTACGGCAGGATTAACGTAGCTATGTCTGTTTTAGTTTAAGTGCTTCTTTACATATAGATGAACTGCTGGACTTCCTCACCATGTTATTTAGGGTGAGGGGGAGACTACCCTTTCCTGACCAAGGATGTATCTTTTGTGCTTTTATGACCCTTTGATCAGCAGGACACACACACACACACACACACACACACACACCACTGAAGTATAAATAAAGACCAGGGCAAAGCTCAGCGCGAGTCTCTGAGACTGCCCTTGCTAGCAAGAACTCTGTGTGTTTCTCTTCTCTGAGTCTTTACTGAAGAAGTGTTTTAGAATATTTTCCCTAACATTTCCAAAATAAAAGCTATACTATCCGCTTCTTCTGGGCTATATTCTCAGCAGCATAAGGAGAATCATGTGCTAACAGCTGTCTAAATGACTCGGCTAAAGTTAGTAGCATGCTTGTTGTTTTTGTCTTTGCACTAGGATGATGTCGGCGTAAATGTGCAGTCATATTCGTTGTGTTCCCACTAGTGCTTTCAGGTTAATCTCGTTGAAATGACCTTAACGCCACAACACGGCAAATCTCCGTTAACGAGCTACCGCAGATCTCCCCGTGCATGGGGCTAGACGGCCAACACGTTAACGAGCTAACTGCGCTAACACACTAGTTCCCACCCATGTAATTGAGCATTGCATGGCACATCCGACATACTGTTTTACTTTAGTCCATGACGCGCTTACCTTCAGGGTCATACGTCACATGAAAACCAAAATAATTCCAAACACCAGATCTGAATGAGGGTGGGGGAGGTTCAATTTGCCATGTTGCAAGGAGAGCTTAACTTCTGTCTCGCTAGCTTGCCCTGCGCTCTTCCTTCTGACCATGCTGTCTGTGTTGAGCGCTCAGTGGATCTGCGCTCGACAGTGCAGCCTAGGTGGAGTAGTCGAACGCAGATTCACTGAGCGCTTAACACAGACAGCATCGTCAGAAGGAAAGTTGATAAAATAAATTAAAAATTTTGTATTGTTCATACATATGCGCACCGAACCGAAAGCACTGTATCGAACGGTTCAATATCGATACGAATATCGTTGCACCCCTAATAAATATATATATATATATATATATATATATATATATATATATATATATATATATATATATATATATATATATATATATGTGTGTGTGGCTGGACAAAGCTGGACTGAAAGACAGCACAGAGGCACTAATCATGGCAGCACAAGAACAAGCTCTGAGCACAAGATCCATAGAGGCTGGGGTCTATCACACCAGACAAGACCCCAGGTGCAGGCTGTGTAAAGATGCCCCAGAGACAATCCAGGACATAACAGCAGGGTGCAAGATGCTAGCAGGCAAGGCATACATGGAACGCCATAACCAAGTGGCCGGCATAGTGTACAGGAACATCTGTGCCGAGTATAACCTGGAAGTCCCGAGGTCAAAATGGGAGATGCCCCCAAGGGTGGTGGAGAATGACCGAGCTAAGATCCTGTGGGACTTCCAGATACAGACGGACAAAATGGTGGTGGCTAACCAACCGGACATAGTGGTGGTAGACAAACAGAAGAAGACGGCCGTAGTGATCGATGTAGCGGTTCCGAATGACAGCAATATCAGGAAGAAGGAACACGAGAAGCTGGAGAAATACCAAGGGCTCAGAGAAGAGCTCGAGAGGATGTGGAGGGTGAAGGTAACGGTGGTCCCCGTGGTAATCGGAGCACTAGGTGCGGTGACCCCCAAGCTGGGCGAGTGGCTCCAGCAGATCCCGGGAACAACATCGGAGATCTCTGTCCAGAAGAGCGCAGTCCTGGGAACAGCTAAGATACTGCGCAGGACCCTCAAGCTCCCAGGCCTCTGGTAGAGGACCCGAGCTTGAAGGATAAACCGCCCGCAGGGGCGTGCTGGGTGTTTTTTTTTTTTTTTGTGTATATATATATATATATATATATATATATATATATATATATATATATATATATATATATATATATATATGTATGTATATATATATAAAAAAAAACACCCAGCACGCCCCTGCGGGCGGTTTATCCTTCAAGCTCGGATCCTCTATATATATATATATATATATATATATATATATATATATATGTATGTATGTATATATATGTATAGGGAACTGTGAAATTACATAAAAGATGAACAAATACAAAAGAGTCGAATGGGTTGTGGATGGGATCTTTAAATGGGGCAGATTATGTTACAGCTGAGGAGCTGAAAGAGTTAAATCCCATTGTTAGATTATAATATTATTTTATGCCATGTTATACCCCTAATTAAAGATTGTGAATTATTATGTAGTTTTAGTTTGCATTATTCTCCTGAATTAGAAGAAGCTGATAACTATTGCATTAGTTAAACTGATTTGCATTACATTAAACTGCTGACTTGTTGTGAATGAATGATATTGTTTTATGATGCATTATACTGCTGAGTTATAAGAAATCTAATTTGTCTGAGTAGAAGAGAACAGAGTGTGCTGGAGTTTTCTGCCCCATTTCAGCAGGAGCAGATAAACAGGGAGCCAAGGTCGTAGCTTAGGCGCTGTGTGAGAGAAAGCATGTGAATGTTTAGGCTTTGTATGATAAGGTGGAGGCACCAGAGGCTATAAAAGTTTGAGCAATGCTCCACCATTTTGAGATTTTGAGGCTGTCTGCATCAGTGTCCATCTCCCACGTGTGTGATCATTAAATCATCGTTTGACTCAACCCGACCGGACCAGTGTTGTTATTGTGGTTTTTCTCTTGTCTCCATCCCCAATATTTTGAACCTTAACATTTTGGGGGCTCGTCCTGTGGTATTGGGGTGGAATTTAAAAGTTTGGACGGTCCGAGGTTGTCGAACGGACAGGCACGAGCCAGTGGTCTGATTTGAGTGGACAAAAGCCGGCTTATCTAAAGGTAAGGCACTACCTGTTGAATTATTTCCAAAATGTGCCAAATTGGATATGACTAAATTATAGTCTACTCACTGAAATTACTGGTAGAGTGTCTGTTTTGATTTTGATGAGAATCACCGTGTGTTATGCAGTTAAAGTTGCTTAAGAGTATTTAATGAAGTTGAAGAAATATGAAACTGTTCCCAGAAGTAACAGAGAATGTTGGGTTTGAGTCCCTGGATATTGAGCTGAAGGCTCAGGTAGTTTGGTAGGGAAATTAGGACAGAAACTGTTCCCAGAAGTAACAGAGACTGGTTAATAGTTTTACAAATTAGGTCAGAAACTGTTCCCAGAAGTAACAGAGACTGTTTAATTGGTCGTAAAAAAGTTATCTTTCTTCGGTGAGACCCGTTATGGTAAAATTTCTCAAAATCGGTTAGGTGAAAATTATTATAGGACGGCAGCCCAGAAGTCTGCTAAGAAGCACATAGCCCGGGGGTTACGCCCCCTCCTGGCCGTGGACGCGCGGTCTTGACCTGTCGGCGAACAGGGTTAGTTCAGTTTGGCTTATCTGTGGGGTACAGGGCATCCTGAAATAAGCTAGGAGTTACCGAGTCTCCTCATCGTTTAAAACGGTGTCATGTGCTTGTTTGGACAAAGTTAAATTGAGTTAGGGATTTAGAAGTTAGGTCAGAAACTGTTCCCAGAAGTAACAGATACTGTTTGATTGACTACAGAAAAGTGAGACTTTCTTCGGTGAGACCCGTTATTTTAAATTTGTCGAAATTTGTTAGGTGCTGAATCTGTCAGGCCTGTCAGTGATTGTAAATACAAGACGTCTTTTGTAATATAAAATAATAGAGTTTTGCCTGAGCTTGGTGTGAGACTCTGTGTGACGTGCAGCTGCAGCGCTGCGAGCTATTTTTAGACGGTGTGTGAACATGCAAATGAGCGGTGACACGCACAGAGGACTTTTGTTGCTGTTTAGCGTGTTTTTGAGTTTTATAATTTTGATTTGCAAACAATGATACATGCCTGTAATTAAAACGCTGATTTTGCTGATTATGATACTACAAATAAGGTTTTGAATGACTAGGGTGTGAATGAGGTTGGGTTTTAAAGCTGAAACTCAGAGAGGAGTGTGTTGGGAGACTGGCATGTAGTCTGCAGTGCAAAGGTGGGCATCTTGCCTGCTAGTTTATTTAACAGTGATGAAAATGATATTAAATAAATCTCTCAGTGTGTTGATACAGGTGGCTATGGGGCTGGACCAACTGCCCCCACAAGCACGGCGGCCGAAGCAAAATTATAGTAATGGAAACCAAACTCAGCAAGAATCAGCAGCTGTGGAAAAGACAGCAGCTAGCAGAGAATTAAAGGAGAAATTAAGAGAAGTTTTAACACATAAAATTGCGGCCAACAGACTTGTGGAGGTTGGGAAGGCGCCTGGAGCATCACAACAAAAAGGTGAAATAAAAACACACACAAGCAGAGAAATGTGAGAGAGAGGCACGTGCTAGAGAAATGCCTCGTTTGAGAAAAAACGTTAAATTAGCCCATGTACAAACGCACATACACGCAATGAAGAAACAGCTTACACCCATGAACATGTGAAGATTTTCCAGCAACTTTAAAGCAGTGAAGCTTAACATACACCCGCCGTTACACAATAAAGTTTATCCACTACTAACAAATAAACCCTCTGGGTTGCAGGACAACAACTTAACTTCAAAAAAAACCCATCACAACCAGTGATAACACGACAAATTTAGTGGTTAATAAAAGTCAAATTGTGACATGTTTTCTTCTGATTGATTAATACAAGTGATTACTGAATGAAAGAAAATTCCATTTTTGTGCTTTAAACATGATCTTAAGAATTTTAACATGTACCTGTGTTGTCCTGTCAGCTTGGTGGGTTATGAGAGGATTATATGGTGAGAAAAAACAAAAAAAGGGGGAGAGAAGGCTGACACAGGGCCTGGTCCCGTTGTTTTTCCCCTCTCTGAGTAACACAGCCAATACAACATGATTTTCCTGTTCGTTTGTTTTTGTTTTTGTTTTGTTTTGTTTTTTCTCTTTATGCTTGATTACAGGCTGCTTTGTCGGCCCGGAAAAGCCGAGGCTGACCCTGGACTCCTGCTCTCCCCTCTACCATCGTTGCTCTCTCCTTTACCATCTTCGATGTGACTCTGACCAAATGCTAAAGCAGCTGGACCCACAACAACTTGAAACTGTCAACAGTGCTGCAGGAAAACGATCTCAGGCAGCAGAGACGGAGAGAGTTAAATCCAAGGCCCGTTTCACTACACGGGGAGATTTCTGTCAGCGTCTTTTCTTTCTGAGAAGACTGAGAAAGGCCCGGCTCCCACCACCGATTCTGACCACCTTATATAAAGGAATTATTGAGAGCATCCTGAGCAGCTATATCACTGTCTGGTTCGGGAACAGCACCATGCCGGACAGACAAGCTCTACAGAGGGTTGTGCAATCAGCTGAGCGCACCATCCGCTCCGAGCACCCTGACCTGCACTCAGTCTACAGCAGGCGGTGCTGGACCAAGACCAGGAAGATCGTGAAAGACCTCAGCCATCCCAACAACAGACTGTTCTCTCTGTTGCTGTGTACGTGACAAATAAACATCTGGATTTGGAAAACGAGGCACTCGCAAAGCCACCAGCATTGTGCCTGATCGGACACACCCCTCTCACACACTCTTCACACTCTTGCCATATGGAAAAAGACAGCTTCAGCTGACAGAGCTGTGACGAGACGCCCATTAAGCCCAGATGAAAAGTGAGGCCGAGCAAAACCATGCTGACCTTAACCACTCTGCATTAAAACTGTGCAGGACAGTGACGGACCAACAATGACCATCGGGCAGCAAAAAGGGCGTGCCAGAGACAGGAGGAGTAACTGAGGTCAGGAGGCACCTCAGAATGGACAAAACACCAGGAGAAAATAAGCTGAAGGCACAGGTGTCGGGGCTCGGCCAGGAGCTGACCTCTGAGAAGAGCCGAACAGCAGAGCCGCAAAAGGCCGTGGAGCAAAGCAAGGAAAACATCAATGGACTTTAATCTGATTTCTACGGAAAAGACTCTGAGGTTTCTGCCCTCAATAAGACCTCAAGGCATCAGAGCAGAAACTGAGCATGGCCCAGGAGGAGCTAGCTGAAAATCGAACCCATCAGGCTTGGAGTCCAAGACACCGGACTTGAAATCAGGCCGGAGCATCCTGGAGCTAGATGAGCAGTGTGATTTGTCCGGTCTGCTATGGAGCAAACGTTAGGGGGATGGCTTCCTGTCGCCTCTGCCGTCCTCCAATCGTTCAGCGTCCTGGGCTGCCCAGCTCCGGACTGAACGCTCGGGCCGAGACACCCAAACAACCATGGACTCCATTCCCCTGGAATGGGACCACGACTACGACCTGAGCCGTGGGCTTGAAAGTGCAAGCAGGGATCCCAGAGAGCCTTGAGGCCTGTGTTAAACTAACAGAACAAAGATTGAGGTCTTCCACTGGGGAGGTGGAAGCTGCAGACTCTCCTATACACCTTCTGGATGTCAGCCGTTCCACCTGCAAACAAACGGACAGCAGTCGCACTTCTGCAAGCAACAAACGGACATCCAGACAATTGAGCTGCGTATCAAAACCCTGAAGGAAGACCGAAGCAAAAGGGTCAAGTTAAGGAGGAGCGAAATAAGGAGAAGATGCTGGACACTGGAGAAAAGGACTGCCTCAATTGGGGCCAGAACCAGTATGGACAGAACTCTGAGCAGCAGCACCAAGGGATGCAAACAGACTGAAAAGGAGGAGGGCAGGACCCAGGGCACGCTTCAGGCCGTGGTTTACCCAGAACACTACAACAGGAAAGTGATGAACACAAACACCCACACAAACACACACATCTACATGCACCGACTCAGAGTGAAAAGAAACATACATATGAACATATGCACTCGTTGATTGAGGGAGAAATGACACACACACACACACAAATTAAAATGTTGATTCAATGAACTGAGAAGTGATCCACACACACACACGCTGATGCAATGAAGAATGCTTTACTAACAAATGCTGCACACAAACATCCAAATACGGAGTTGGTTACAACAGCAAGAACTGATTGATTATTTATTGCTTAAATGTATTTCATGCCACGCAGAGGGCATTTGTGTAGATTTAGAGGACATGGTCTGAAGCACTTTGATAATGAAAACAATGTCTGTGCGTGATGTCTGTTTATGGCTCAAAGCCTCCACTGAATTGTTTACTGTGCTTCACACAGTCTAACAAGGAGCAGTGGTACAGAGCGAAAATGATGAATGAATGGTGTGAGTTTTATTTCGAAGAGATTATGAAAAGGTTGTGTTGATTCAACTTAGTTGTTTACGTTTTTGCCAAAGTAAAGAGTTGGTGTGTAACTAGTGTCCACTATTGAGTCAAGTAAATCCAACATGTTTTGTTGGTGCAAAAAGGAGTTTTGGTTGATCTTTGGGTTTTGTTTGATACTAGGTTGATTCTATCAGTGAGTTTTGGATTGTTTTCTTTCTCTGAGAGAGAAAAGGATGGTTTTATGCTTGGGCATGTTTGTAATGGGCCCCAGTATCTGTTATTATATGAGTGTTTAATTGGTTACGTCTGTGTTTGCCTTCGTTACAGTACACTGAGATAAGAACATCTGAGAGGTGTGATCCACCGGTGGTGATATTTTTGGTATTTTGTGAGCTCCTGATTTAACAAATCGGCTCCTTAATCCAGGCCTGAGAGAGTGAATTTTAAAGTGTTATAAAATATTCTTACTGAAAACAGTCGCGAAGTATTTTTCTCCATGATTATAATGAGCTTGGGAGAAAATTCACTTATATGGGACACTGATCCTGAAGCCTAAAAGGATTGCAGCGAGTCAATCCAGTCCAAAGAAGGAAAAACAAACAAGGAGCTGTTTCCTTTAAAATGATGACGTCATCTTGCTGGTGATGGAGCCTCGAATAGGTTGCGCGTGAGACTCCATTATCAGCAATATCTGGTATGAATGTGTGTGAATGTATGCATGTGACTGGACTGTGACGGACTGACGACTAAAAGTTTTAACTGACTTGGTACTGAGACAAAAACGGTGCTGACTTTAGGATTATTAAATGTCCACAGACAATTCACCCAGCCTGTAAAAGAAGGGTGGATGTTTTGTTTTGCTTTGTTTTGTCTGCAAGAACAGAAGAATGACAGAGACTAAAGAGCTGTAGCTTCACAGCAGTGTGAACTGCAGACTGAACCCTTTGGTTGCTAATTTTGAGCTACTGATGTTTGCATTAAGGAAATTGTGTTTTAGTAGCTGTGTTTTAATTAAGGTATCACATTATATTGTTGGGAATATTAAATGCTAAAGTGAAGAAAAGGTTTGATCCCACTCATGACTGAGCATGTTATTATTAACCATAGTGGGTCAATGTAGAGAGTGAATTAATTTTAGAGAAATAAAGAAAAAACAAACAAAAAACCCTCCACCGAGGTCTATGAATAAGAGGGGAATGATAGACAGCCACACTCAAAATGGAGATATGTAATGATAAACACTGGTCCCCGTCTTTTGGGCGCTTTCTTGAAGTAGTCAACATTTTAAAAGTAAGATAAAATAACAGGGGCATGTGCTGAGGGGTGGTGCTGCACAAGAACAAGAGTAAAATAAAGAAAATATTGTTTTTAGTTTTGAGAAGTGCAAATTAAAATGTACCATTACACTCAGAGGATCAATATGAAGCTTGATATTTGTTAATTTTGAATGAAGTACATGACTGGTGACTGTTCTGTCCTGAGCTTTTGTTTTTACAGCACCCGCTTGATCACACCAACAGTTTCTCGCCACCGAAGAGGGGTACTTGCAAAAAAAAATAAAGAACGGGGAGGAATATCATCAAAACTGGAAAAAGGTAATCCCCAAAGGGGGTGATAACGCCATAACTTTCACTATGGTCAAATTCTCAAAATTTGACCCTCAAAAATTCTTCAAACATTTAGACACAAAGTGGAGATTTAGATAAATATAATGTCGTAAACCACATAAGCATGAAGTATTTGATTCAATAAGATGGTGAAAAAACAAGCAGCAAAAGGTTGATCATGTTAATGGTGTTTATTCAAGGGTGCAGAGGAGATTATTATTATTAAAGACAACAAATGAAATAACGAAAAGTAGAAGTGGAAAGAATTTGCGTTAACGGTAATAAAATCAAAACAAAAAGGTATACTAACTAAAACTGTACTGAATGTTCACAAAACTAACTAAAATTAACTGGATTTATAGCAAAATGTGTTTGGTTGCATTGATGTGTGCGTGCCCTGCTGTAGTGAAATTAAGGTAGTACGTTAGTCGAGTCGTCTGTGTTGCTGCTCCGTCCACGCGCAGAATCAGGTCAGGAAAAGTCGGGAGACAGCGCCAGAATAGAATTGAGGATGATTTTAATATGACTGTTTTGTAGACATAACAAGAGTCTTGTAGTGGAGAGGGACGTAATGTCCTCCTGAGACCCAGAGAATAAGAAAAAACAGGGAGAAAATATTTTCGTTTTTTCTTTTTTCTTTTTTTTTCTTTTTTCTTTTAAATGAATCAAGTGTTATTAAAATAACAATCTCATAAGATGAAGATCAGGGACCAACCCAGAAGTCACTGACACTTCACTAGCTGTAAACTATTGGTTTAGGAATAAGTGATGGCACTGAACTTTCTATTTCACAAAAGTCAATTTATTTAGGATATCTGAGGAAGTACTGATTTTATTTGGAGACACAAAGGAACATTTGGCACTTCCCTCATCTCACATCTGTTTCATTGTTGTACCCAATCATTCTACAACTGAAATGCCTTGGACTGCTAACCATTTCAGGCAAGTGGAGTGAACCATATTTTGCTAGACTCTCATCAGATTGGGGCTTCCTTTTATTGATCTTTGGAGAGAAGTCTTCATTACTGGTATTATTCAGGTCTTGTTCACATGTTTGTCCCAGGTTTCTCAGCTAAGAGGAGCTTAAACCCCAGATACTGTGAGTTCTTTTCACACATTGAGATCACTGATAACTCTCAGCAACGACGTGATCTCGTAGAAACAATTAGGTGTTATGGATTCAACTATAATTGCGACTCTTATTTTTTACTTTACTGGAAAAGATTTCTGCATTTTACCCATATTTTAGTTTTAACTCAAAATCAAAATTCCAGATTCTACTACATGTTGGTTTTGCACCAGATAGGATGACAGATTTCAGGTGGCCCTGTGTCTTTCTCTATTACATCTGCCACTGCATCTCGATAATCTTTGTGTGGCTTCTAGTGGGTCCTGACCCTCTCATATTTTGAAAAATCTATGTTTGAATCTCCCTTAATAATTGTGTTAAGAATTCTCTCCGCCTTGGTCAAAAGTTGGGTATTAGGAAAAAGTGAAATAAATATAAATATAAAGTCCCAATGTGTAGAGCACACATTAATAAATTAGTCATGTTCCCTGTGAAAGTAAATGAGCCTAATTCTTAAAGACCCCTGAAATTATTTACTAGATGTTTATTTTTTGAATAAAATAAGAATCTGAGTTTAACAAAACATTTTAAATGTAAATATCAAGCTTACCTTTCTCTCTTCCATAAAATGTGCTTGTGGGCACGCCAGCCATTTTGAAAAGGTGGGAAAAACAATTGGCAAGGCCACACCCCCACACATGTGACATAATTTTAAAGGTACTGCTGTCCTCTCTAAGAAACATCAGGACTTAGAGGAGTGGCAAGTAGAGTATGAGAGCTACAAGCAAAAAACTAAATGTGTACTACAGTGCGCAAAAAAAAAAATGAATTACTGGGCCATCAGGGGGTCTTGAGGGACATTTATAAAAAAAAAAAAAATCCCACAAACCTTAAAAGTGCACTTGAAAAGCTCACACAAGAAGGTTAACCTAGCTTACCTAGAAGACCTCATCAGGGGGAGCACACTCCCCCTCTTTGAAGAGCTCACCCACTTAACTCGCATTCCAAGAAAATAGCTAACCCCAGATAAGGCAGCGTGATGTATCCCGAGATAACAGGACTGGGACATCTAAATAAAGGTGTGAAACAATGGCATGGAAAAGGTTATCAATTGACTTCAACCAAAATTAGGAACACTCGGTGCGGCAAGAATTAATAGCTATTAGTCTCAACACCCAAGGATAAGCAGAAGAGCATGATTGATATGATGGAACTGAGAGTTTGTTACACTTAACTTTTGCAAAACACAAATAAAACTAAATTGAAACTAAGGATTTTCAGAAAATAAAAACTAGACTAAACTAGCAAAGAATTGGTAAAAACTAATTACAACTGGCAAAAAATTGAAAATCTGGAGTCGAAACTAAATAAAAAATAAAACCTAATGAAAATGGCGAAACGTTTAAAACCCTGGTGCAGAGATTGGCAAATCTGACCAGGAACGTTATAAAATGGATTGTCAGAACAGTCAGCGTTAAAGCCACATTTGACAGTCCATACTAGGATGGCATTGGACATCTTGGGGGTGGAAAGGGGTTGGTGTGACCAAGGTGTGGTTTGGCTTGTCGTATGTATATTTGAGATCATATGGCTCTGGATGGACCAGTTACCAGGGCATGGAAGGAGGACAGACTCATTAAAGGAGGAGAAGGCATTTCCTGGGATTGGAGATCCTCTGGGTGAGTGGTTGATTAAAAGCATGCATAAAATAGAAGTTATCTGTTGTTATTGATTGGTAATAGATTGATAATTGGCCACATTTACAGCTGTATTGACTTGTTGTGGACGTAGTCGACTTCAGGTTTAAACACTCTCATTAACAGGTTGAAAATAGTGACATTAAAGGAAGAGTATGCAGCGCCACCCTGTCAGACGCCAGTGATGGTGGAGCTAACTGATGAATCAGGTGAGCTGGATTCATGGCTGATTCAAAACTAAGATCCCCCTGCTGTGGTCAGTAAGGGGAGAAAAGGGGGAAATAAAATCAAGAATAAAAGAGGCATTTATAAACGTTTAGGTGTCAAGTGAAACGGGACAAAAGGGGGTGTTTTACTGTTATTTTAATGTCAGCATTATTATTGTATGAGAATCATGCGACAAGCATTGCATCGATGATCATTTATTGAAGCTTTTGACCTTATACTAACATCTGTGTTCCTGTGATTGTTATAACCTCTGATGAATCTTCTATTTACAGGTGTTAGGATAATGATATAATTTTTCATTGCAGGTGTAACCATGATCATTTTCATACATATTGCAACTTGTTGCTCATTGCAGAGTTGTGCTCAAGTTAATAAGGGTTAAAAGCTACAGTCAGCGCGAATGTCTGACTGATCTATTGAGGGGAAAGGCTTCGAGCATAGAAGGCCACACGCGCTTACATAACATTGATATCATGTTATTCTTTGTGATCTTTTCTTCAATTATGTCTTTAAGGTTAGTTTAAATAGTGGCAGTTAATTAAACGATATTTATTAAAATATTAAATACCTGAGTCAGAACGTTACACGCGGATCACCTTAAGAGTCTGGGAAACTTTGTAGCTGCCTAACTTTTTTTTTTGAATGTTCTAGCTCCGTTGATTTGACACATTGGAATGTGTCAAAAAAGGGGGGGAAGGTTGAGCTTTAACATCAAACAAGGATTATTTGAACAATTTATAACTTCATTTGTGTCTTTAATAATTTAGGAATGGTAAAGCTTAAGCTAATAGCGATCCGAGAAGACGGACCTTTTAGAGAATCAGTGAAAAAGCATAAACTATCACTTTCATGTTTAATCATTACTCATTGAAATGAACTGAATAGCGCTTAGAAGATTTGTTAATTTCTTTGTCTTTTGTTAAAAAGAGGGGTTTCAATAATTTTCAGACACACCTTGCAAATGTGCTTATAACGAGTTGGCACTCGGCCTTTTGAAGGTCAGAAGCTTCGTTCGGCGTGACTGTCCGGACTGATAAAGTGTAGGAAACGCCTTGAGTGCAGAGGGCTAAATGCAAACACGTTTACACACACATAAGATATGATTCGAATAAGTCCCTGGGACATTCTGAATGTTTTAGACCAATTTTGAATCACTAGAAGGTCAGTAGATAACAACATTAGATTATTAGGGTTAGGAAGAGAGGTGTTTTGGTTTTCTGTCTCTTACAGAGAAAGGAACAGACACCAGACGAGGCCACAGAGATACGAGGGTCCTTCGCAGCAGAGACAGATACAGTGACTGCCGAGACACCAACTGGGTCCAAGGGTCATGGCGTTTGGGCTCCAGCTAGTCACTTCAAAAGGATGAATCCCATAAATACAGCAATAACCATGAAGGGGTTGACGGAAATCCGGAAACACCAGACCAACGAGGTTCGAGAGGCTCTTGGGCAAAAGGGGGACGCCTTCCTGTTCTTTTCTGGAGGATACACGGGAGACACAGGATCCGAGGATACACAGATCGTTGTTTGAAATAGGGGCAGAATAATCCCCTGATCTGTGTCACGACTGAAGGGTTGTCTAACCCCTGAGGTTGAAGTAAGAAGAACAGAGGATCACGCAACTGGACGACACTGGTAGCTGCAGCAATAAAATAAAGGTTAAGAGCTCTTCGGACAGAGGTTCTAGTCTACGTCTGAATGGTATAAGGGAACACCAAATAAAGCTGTGGGAGAACAGGGGAGTGTCATCTGGACCTGCTATCCTTGTAGTAATAGTTTGTCTTGCACCTGACTTGCGCAAACACAGAGGTCATCTTACATATGGTTTGCCCGTCAGGGGGACAAAGGACCTCAGGAGTGAGAAGAGATGAACCCGGCCACACTGGGCTACAGGGTGTTTGTGAGGTCATTATTCTAATGACCTCATCAGGGGGAATTGTTAGATTATAATATTATTTTATGCCATGTTATACCCCTAATTAAAGATTGTGAATTATTATGTAGTTTTAGTTTGCATTATTCTCCTGAATTAGAAGAAGCTGATAACTATTGCATTAGTTAAACTGATTTGCATTACATTAAACTGCTGACTTGTTGTGAATGAATGATATTGTTTTATGATGCATTATACTGCTGAGTTATAAGAAATCTAATTTGTCTGAGTAGAAGAGAACAGATTGTGCTGGAGTTTTCTGCCCCATTTCAGCAGGAGCAGATAAACAGGGAGCCAAGGTCGTAGCTTAGGCGCTGTGTGAGAGAAAGCATGTGAATGTTTAGGCTTTGTATGATAAGGTGGAGGCACCAGAGGCTATAAAAGTTTGAGCAATGCTCCACCATTTTGAGATTTTGAGGCTGTCTGCATCAGTGTCCATCTCCCACGTGTGTGATCATTAAATCATCGTTTGACTCAACCCGACCGGACCAGTGTTGTTATTGTGGTTTTTCTCTTGTCTCCATCCCCAATATTTTGAACCTTAACACCATCAAATGTTTAAAACCACTTGAAAAATGGCAAAAACTCGTGCAATTTCTTGAAAACAACACTTAAACTGAAACATGTTGTTTTACAGCTTATTAAAAGCTTAGGACCATACCTCCAAAAAAAACCACACCCACCCCCCCAAAACAGAAAGTTCCAAACAAGAACTCAGTAATGAGTAACTCCACTGTTATTGTTTTCACTTAATAAAATGTGTTGCAGCATGCTTGATGCAAGCATTTTCATGAGGTGAGTGGGAACATTTCTCCAAGTGGTGAAGACGGCCGCACGGCGGGCATCTACTGTCTGGAACGGTTGTCCATTTTAGAGAACTTCCCTTGCCATCCATCCCCAAAGGGTCTCAAATGGATTTAGATTAGGGAACACGCAGGATGGTCCTAAAGAGTGATGGTATTCTCCTGGATGAAGTCCCTTGTCCTGCGGGCATTGTGTACTGTAGCGTTGTCCTGTTGAAAAACCCTGTCGTTCCTACACAGACAAGGGCCCTCAGTCATGAGGGATGCTCTCTGCACCATCTGGACATAGACAGTGGCTTTTTGATGCCCCTGCACCTCCTGAAGCTCCATTGTTCCACTGAAGGAAAAATCACCCCAGACCATTATTGTACCGCGACCACTGTGCCGTGTCAAAAACATGTCAGGTGGGATCTGCTTGGCATGCCAGTAATATTGGGAACCATCACGACCATGAAGGTTACATTTTTTCTCATCAGAGAATAAAACTTTCTTCCACCCTTTAAGGTCCTATGTTTGATGCTGTCTTGTAAAGCTCAAATGGTCAGTTCTGTGGTGTTTAAGGAGACTAGGCCTTTGAAGACATTTCTTGTTTTTGAAGCCCTTCAGTCTCAGATACCAGCTGATGTTTATGGGGCTCCAATCGGCACCAGTAACAGCCTTAAATTCGGTTGAGGATCATCCAGTGTCTTGGTTGACAGCCAATTGGAGCCTCCGGCTCAGTGCTAGTGAAATACTTTTGGGTCTTCCACTTGATATTTTTGTTCCATAAACCTAAGGATCATTTAAGAAATTCCAAATTACTGTCTTACTGCATCCCACCTCGGCAGCAATTTTTGCCATTTTTCAAGTGGTCTTAAACTTTTGATCAGGACTGTATGATATCTAAGAATTCAATTGCACAATTTTCCCCATTAGACGTGGCACCCAAATCTGACGGTCAGTGCAGGCCTTGTAGGAATTTTTGCCATCTAAATAATGTCACGGAAAGCAACTGTTATCCCATTCCGCACATTGAGAGTTTTTTTGGCTCGTCTCGCGGGGACTTTTTTCATCAATTTTTTCTAAAATTGATTTAGTGCAGGGGTATCACCAGGTTCCTGTGCGTGCTGAGGATGTCCCCAAAACCACCATAATAACTCAGTTCAGCCTTTTCAGGTTTTTGCACATGCCCTTCAGCCTGAGGGGTGCAGCCCAAACCTTCCAGCGTTTGACTAACTGGGTATTGCGCGGGCTCTCCTTCGTTTTTGTATATCTAGATAATATCCTGGTGGCCAACAGCTTGGAGGAACAGCACACCTGCGTCAGGTTTCTTGGCGCTTGGCAGCACATGGCCTGATCAATAACTTGTCTAAATGTCAGTATGGTTTGCCAGTTAAGCCGAGATTAAAGTTGCAGTAAAGTATTGGGATCCCTCGTGTCATCCTTACATACATCCTTACCTCCACAACATGAACATTTCAGATGATTTTATTTAAAATTATTATGGCATTTATTTAAAGAAATTATTAACACAAAATTTATTTGTTCTTTTCAACATTCCTGAAATTATTTACAATTTACCATATAGGTCACTTTAGTATTAAATCTAGATGGTACAAAGCACTATATCATTTCCAGAAATGGCCCACTACATTACATATAAATGCAAATATAATGCCAAACAGCAGTTGTCTCAAGGCCTGTTTTGCCTTTCAAATGGAGCTAAGAGAACGTGGTAGAAGGGAAAGTTTACTCCAGTTTTTTTTTCATTTATTGGGAAAGGCAGAGGAAGGTGTTTATGTACACACAAAATATTGTTCTTATTTTTCTGGTTAAAAAAGAAGATACAAAGTGAACTCCCATCCTTTGTGCTCACTTCCTAATTACCTAGAGACACCCAAAAGACAACCGGCCCCTCTCAACAGTTGAGACAAATCATCTGGGAAGTAGGTAAGCAAAGGAGACTAAACATTGAGTAACAAATCCTCATTTCCTCCTAAGATGGCAGCAACTCTTTCATGAGGAATAACTCTTAACAATTCCCTGTACCACAAAGTAACAGTGGGAGGGTTATCCTTAACCCAGTTAATAAGAATACATTTCCAGTCCAGCAACAATAGTTTATCATCTAGTTTATGCTGCAAATAAGTTAATGCTGATTCTTTTGAAGGTAAACCAAGCATAAAAAATCCAGGGTCCCTTTAGGTCCGATTCGTAAAAATATTGCTGAGTTCTTGAGATATGGAACTTCAAAATCTTTTGATTAGTTTAAATTCCCAGAAGTAATGGGAAAAGGTACCAGTCTGTATTTGACATTTGATACAAAAAGGGGATACATGCGGTGTAATCTCATGCAAAACATTAGGAGCTATATATAGGCGGTGTAAAATTTTGTATTGGGTTTAAGCAAGCGGTTGCAAGTAAAAGTAGATCTAGCTATGGTAATGGCTCCTTTCCAATACTCCTAAGTATATTCATTATTAAGATCTCTCTCCCATTTATGAATAGCACTCATTGTACAGCGTGGAACACATGGTTATTTCAAAGGATTTACTGCATCTTGCCTGTAATGGTGTTAGAGACTGATAAGCAGGCCAGAGTCTGTTTTTTTATCTTAAATTTTGTTGCATTTGTGTACAGGTCTATAACTACTCACTCACATCCATTTCTTTCAGCAGCATAAAACATATCTTGCAGTGTACTGTAATGTTAATTATAAATCCTTTATCAGACAAAAATTACATTTAAATATGCATATACCCAGACTCTGTTATTTAATGTGTCACAGAATTGTAAGTGACTCGTAATGTCTACTAATGTAATATAAATGTAATAATAATAACAATAATGTAAACACAAAAATGGCAACATAATATAAATTGTTACTGTTTTTTTTTTTTTTTTACTTTTAGCTTGTAGTTTTGCCCATGACATGTTTCTTGGTATTTTTTTCTGGCTTAAGTAATATTATGTAACACTTGGGTGCAAAAATACAAATTAATAAGCCAAAAGCTGAAGACAAAATTGCAAATATTTCTACAGCTACAGTGAACTTTCCAGGAGAGCTGATGTATGCTGGGATGAATGTAATCCACACAGCACAGAATATCAGCAGGCTGAATGTGATCAATTTGGCTTCATTGAAATTATCAGGAAGTTTTCTTGCCATGAATGCAAGGATCAAACAAATGATTGCAAGGATCCCAATATTTCCCATCACTGCATAAAAAGCAAACTCAGATCCTGTTTTACATTCCAGAACAATCATCCTATTGCTGTATGTGAACAACGTATGTGGGTAAGGTGGGCTTAAAGTCAGCCATAACACACATATTACCACTTGAATCAAAGTGCAGGAGCAAATGATGACTCTTTGTTGTGCATGACCAAACTTTCCAGCAATTTTGTTGCCAGGAAATGTGGCTTTGAAGGCTGTGACAACAACAATGGTTTTTCCCAAGACACAGGAAATGCAAAGGGCAAATGTCACACCAAAAGCGGTGTGGCGCAGCATGCATGTCCAGACTGTTGGTTGACCAAGAAAAGTGAGAGGACAGAGAAAACACAGAAAAAGAGAAAACAATAAGAAAGAGCTCAGCTCAAAGTTGCTGGCTTTTATCACAGGAGTTTCTCTGTAGTTGATAAAAACCACCATTGTGGCAAGGGAGAGAGAGGCCCCTAACAGGGATACAAGTGTTAGAGCTATACCCATGGGCTCATGATATTTCAGAAACTCAATAGTTCTAGGAATGCAATCATCTTTTCTCTCATTGGACCAGTATTCCTTTGGACAAGGTGTGCAGTCTGCTGCACCTGTTGAGGATAAACAGAAAGGGTCAGTGGTGTATCTAGATGTACATTTGGGATAATAATAAATTACAAAATCTACTTAAAAAAAGCATATGATGCAAGTAAGACATTAATATTTTAAATATTAGCTATATTTAGACACTAAACATGTCATGTTATAATGTACACGTTCAACGTTTACAGGATATACACTCTTGATATGTTTCTGTCTACCTGTTGAGTTGGCTACAGTTCCATCAGCACAGGGTACACAGTCAAAACAACATATAGGTTTTCCCTGAATTTGAGCTTTTCTGGTTCCAACTGGGCAAACATTCGAACACACCGATGTGGGCATCTGTGACAAAAGAAATATTTAAGTATTTTAGAGGCAAATGATTATGTGTTAACAAGAGAATACTAAAGGATAAGATACTAAAAGTGTACTGCATGTAAAAATAGAGAGACATCATGATTACTGTTTTCCCTGTCCTCCACACTATCTTTTCCTCCTCGATGCTGAGCTTGTAATCACCATTTGCAGCAAATGTCAAATGACCAAGTGTCACATGTTGCACTTTTCCATTTATCAACTGCCAGTTAATGGCATCATAAGAAGCAGGAGGATTGCCATCCTCATCAAAAAACACCTCATCACCAAACTGATTTGTGAAATTCACCTTTTGTAACTTTTTACTGACCTAGAAAGGAAAGGATTATGTATTAGGTATGTATAAACGTTCAATTATTGGTTTTGTTCAGACTATTTGAACAATTTAAACTTTCAGTTAAACAATTTCTCACCTCCTTGGGCTGAATTTCTGACAGGTTTAAACATCGCTTTACTGTTTGTGCTCCAACTGGTTGGCAGAATACCAGCTGATGCAGAGCATGTGCAATAGCATAAACTGCTTTATAGACATTATAGGTCACTCTGAGCTCTGTGACATTGAAGAAATCATGCTCGGAATTCATTAATGTTTCATTGCCTGTACATCTTTTGGTTGTGTCCTCAGTAGCTGCATGTACCCCTGGCAAAACAGGTGTGCAGCCCACGATAATCTCCCAGAAATCCTTCACGAAAGGTGCATTGGGATCTGTATAAGGACTAATACTTGTAAGAAAGTGTTTAAGTTTAGGAATAGCCATCTTCTGCATTACAAATCCCAGAGTTCCACCAAAGGATCTATGTATTTCAGGTGTGGATGGTCGAGGTGCTGTTATCCAAGCCACACAAGAAATCCACTGAATTCCTGTAATGTTCTGGTTCACAATCTCTTGCATCAAAGGATAAAAGTCACCTTCAGAAGAATAAGCTAAAATTACTTTGACAGATGACTGTTTTATTATTTCCACCACTTCTAGAAATGTATCTCTTGTGTACGTGCGTAGAACTGATGCAACAAAAGCAACACAAACCCCAAACTTTTCAACCTCCTCCTTAAAGGCAAGAATTCCATTACGTCCATAATCATTGTCTGACTGTATGGCTCCAATCCACTGCCATCCAAAATGTTTGACCAGTGCAGCCAAAGCTTTTGCAAGGTAGTAGTCGCTGGGGATTGTTCTAAAAAATGTAGGATATTTAGTTCTGTCACTCAGACAAGCACACGTTGAGGAGTAGCTGATCTATAAAAGAGAAAAAAAACACTGAAACAGTGTGCATGCAACAATACATCATACAATGCCAAAACATCAAATATCACTTAGCATCATAAAACATACAACTTTATCTCTTACTATTGGCATATGAAATGGTCCAAGAATTCCAGCCACAGCTATTGACTGAGATGACCCAGAATCTGCTATGAGGGCAGATATAGCTGGAGGGCAATGAGAAGTCGCACTTGCCTCCTCTGCTCCACTAGCCAGCGTTAGAGCAGCACGTAAAGTATTTGTAGAAGATGCACAAGAGTTAAGGATCCTATAGCCAAGAGATATGTTTGGAAGCAGAGCAGGATCGTTGTTGATTTCTTCAATGGCAAATATCATTGCCTGTGTCCATCGATAAATTCGCAGGTCAAATCTAAGGACATTTTAGTGATTGATACAAGTCATAAAGTAACCCAGCCATTGCTTCCCATGTATGTAAAGTACAATGTCAAGAATGAAAACACAAATAAACATACATGCATGACATATGAAAAAGTTTGTGTTAAATCATACCCTTCACACTGCACTTTAGGCGGCTCCTTATCAAATGTAGAGGTGCTGAGTATCTGTTTGATCAAAATTGGGAAGATTCCTCCGATCATTATGTCACCTTCCTTAAACAAACTTGGCATATCAAACCTGCCAAAAAGTTCACAGCCAGATACTGTGTCTGTGCTGAGAACACACAGAAATAGGAGGATACCTCTTTGCATGTTGCACTGCATTGCCATATAGGCATGAGAGCACAGTTCTTATAACAACAGTATTACATGTAGTCAATGTGCTATAATTTCCCTAAGGCCTCAGTGATCTTAGATTGGCAAACTTGGAATCAGGAAATTAATGCTCTACACGTATTGTTAAATGTCAGTAAACTATCTTGTATCGAAAAGTGTCTAAAACTACTTTTGCAATGCACATTAATCATAAAGAAATTTGAAAGGGACTTTAGAAAACTCTTTAGCTAGGTAATGTACAAGTTATCCATAGTCTTTCAGTTTTTCACAGACAGGGTAAATACAATTATTGCCCCTATAAGTAGATTAATTTAGCTTTAAATGATGAATTATTCGTTTTGATTTTGCTTTTTAAAAGTTAAATTGCATTACATTTTTGTTTTTGTACACAAAACTATCTATCTATCTATCTATCTATCTATCTATCTATCTATCTATCTATCTATCTATCTATCTATCTACATACATGTATGTGTGTGTGTGTGTGTGTGTGTGCATGTGTGTGTCTATACTGCATGAAAAAAAATCTGTCGTGATTCATTGGCAGCATTATTATTAAATTACAATTTTGTGTAATCTATACCTTTGTGCCCAGAGCGTTCTCACTCCCGAGGCGTAACATGTCGACGTTTTGTCACGTCCCGCGGCGTTCCTGAGGAACGCGAAAGGAGACCTTCGGCGTTCTTATGGTACGCGGCGGGTTATGGCTGGGATCCAGTGCAATGACGCTTCCGCGGTAATAGATGTTCCAGCCCTGTATTCCAGCCCTAAACCTAACCTTATCCCTAGCCCTGACCATAACCTTATTCCTGACCTTAACCAGGACTTTAATGAAGTTAAATAGCGTGTTTCTAAGCGATTTGAATAAAAAGAGCGAACATGTGTAGATTCAGTCCAGACGGTTCTCATATTTCCTCTTTTTTCCGAGGTCGTCATTTAGGAACGTGGTGGGTAGCCGAAAACGTAATATGGTGACGATTTGTCACCTAGCGTAAAATGTTACGCTTTGGGAGTGAGAACGGGTTGCAGTGCCAATTCCTTGTCTCATAACAGATCTTAAAGGCAGCGATAAACGATTTCAATAGATATATTTAATAATAATAGCAATAGCAACTGGACAGGCAAAACAGAGAAGCAAAAAAGTTCTTTTTTTTTCTTTAGATGGACTTATTCATCATATAATGAATTTTGAGGTTTGATGTGTTGCTTAGTAACATGATCACATGATTTACACATATTTTTAATATAAAGGCTGCTGTAAAATCAGCCAGAACGATCTAGATGTGAGTAACACATACACATATATATATATATATATATATATATATATGTGTGTGTGTGTGTGTGTGTGTGTGTGTGTGTGTGTGTGTGTGTGTGTGTGTGTGTATAGGGAACTGTGTAATTACATAAAAGATGAACAAATACTAAGAGTCGAATGGGTTGTGGATGGGATCTTTAAATGGGGCAGATTATGTTACAGCTGAGGAGCTGAAAGAGTTAAATCCCATCAAACGTTTAAAACCACTTGAAAAATGGCAAAAACTCATGCAATTTCTTGAAAACAACACTTAAACTGAAACATGTTGTTTTACAGCTTATTAAAAGCTTAGGACCATACCTCCAAAAAAAACCACACCCACCCCCCCAAAACAGAAAGTTCCAAACAAGAACTCAGTAATGAGTAACTCCACTGTTATTGTTTTCACTTAATAAAATGTGTTGCAGCATGCTTGATGCAAGCATTTTCATGAGGTGAGTGGGAACATTTCTCCAAGTGGTAAAGACGGCCGCACGGCGGGCATCTATTGTCTGGAACGGTTGTCCATTTTAGAGAACTTCCCTTGCCATCCATCCCCAAAGGGTCTCAAATGGATTTAGATTAGGGGAACACGCAGGATGGTCCTAAAGAGTGATGGTATTCTCCTGGATGAAGTCCCTTGTCCTGCGGGCATTGTGTACTGTAGCGTTGTCCTGTTGAAAAACCCTGTCGTTCCTACACAGACAAGGGCCCTCAGTCATGAGGGATGCTCTCTGCACCATCTGGACATAGACAGTGGCTTTTTGATGCCCCTGCACCTCCTGAAGCTCCATTGTTCCACTGAAGGAAAAATCACCCCAGACCATTATTGTACCGCGACCACTGTGCCGTGTCAAAAACATGTCAGGTGGGATCTGCTTGGCATGCCAGTAATATTGGGAACCATCACGACCATGAAGGTTACATTTTTTCTCATCAGAGAATAAAACTTTCTTCCACCCTTTAAGGTCCCATGTTTGATGCTCTCCTGCAAAGCTCAAATGGTCAGTTCTGTGGCGTTTAAGGACACTAGGCCTTTGAAGACATTTTTTGTTTTTGAAGCCCTTCAGTCTCAGATACCAGCTGATGTTTATGGGGCTCCAATCGGCACCCCTTTTGATCAGGACTGTATAATAACTAAGAATTCAATTGCACAATTTTTATGGATCAATTTACAACAATCCTACAAATTATTCATAGTTCACCATGTGGGCTACTTTATCATGATATCCAGATGACACATTACTAAAGTCACTTCATCCTTTCCAAAAATGGCCCACATTTACAATTTTACATGGACCAGTTGATGGTCACAGTAAATTTTTGAGCAAATAAATAACATAGAGAGAGTTTTTGAGGTTTTCTTTTACTTATATTTCAGTTTCTGCCTAAACCTATTTTGCTGTTCAGAAGCTCAAAGAGCATCCACTTGGGTTTATTTATTTAGGAAAAAAAGAGGAAGGTGTGTAATTAGGGAAATTTTATTCAACCGCCAACTAGAAGTCGCACAATATTTGCAGCAGGGCTTTAATGAATATTTACTTATACAAAAGTAAATGTAATTTCATTTCATTTCAGGGAAAAACAACCTCTAAAAACAACAACAACAACAACAAAAAAAAACGCTTTAGCTCCATGGTGTTTAAATTACCACAGTTTTTCACTTTTCAAGGTCACAGACAGGGGATATACAATTATTGATAGTATAAGTGGAGTAATCTTGCTTTAAATTATGATTTATTCTTTTTCCATCTGATTTTTCAAAGTTACATTGCATTACATTTTTAATGTTGTACACAAAAGCCTATTTCTCTCCATCACAAGCTATCTATTTATCTATCTATTTATATACATCCATACATGTGTTTGTGGAGGGGGGTGTATGTCTATATTACATGAAAAACAGCACGATAAGATAAGATGAGACTTTATTGATCCGATGGCGGGGAAATTTGTGCGTTATGGTGGGGACTATGAAGAATGCATTGCAATGTCTGAGCTCTCAATCAATCTTTCTTCTCTTTAAAACTGGCCATGATCTAGATGTGTCTAAAATATCCCCAATGTATATATTTAACGAAAGGCCGTATATACAACATATATGTTACATATATTGCTACATTGATAGTGTTACTAAGTTACAGGACATTGAAATACTTATAGCTGTACTAGTGAAATATAGCTTATGTAAATCAAAACATAAATGGCAACATCACTGACCCTTTTTTCACCACTGACCCAGCTGTGGTTCCATTTTTTTTAGAGGTGCTTTTAAATGAAGTAACTTTGCTACTGTTTGTGCTAGAGACAAAATTGAAATGATTTCATTAAAAAAAGAAAACAAGCTTTTTAATAAAAAACATATGTGGTGTTTCGTGTTAGTACAAAGCATACACAAGGTATTGTTGTCCAAACACAGACAACAAAATTAGCTCTGCCTAGATTTTACCATGTGTGCTTTACATTAAAATGACTTGTTAACCACTTATGCTATCAAGTCATCCATCCACTCGCTTCCACTTATCCTTTTCAGGGTCGCGGGGGGTGCTGGAGCCTATCCCAGCTGTCATAGGGCGAGAGGCAAGGTACACCCTGGACAGGGTGTACCTTACATTTACTCCTGCATTCACACCTAGTGGCTATTTAGATTTTCCAATTAACCTATCCCCACAAAGTGCATGTCTTTGGACTGTGGGAGGAAGCCGGTGCACCTGGGGAGAACCCACGGGGAGAACATGCAACTCCACACAGAAACACCCTGTCCTGATGGTAGAATTGAAGGATCATCTTGCTGTGAGGCAACAATGATAAACACAATGCCACCGTGCTCTGAATTATTTTGTAATTTTACACCCAAAATTAGAAGACAACTCCAGGCGGCCTGTAGGATACTTGGTTTATAAAGGTTTAACATAGAACAATATCATGTTTCTTTACTTTATAATTTTTCCCATAACCCATTTCTTGGTATTTTTTTCTGGCTTAAGAAATATTATGTAACACTTGGGTGCAAAAATACAAATTAATAAGCCAAATGCTGAAGACAAAATTGCAAATATTTCCACAGCTACAGTGAACTTTCCAGGTGAACTGGTGTATGCTGGGATGAAGGTAATCCACACAGCACAGAATATCAGCAGGCTGAATGTGATCAATTTGGCTTCATTGAAATTATCAGGAAGTTTTCTTGCCATAAATGCCAGGATCAAACAAATGATTGCAAGGATCCCTATGTATCCCAACACTGCATAAAAAGCAAACTCAGAGCCTGTGTTACATTCCAGAACAATCATCCTATTGCTGTATGTGAACAACGTATGTGGGTAAGGTGGGCTTAAAGTCAGCCACAACACACATGTTATTAGTTGAATCAAAGTGCAGGAGCAAACAATGATTCTTTGTTGTGCGTGACCAAACTGTCCAGTAATTTTATTGCCAGGAAATGTGGCTTTGAAGGCTGTGACAACAACAATGGTTTTTCCCAAGACACAGGAAATGCAAAGGGCAAATGTCACACCAAAAGTGGTGTGGCGCAGCATGCATGTCCAGACTGTTGGCATACCAATGAAAGTGAGAGGACAGAGAAAACACAGAAAAAGAGAAAACAATAAGAAAGAGCTCAGCTCAAAGTTGCTGGCTTTTATCACAGGAGTTTCTCTGTAGTTAATAAAAACCACCATTGTCGCCAAGGAGAGAGAGGCCCCTAACAGGGATACAAGTGTTAGAGCTATTCCCATGGGCTCATGATATTTCAGGAACTCAATAGTTCTAGGAATGCAATCATCTTTTCTCTCATTGGACCAGTATTCCTTTGGACAAGGTGTGCAGTCTGCTGCACCTGTTGATGATAAACAGAAAGGGTGAATAATGAATTGAGAGACCGTGTTAGTCAAAGATTTAACTTCCTTGACAGAAAAAGCAGTGAAATTAATTAGAAATCAAGATGATGCCCTACCACATTAATATTTTAAATATTACTTATTTGTATACACTAAATATGTGATATTATACTGAGTATGCTCGATTTGATAAGACATATACACTTCATATATTGGTCTACTTGTCTACCTGTTGAGTTGGCTATAGTTCCATCAGCACAGGATACACAGTGAAAACAACAAATTGGTTTTCCATTAATCTGAGCTTTTCTGGTACCAGATGGGCAAATATTAGAACACAGTGATGTGGGGACCTGTGGCAAAAGAAATGTTTAAGTATTGTAGCAATGATAAATAAGTGTTGAAATGATCTTACTGCCACAATTCAAATAAAGTTGAGATACTAAAAGTGTACTGCATGGGAAAAAAAGAGACATCAGAATTACTGTTTTTCCTGTCCTCCACACGATCTTCTCCTCCTGGACATTGAGTTTGTAATTGCCGTTTGCAGCAGATGCAAAATGACCAAGTGTCACATGTTGCACTTTTCCATTTATCAACTGCCAGTTAATGATATCATAAGAAGCAGGAGGATCGCCATTCTCATCAAAAAACACCTCATCCCCAAACTGATTTGTGAAATTCACCCTTTGTAAGCTTTTACTGACCTAGAAAGGAAAGGATTATTTATCAGCTTTTTATGAGCTTCTTCGTCAGTCAGAAGAATTGTAACTTTCAATTGCACCATTTCTCACATCCTTGGGCTGAATTTCTGAAAGATTCAAACATCGCTTTATTGTTTGTGCTCCAACTGGTTGGCAAAATACCAGCTGATGCAGAGCATGTGCAATAGCATAAACTGCTTTATAGACATTATAGGTCACTCTGAGCTCTGTGACATTGAAGAAAACATGCTCGGAATTCATTAATGTTTCATTGCCTGTACATCTTTTGGTTGTGTCATCAGTACTTGTGCGTGCTCCTGGTAAAACGGGCATGCAACCCACGATAATCTCCCAGAAATCCTTCACGAAAGGTGCATGTGGATCTGTATAAGGACTAATACTTGTAAGAAAGTGTTTGAAATTTGGAATAGCCATCTTCTGCACAACAAATCCGAGGGCGCCACCAAAAGCTGTGTATATTTCAGGTGTGGATGGTCGAGATGCTGTTATCCAGGCCTCACTTGCGATCCACTGAATTCCTGTAATGTTCTGGTTCACAATTTCTTTCATCAAAGGATAAAAGTCACCTTCAGGTACAAAAGCCAAAATTACTTTGACAGTTGACTGTTTTATTATTTCCACAACTTTCAAAAATCTGTCTTTAGTGTATGTACGTAGAATTGTACCCACAAAAGCAATGCAAATCCCAAATTTTTCAACCTCCTCTTTAAAAGCAAGAATTCCATTACGTCCATAATCATTGTCTGACTGTATGGCTCCAATCCACTGCCATCCAAAATGTTTGACCAGTGCAGCCAAAGCTTTTGCCTGGAAATAGTCACTGGGGATTGTTCTAAAAAATGTAGGATATTTAGTTCTGTCACTCAGACAAGCACACGTTGAGAAGTAGCTGATCTATAAAAGAGAAAAGAACACTGAAACAGTGTGCATGCAACAATACATCATACAATGCCAAAATATCACATATATCACATGGCATAAAACATACAGTTTTATCTCTTTTACTATTTGCACGCAGCATCATAAAACATATAATTGTATCTTATTGTCTAGTTATCTCTTACTATTGGCATATGAAATGGTCCAAGAATTCCAGCCACAGCTATTGACTGAGATGACCCAGATTCTGCTATGAGAGCAGATATAGCTGGAGGGCAATGAGAAGATACATCTACCTCCTCTACTCCACTAGCCAGTGTTAGTGCAGCACGTAAAGCATTTGTTGGAGATGCACAAGAGTTAAGGATCCTATAGCCAAGAGATATGTTTGGAAGCAGAGCAGGATCGTTGTTGATTTCTTCAATGGCAAATATCATTGCCTGTGTCCATCGAAAAACTCTCAGGTCAAACCTAAAGACATTTCAGTGATTGATACAAGTAACCAAACTTTTGCTTTACATGTATGTACACTACAATCTCAAGAATTAAAACACAAATAAACATACATGCATGACAAATGAACAAAAAAGTTTGTGTTAAATCATACCCTTCACACTGCACTTTAGGCAGCTCCTTATCAAATGTAGAAGTGCTGAGTATTTCTTTGATCAAAATTGGGAAGATTCCTCCGATCATTATGTCACCTTCCTTAAAAAAACTTGGCACATCAAACCTGCCAAACGGTTCACAGCCAGATACTGTGTTCATGGTGAGGATACAGAGGAATAAGATGATACCTGTTTTCATGTTTGTGCTCTATTATCATATATGCATGAGAGCACAGTTCTTATAACGACAGTATTAGATATAGTCAGACATTCTCTCATTTCCCAAAGGGCACAGTGATTTCAGATTGGTAAGCTTGAAACAACAAGGAAAATAATTGCTCTACTCATTATATATTTTCAAATGTCAGTAATCTATTTTGTCTGTTGTCAGTAAAAATTCACATTTCTTCTATACAGACTTCCACATATAACCTGTAGATGACCAAGAGTTTGATGTCAAGAGTTTTGTGTTTAGGACTACAGTATACATTTGAGGTTGGTGAGAATAATATATGTTGTGTCTCCTCAAGAAAGTGACAGTCATTTCTTCCACAACAGTTTATTGTGGAAGCTATTGATGTGAAATGCCTGCAAAGCACAGCACTGGCTTTTCAGTAATTAAGATATTAATTGCTGCATAACACTGCATGCATGATTAAACTAATTATGCATATTCATTACTTTAAAAACAGGCCTGCTAAAATTATTATATAGTATCCTGAATTTTTTTAACAAGATGATCATGTTGATGACTGTAGCCACGCATGTCATTCCATTGCAAGAATGTCTGCATTTGTTTATATTCTTGACTGTGTGATACAACACTTTTCATTTCTACACTCTTGTTGTTTGTGTTGGGTGCTGAAAAAACTTTGAAAAAACTCATTTCTAATTTTAATTTTTACAGTACGACACATGGCTGTGTTGTGCGGCCTTACTTGTTCGTTAGATCTACCCTTCTTTAGAAAATTTTGACCACTTTTAGAGACATTTCTCATCACGATACATTAATAGGGATGGGAATTGATTAGAATTTAATGATTCTGATTACATTATTGATATAATTTGTCGGCTGGATTCCTTACCAATTCTCTTATTGATTCTCATTGGCTTTGCTTTGAGACTCAATTAAAAGGGTTTTTAATGACATCCTTCTGGCATGTGATTCTGGTAACCATGTTGTTCTTGTCTTGCTTGACCTAACTGCTGCCTTTGACACCGTAGACCACAATATTCTAATTTCTCGATTACATGATGTAGTGGGTATTGGTGGCACTGCACTTAATTGGTTTAGGTCTTATTTGTCAGATAGAACTTTCTCTGTCAGCCTTCTCGGTTACGAATCGTCTTCTGCTCCTCTGTCATGCGGCGTCCCACAGGGCTCAATTTTAGGGCCACTGCTCTTTTCACTGTATCTACTGCCTCTGGGTTCTATCCTTAGAAGGCATGGGATCTCATTTCATTGTTATGCCAATGACTGCCAAATTTATTTGCCACTAAAACACAAGGATGGCATCTCCATAAAACCTCTCTTGACATGTCTAGATGACATTAAAGCTTGGTTGGCTTTAAACTTTTTAAATTTTAATGAAAAGAAAACAGACGTGTTGGTGTCTGGACCCAGTGGTCCCTGTGAGTCCTCCTCTGTTGTTTTAGGATCCCTGGAATTCTATTTTAAATCTGTTGTTACTGACCTTGGTTTTAAGTTGGACAGTGATTTTAAATTGGTGAAGTCCAGAGCAGTGGTGAAGTCCAGTTTTTATCATTTAAGGCGACTGGCAAGAGTAAAATCTTTTCTTTTGAGGCAGCACCTTGAAACACTGATCCATGCTTTTATTTCTTCCCGCCTGGACTACTGTAACTCACTTTATGTGGGGGTCAGTCAGTCATTGCTCTCACGTCTGCAGCTGGTTCAAAATGCAGCTGCACGACTCCTAACAGGAACTCGAAAAAGAGAGCATATAACCCACGTGCTAGCCTCTCTGCACTGGCTGCCTGTGTCTTTTAGAGTCAATTTTAAAATTCTTATGTTTGTTTTTAAATGCCTTCACAGTCTTGCCCCGCCTTACCTCTCTGAGCTTCTTCATCCCCACATACCCTGTCGGTCTCTCAGGTCAGCTGACCAGCTGCTCCTGGAGGTACCGAGATCCAGGAGGAAGCTCAGAGGGGACAGGGCCTTCTCTATTGTGGCTCCAAAATTATGGAATAATTTGCCCATGCATGTTAGAGAGGCCCCTTCACTGTCCACTTTTAAATCACGTCTTAAAACCCACTTTTATTCCTTGGCTTTTAACCTCAGTGAGAGTTAGTTTTCTCTTTTAATTGAAGTAGTTATTTAATTAATGATTTCACTCTTCTTTTATTTGTTTTTTATTTATATCTCATGTAATTTTATTTTACAGTTCCAATGTACAGCATTTTGTGTCAGCTGTGGTTGTTTTAAAGTGCTTTATAAATAAAGTTGATGATGATGATGATTGTTGTTAATAATAAATTAATTAAAGCAACAAAACAACCTGAAGAGCCGGTTGGGAGCCGAAAGAGCCGGCTCTTTTTAGTGAGCCGAGCTGAAAGAGCCGGTTCTCTAAAAAGAGCCGGAAATCCCATCACTACAGTGGATGCATATGTTTGAGTGTAACCCCCATTTGGAACATGCTTTGTCCTGTATAGTGTTTATAGAGAGTTTTGTATTATATACGTTGTAAGTTGGGGCCTTTAGTCTTTTTGCAGGTCCCATCAAGAAGATGGCTAATGAAGAAGAATCTAATATGATGGCATGGCCATGTCAGTGCTCTGTCATTCTCCTTTTCAGACTCTCATTCGTGCAACCCACCCCCTTCCCATCTCCACCTCAACTGAGTCATTCAGAGCTCCATCAAGTCTACATCTTTACCATCACCAGTGTTCAAACTCCAGAAGATCATGCCCTATATCCTATTGCTGCTAGGATTCTGTTCTGTTAAACCCCAAGATGTGTCAAAGCTGCAGATTCTAAATGAGTGCTTAGAATCCATCAAAGGTTGGATGGCTGACAACTTCCTCCAACTTAATGAAGAAAAGACTGAAGTCCTTGTATGTGGTCCTGACAGACATGTACCTATGATAATGAATGCTCTTGGTCCTCTTTCAACATTTGTGAAATCATCTATCGGGAACCTAGGGGTAATTTGTGACTCTGCTCTTACTTTGGATGTTCACTCAAATCTCTGGTTTGGTCTTGCTTCTATCATTTAAGAAACATTTCTAAATTAAGTCCTATTGTATGGACATTGTTATTGCATATTCATTCATTTCAGTTTGTACTAGTTTGGACTACTGTAACTCATTGTTCACTTGTCTAAGCAAGGGCTCCCTGGAGCGTCTGCAAAGTGTCCAAAATGCTGCAGAAAGGCTTCTGACCAAAACATCTAAGTACTCTCATGTGACACTGTTGCTACTACAGCTCCATTGGCTCCCCGTTGAATTCAGAGTGCATTTTAAGATTCTGGTTCTGAGCTTTAAAGCTCTTCATGGACAATCACCAGCCTACATTACTAAACTTTTACAGCCCTATGTCCCTAGGAGGTCCCTGAGATCATGTGATCAGTGCCTACTTGTTATTCAGCATACAAGGCTGAGAACCAAGGGAGATAGAGCTATTGCCACTGTAGCCCCCAGACTGTGGAACTCTCTTCGTCTGAGTTTAAGATCTGTGGACTCATTTAAAAACAACTAAAAACGCATCTTTTTAGAATTGCATTTTGTTAACTTTTGTCTATTTCTGTTTTATACTCTGTCATCCCGTTGTGGAGCACTTTGATCGTTTTATCTAGAAAGGTGCTTTAAAAATAACATTTTACTTTACTTACTTTAATTTACTTCTACCACGATGGGTCATCTGAGTCTAATCACCCAATTCAATTAATTTCAATAAACTTCAATTCAGTTCAATTTTATTTACTGTATTTTCCGCACTATAAGGCGCACTTAAAATCCTTTAATTTTTTTCAAAAATTGACAGTGCGCCTTATAATCCGGTGCGCCTTATGTATGAATTCTGGTTGTGCTTACTGATCTCAAACTGATTTTTTGTGGTACATGGCGCTCAAAAATATGTCAAAAAATGTTTTAGTACGACTTTGGTAAGCTACGAACCACACCGCTTGATGGATTGTCGGAGCATTACGTCTACCGTAGTCAAGAGCCTCGCGGAGTAATCTGGGTCCAAAACTCCATCCACTTCAGGCCCAAAGTCAAACGTACACGTATCACTGAGAGTTAAAAACTCTAAATTCTTTCATCTTTGATAAAATGATGAACGTTGCTGCTTTGCCAGGTGTAACAATTGAGTTTAACATCCAGGCATCAATGAAAACAGAATTTATTAAATTTCAGTTAGAAGTTAGCTCGCTAGCTTCAACCTAAACATGATATACTATGTTCTGACTGAGAGATTAGAAGGTACAGCTCTGCTATCACTTCCAACATAAATGAAGACAGAAAACTAAACAGCAATGACATTTGTAGGGTTACTGAAGTTGGACTAGCTGGTATATAATGATGTGCTATGTGATCGCTTGCGACACAGCTATGTTAGCATAACATAAACACAGTGAAGCTGGAGGATGAATGCTAGCTTTTTTTCCACTCGATAAAAGTTAATGTGAGTGTTCCAGATGGTGAGGGACAAATGCAATCGCATGGCAGGATGCTGTAAACGGACCAAACTTCAGTCACGAGAACAACTGTGATAATCCATCCACAATATGAGGTTAGTCATTAATATACTGCAAAAACATGGGAATACAGCAGCTGCGAGAGAATTCAAATCAATGGTACAGAAGTGGAGGAAGCAATAAGAATGAGTCAAGTAAAATTTGATTGAGCTGACTGTTTTGTTTTGCTTAATGCGCCTTATAATCCGTGCACGTTATGTATGAAAACAGACCCGTTCATCGACAGTGCACCTTATGGTCCGAAAAATACGTTTTACAGTACCAAATCATAACAACACCTCAAGGTAGACCCTACAATAATACATGTTCAGTTCTTCCAAATGATCTCTGCCTGTTAAAATAGTTAGATCTGCCTGTAATTGCACTGAACCTCAAACAAATTCTATGAATCTAATTGAATAAAGCTTTTTCCTATTCTTTCTGTCATTCTGAATTTAGCTGTAGGTCCTCCATTAATAGTAGCTCTATAGGCAGCTGGAAAATTTTTAAATGGGCATTTTCTAAGTAAAAATGAGAACAGCCACTGGAAGAGTAAAACAGAAAAGTCATTAAAGTTCCTTCTGCCAGCCATCATTATTTAAACTGTGTAAACATCCAACTGAAGCTCCCTAAATGTTGTGTGAAAATAAAATGTAAATAGATTGACACTGTATACAGGTATGCAAATAATTACTCACATCCATTTCTTTCTGCAGCATATTTAATGTTTTGCAGTGTACTGTAATTTTGTACATAAAGTATTTACAATATACATATATTTCAAAGGCAGCATGATGGCATGGTGGTTAGCACTGTTTGACACCAATGTCTGGCTGGGACCTTTCTGTGTGGAGTTCGCATGTTCTCCCCGTGTTTACATGGGTTCTGTCCACGTACTTTGGCTTCTGCCCACAGTCCAAAGACCACATGCAGCCACGTGCCTATGTGTTAGCCTTCCAAAAGACTGGCAGTCTGTCCAGGGTGTACCCCTCCTCTTGCCCCATTGGCATAATTTTGTGCTGAACATTGGGGAGGTCAAGATCTCTGTCTGAATAAATAAATAAATAAATCTGGGTAAATTCCCAGATGATTCAACATGCAACTATTTTGCTGGTGATACCTGAAATGAGTAAAGAAAATCAACAGCCTATTTATGCAAAACGATACATAACTTTATTGGGGGGGGGGGGGGGGGGGGGGTACATTGGTTGGGTCCGATTATTGGGGGGGGGTCGTAACCCCCTAACCCACCTGGAAATTATCCCCCTGGCTTGCCCTATGATGGCTGGGATAAGCTCCAGCGCCCATACAACTTGCATTTAGAAACATAAAACTGGTGTTTTAAAATTGAGGAATTATATATTTTTTTACTTAATACTTTTTCCTATAACATGTTTCTTGGTATTTTTTTCTGGCTTAAGAATTATTATGTAACACTTGGGTGCAAAAGTACAAATTAATAAGCCAAAAGCTGAAGACAAAATTGCAAATATTTCTACAGCTACAGTGAACTTTCCAGGAGAGCTGATGTATGCTGGGATGAAGGTAATCCACACAGCACAGAATATCAGCAGGCTGAATGTGATCAATTTGGCTTCATTGAAATTATCAGGAAGTTTTCTTGCCATAAATGCCAGGATCAAACAAATGATTGCAAGGATCCCTATGTATCCCAACACTGCATAAAAAGCAAACTCAGAGCCTGTGTTACATTCCAGAGCAATCATTCTATTGCTGTATGTAAACAACTTATGTGGGTAAGGTGGGCTTAAAGTCAGCCACAACACACATATTACTATTTGAATCAAAGTGCAGGAGCAAACAATAATTCTTTGTTGTGCGTGACCAAACTTTCCAGCAACTTTGTTGCCAGGAAATGTGGCTTTGAAGGCTGTGACAACAACAATGGTTTTTCCCAAGACACAGGAAATGCAAAGAGCAAATGTCACACCAAAAGCGGTGTGACGCAGCATGCATGTCCAGACTGTTGGTTGACCAAGAAAAGTGAGAGGACAGAGAAAACACAGAAAAAGAGAAAACAATAAGAAAGAGCTCAGCTCAAAGTTGCTGGCTTTTATCACAGGAGTTTCTCTGTAGTTGATAAAAACCACCATTGTCGCCAAGGAGAGAGAGGCCCCTAACAGGGATACAAGTGTTAGAGCTATTCCCATAGGCTCATGATATTTCAGGAACTCAATTGTTCTAGGAATGCAATCATCTTTTCTCTCATTGGACCAGTATTCCTTTGGACAAGGTGTGCAGTCTGCTGCACCTGTTGAGAATAAATAGAAAGGCTGTGTTGTGTATCTAGATGTGCATATATTTTTTTAAACCTGAAACATAAACAAACACTGAGTACATCACACTATGTCTTTTGTTTCCTTCTTTTTGGCAGGATGAGTGGGACTGGGGGGCGGTATAGTATACCTGTTGAGTTGGCTATAGTTCCCTCAGCACAGGGAACACAGTCAAAACAACATATAGGTTTTCCCTTAATTTGAGCTTTCCTGGTTCCTGCTGGACAACCATTAGAACACACCGATGTGGGGACCTGTGGCAAAAGACATGTCACATTAACATTCAGGAGAACATACAGTTGTCAAATTCAATACTGCAATGGAAAATTACAGTATAATTACCATTTTTCCTGTCCTCCACACTACTTTCTCCTCCTCAATGCTGAGCTTGTAATCACCATTTGCAGCAGATGTAAAATTACCAAGTGTCACATGTTGCACTTTTCCATTTATCAACTGCCAGTTAATAATTTCATAAGAAGCAGGAGGATCGCCATTCTCATCAAAAAACACCTTATCTCCAAACTGATTTATGAAATTCACTTTTTGCAAGCTATTACTGACCTGAAAAAACAGAGTGATTATTCATTAGATTTTTATAAGTTTATAAATGACTAATTATTATTATTATTATTATTATTAATTATTATTATAATTTATCTAATAATTCAGAAAAATTTCAGTTGATTATTTCTCACCTCCTTGGGCTGAATTTCTGAAAGATTCAAACATGGATTTACTGTTTTTGCTCCAACTGGTTGGCAAAATACCAGCTGATGCAGAGCATGTGCAATAGCATAAACTGCTTTATAGACATTATAGGTCACTCTGAGCTCTGTGACATTGAAGAAATCATGCTCGGAATTCATTAATGTTTCATTGCCTGTACATCTTTTGGTTGTGTCCTCAGTATCTGCATGTACCCCTGGCAAAACAGGTGTGCAGCCCACCATTATCTGCCAGAACTCCTTCACAAAAGGTGCATGTGGATCTTTATAAGGACTATTACTTGTAAGAAAGTGTTTAAGTTTAGGAATAGCCATCTTCTGCATTACAAATCCCAGGGCGCCACCAAAAGCTGTGTATATTTCAGGTGTGGAGGGCTGAGGTGCTGTTATCCAAGCCTCACTACCAAGCCACTGGATCCCTGTAATGTTTTGTTTTACTACTTCCTTCATCAAAGGAGAAAAGTCACCCTCAGGAGCAAAAGCTAGAATTACTTTGACAGTTGACTGTTTAATCATTTCTACAGCGTCTAGAATTTTATCCCTTGTATATGTACGTAGAACTGACCCAACAAAAGCAATGCAAACCCCAAGCTTTTCAACCTCCTGCTTAAAAGCAAGAATTGCATTACGTCCATAATCATTATCTGACTGTATGGCTCCAATCCACTGCCATCCAAAATGTTTGACCAGTGCAGCCAATGCCTTTGCCTGGAAGTAGTCGCTGGGGATTGTTCTAAAAAATGTAGGATATTTAGTTCTGTCACTCAGACAAGCACACGTTGAGAAGTAACTTATCTGTAGTGGAAGAAAAAAGCAACACCAACAAAATGTGATGAAAATATTCTAAGAAATTGCCTAATAAAGCATAACAAAGCCTTAACATCGCTTAATAAACAACTTTATCTCTTACTATTGGCACTTGAAATGGTCCAAGAGTTCCAGCGACAGCTAAGGACTGAGATGATCCTGCCTCTGCTATGACTGAAGATATTGTTGGAGAACAAGCAGTAGCTTTTATCCCCTGTGGTCTGCTAGCTAGTGTTAGTGCAGCACGTAAAGTGTTAGTAGGAGATGAGCATGAGTTAAGGATCCTATAACCAAGAGATATATTTGGAAGGAAAGCAGGATCATTGTTTATTTCTGCAACAGCAAACATCATCGCCTGTGTCCATCGAAAAGCTCGTAGGTCAAACCTAAAATGTGTCATTACAAAAAATCACAATTATAGAATTGCTGCTGAACAATTCTATGTAACATAACATTAAAGATGCAAGCGTAAAGAAGCATGTATGGAGAAGTCTAATGTATCAAGACTTACACTGCACAATTCACTCCAGGAGGCTCACTCTCAAAAGTATAAGTGCTGCTGACCTCTTTGTTAAAAACTGGAAAAATCCCACCGATCATTATGTCACCCTGCTCAAACAAACTTGGCATGTTAAATTTGCCAAGCAGCTCACAGCCAGAAACTATGCTCAAGTACTGTATGGAAAGAAAAACAAAAACAGTTCTCTGCATGTTTACACTGCACTTCTAAAATCAAATGAGGCTAGAGCTTTTATAATGAGCTGGACAAAGGCAAATATCCCAAGGCAGCAATCTGAGCACAACAAGAAAAGGTGACTGCTCAAAAGAAGGTTCACATATCCAGTGCTGCATGTAACGTAACAGACATGTCCACATGTAATCAATTCCCTACAGATAAAGCAGTTTATTCAACACACTGATAATTCAAAGAGTGTCAAATGCAAATAATGTACTGAATAGTAACTAAGTATCTATTCAATTTTATTCAGTTTCATTTATACAGTGCTAAATCACAACAACAGTCACCTCATGGCACTTTGTATTATAAGGTAGACCCTACAATAATAATTGTAGGGTCTATTGTAGGGATATCTGCAATGTCTTAAACTGAAGCAATTTCCCCACGGGGATTAATAAAGTATACATTATATTACCTGAACATCTCAGATCATCATTTTACATGAAACTGGGATTATCTGAGGTTAAAGTTATTAATAACTGTTTCAATTTTGCAGGTTGTGCTTAACAAAGGATAGACTATGTCTTCACCAATGTTCCCTCTAAGCTGTGCCAGCAGTGCGCAATTGCGCACTGCTGGCATGGTCTCTGCTCACAGAAAATCTGTGTTGCGCACAGAAAAAAATCTAACCTGAATTGAAATTAAAATGAATACTTTAACAATTCTGTTTTGCAGTGTTAGTCAGTGAGTGACTGGCTGCTCCCGTATGGGATTAGAACGATGCCCCCCAATCCCATAGTCCAGCCAATAATGCGATTCACATTCGTATATACGCAGCTAATCAACGTCGTTGACAGGCTATGACAGCGCCCTTACGTGCCGACACCAGTGTTTTAGCTAGCAAACTGTCGTGGCTGATGTGGAGTGAAGCAACCATTGGAGATGTGAGCAGGACAGACGGAACAATTGACGGAAAAAGTGTGGACTTTGTACCAGTTTTTAAATTGTGTTGATAGGCCACGTAAAACCAGAGTTGTGATAAAAATATATGCAATGTTTGGTTTTCTTCCTGAATACTATCATTGTTTATATTTACTGCGGGAAGAAATGGTAAAAATGGCGTTTTATAAGGAAAACGCTCAAAAGCACTCTCTGCCTGTGAGCAAAGACAAAACTAAAAACCCCACCCATTCCTATTCGTCGAAAAAAGTACCATGTCGACCAATCAAAAAATGATATGGCAACATGGCATTTAGTTGTTTAGGAAGGGGGGAAGTTTTAGGAGTGACGGCGGTGTTCTGAGATGTGAGAGATTTTCGACGTTTAGCGTAAATCTTGTGTAGTTAGTGTGTAGTGTAGTCAATAGTTTTGCTGTGTGTGTCAGAACAATGAGGCCATTGCTGAATGTTACAGGTTTTACAGGAGTGATACATCTCCTGTTGTCAGGCCTGCAGGTATCAGGCTGTTGTTCTCCTTTATCTCATAGTGGACAGAAATTATTTTTTGGAGTGGCACAAATAATTTATGTGGCATCAAATTTAATGCAGAACAGCTGATTGTTCTGTAAATAGTTTGAAATGTTTATTTAAAAAAACGCCTTGGCTGCATTTTTAGGTAAACAGCTGCAAAAAACTTTGTTGTTTGCATAACTCAGTTACTCTTTTAAAGAAGTAACCATATAATTAATTGCCCAGCACTGGTCATTATATACTGTATTTTGCAGACAGAGAGTTACAGGACTCTCTCCCAGACCACAGACTCATACTCATAATACAAGTCAGAGCTTTATTAAAAAAGAAAGAAAGAAAGAAAGAAAGAAAGAAAGAAAGAAATTTGTGTTTTCAAAATTGGAGTTCAAGTTGTTTTTACTTCCAATAGTGTTAACATACACAGGTCATGAACAAGATTTTCTTTTTTAATTTTCATTGTAAGTGGGATAAAGCAGTTAATTAAAAGTAGTCTAACATAAATGTAAATGCTGTAATTTGATTATCTTAATAAACCATGGATGGAGTCGATGCTGGCGTGACCACAGTGCTCTCGTCTAATGTTGCTCACAGTGGTCCAAGGGACCGCTTAGGGAGTTTGTGTGTTCGCTCCGACACATGAAAAATTAGACGGAACATTGGTCTTTACTAAAACAAAGTAAAGTTTTTAGGAATTTAACTATTTTTATTGCTTTGAAAATATAGCCAAATTATTTATATAGCCAAATCTCAACAACAATTCTACTAAATACATACAAAAAGCATGTCACGCCTTCAATATGAAATGCAATTCAAAATCTCACTAAGCAGTGCTAGCTCTATTTGCCTGAAAATGTGAAGGGAGCAGTTAAAATCCCAACCTGATTTAGATGTAGCTAATTTTAGTAACATAGTATAAGACGTCTGTGCTGAGTATGGCCTAGAGTCCCGAGGTCAGAATGGGAGACAATCCCAAGGGTGGTTGTGAATGACCGAACTAAGTTCGTGTGGGACTTCCAGATACAGACAGATAAGATGGTGGTGACTAACCAACCGGATGTTGTAGTGGTAGACAAGCAGAAGAAGACGGCCGTAGTGCTAGACATAGCGATACCGAACAACATCCGAGATCTCTGTCCAGAAGAGTTCAGTCCTAGGAACAGCTAAGATACTGTGCAGGACCCTCAAGCTCCCAGGCCTCTGGCAGAGGACCTGAGCTTAAAGGAGAGACTGCCCACAGGGGCGAGAGTGGAATATGTATAATATATATATTATGATACTTCATAACTTCGTAAAGTAATATATATAATATAATTAATTACTTTTCAAGTAACACTAGTACGCCCCAGAACTGCACAAGGGGGTAATTCTGCCCTGCAATAATGGCATTTTTAAGTAAGATTTGACAAAACAAGTAGAATTTTTAGGCAGTTTATTTGTTTTTAAAGATGATTTAGATATTTTCTTTGCAGGCTGTAAAGTTAAAATACAGAAGAATGTGCCAATAAACAAAGGGTAACAAATAGCTAAAGAAAACAAACCGCTAAACCATCTAAATTATTACATTCTCACTGAAAAAGAACATAATGAAAAAAAAGAAAGAACATTGGAAAAAGCTTCTCTGGTAAATGGTAAATGGCCTGTATTTGTATAGTGCTTTAGTTATTCCCTAAGGACCCCAAAGCGCTTTACACTATATTCAGTCATTCACCCATTCACACACACATTCACACACTCTGTGTGAAAATGTATCAAAGAAGGTTTGAAACATATTACAAATGAAGCTTGTGTCAAATATATGTAGTAGTTAAGTTCGAATTTTATATTCCTTTACTCAACAGCCTCCCGGATAAACAGAAAAGAGGAAAAAAACCTTTAATCTATGTTTTCAGTTTATTCAGCATCTCACAGCTAAAAAAATTAAAACAGACTACACAGATACAGTGAAATTATTTCTATGATTCATACACCAGGACCAAATAAATTACAAATTACATCGTTCTTAGTGGTATTTTTCCCATCAAATGCTTTTTAGAATTTTGTTCTGGCCTAAATATGATTATATAACATTTTGGAACAAAAATGCACACCAACAAACCAAAACTTGATGCCAGAATGGCAAATATTTCCACAGCTACAGTGAATTTCCCTGGAGAGCTGACATATGCAGGGATAAATGTGATCCATACTGCACAGAATATCAGCATACTGAAAGTGATCAGTTTGGCCTCATTAAAGCTATCTGGCAGTTTTCTAGCAAGAAAAGCAAGTATAAAACACAAGATAGCAAGAAGTCCAATATAACCCAGGACAGCCCAGAATCCAACAGCTGAACCCAGAGCACACTCTAAGATGATCTTTTCTTTATAGTAGTCAATGTTCATGTTTGGGAATGGGGGGTTTATTGTTAGCCAAAGTATACATATCATAACCTGAATCAGAGTAAATATCAGAACAGTGAGCCTCTGTTGTACAGGCCCAAACCACTTCATGACATTACTGCTTGGAAGTGTAGCTCTGAAGGCCATTAAAACCACTATTGTTTTCCCCAGAACGCAAGAGATACAGAGAACGAAGGTAATGCCAAATGCTGTGTGTCGTAGCATGCAGGACCACTCGGAGGGACGCCCGATGAACGTCAGAGAACACAGGAAACACAGTTTCAGTGAGAATAACAGCAGGAAGCTCAGCTCAGAGTTGTTTGCTCTTACAACAGGAGTCTCTTTATGAGTCAAAAATATTACTGATATCATTAGTGCTAAAAACACACCAATACAACTAAATGCAGTTAAAAGTGCCCCCATGATCTCTTTGTAGGAAAGGTATTCAGTAGGTTTTGGAAGACACTTGTCTCTGTTTTCATTTGGCCAAAATTCAGGTGGACAGAGCAAACAGTCAGGAGAATCTGTGACAGATGTAAATGACAGAAAATATAAGTATAGTATATCCAAGATATATAATCAATTGAAACATTCGGTGGTTCAAATATTTAAATGTTTTTGATATATATTCATTCAGGACACTAGAACTGATTTTAAATAGGTATCCTTACTCACTTGTCTGATTACTAATTGTTCCCTCGGGGCATTTAAAGCAGTCAAAGCAGCAAACAGGCTTATTCTTGTTTATAGCCTTTCGAGTCCCTGGCAGACATGGTTCTCTGCAGACAGACCTGGGAACCTGATTCGGCAAAATTCAACATGTTAAAACTCAATACTGAAACACAAAATATGTTTTCTTAATAACATTAAAATGTTTCTAAAACTGCTGTGAAGAAAAGATTATTTTTAAATCTATGAAATGTCCATAGTGTTGAGGGAAATTACCTCACTACTGTTTCCTCCCCAAACTATGATGACATCTTCTTTTAGTCTGAATCTTTCCTCCTTTGGAAAAGAGGCATCATATTGACCAATAATACTAATTTCAGCAGAGCCGTCCTCTTTCATCTGCCAGTTTACTAAGTCATAGAGGGCAACTGATTGCCCATATTCATCAAATAAAACCCTGACCCCATTCTTAGTTGTGAAGTTCACATACTTAATGTGTTCGAGCACCTACAGAAAGACAATTAGCACATTTTGTCATATATAAAATCATTAAATAGTCAGAATTTAACAGAAAACAAACAGAAAACAACAATAAATTTAATGATTAGAGACAAAGATCAAATAATTTCGATATATTAGGACTTACCAACTTAGGTTGAACCTCATTTTTGTTCACACAAAGCTTCCCTGTTGTAGGATTTGAGCCATTCTGACATTGCAGTAGAGTGTGTAGGGCATATGCTACTGAATACACCGCTTTATATACATTATTCTCTTCCCTGAAATATGCCACATCTGTGTAATCATTTGAGACTGTTCGCAGGTCCTCTGCACCAGTACACATAGTAGAAGTGTTTGATGGAGAGTAGCTGCAGTCAAAGAATTCCTCCCAGAAAGCTTTAATTAATGCACTCTGTGGCTCATCAGAAGGCTTCAAACCAAGTAAGAATTCTCCAAGACCTGGTATGGATGCCTGAGGGAGCGCAAAGCCCATTGCCCCATGTAAAATGTGCTTTCTGTCAGCAGAAGCCAGGTCTGGTTGCATTATCCATGACTCTGTGCCAATCCACTGCTTTCCAGTTATTTTATAAGTTTCAATTTCTGACATAAGACAAGGACATAAACAAGAGGACCACATTTGATGAGGACTCCAGTAGTGTGTCTAGAATAACACTGAAAAGTTTTTTGCTTGTTTGTGAGTAGGGCAGACTGTATTCAATACATATGCCTTCTTTCTTTGCTTCCTTAACAAAGTCAGCTGTACCATCCTCTGAGTACATGCCTATTGAATAAATAACTCCCACCCAGCGCCAGTCAAAATATTTCATAAGCTGTGCTAGACCACTGATTTGGTAGCGGTCACTTGGCACTGTTCTGAAGAAGGTGGGGTAAAGTCTTCTGTCACTTAAGCAAGCACAGGTTGAAAGGTGACTCACCTTCAAAAAAAAAAAAGCAAACACAACAATCCTTTTTATGTTTTAAAGATAGACAAACTCAATAAACAGTATTCAAAAGTTATCCCTCCCAGTCATTTCTGCTCACCTGTGGAACTGATAGTGAACTTAATATGAAGTTTATGTCTCCACTTACTCCTGATGAAGAATGGCCAACTAGAGCCTGGACCTGATCACTGCAGCTTTTTGAATTCTCTCCACTTATAGCCTCTACAGCTGCCCGTATTAGGTTTTCACTCCCGCAGCCATTATACACCCTATAACTCAGACTCACTCCAGGAAGCAGTATAGCATCTCTATTGATCTCCTCCACAGTAAAAATCATTGTCCTGGCAAATTTCAGTTCCCTGTCATTCCGTCTGTAAAGAAAGTGTCAACTGTTGATGCTATACACATAAAAAAAATATTTCACATTATCATAATGCACTATATCAGAAAGACATGAAGTATTCTACTAGCATAAAATACAGCTGTTATTTATTTATTTTAATCATATTCACTTACTTTGAGCAGTATGTGTATGGAAGTGCTTGGTAGTTATTATCTATAAGTGTCCTTGTACTAGACATAGAGAAAAGTCCTCCTATAATTAAATCACCTTCTTTAGAAAACTCCATGAATCCTGTCTGTCCAATCAGTCTGCATGTATGGTTGTCAGACTTTATCCTTGCCAGCAGAGTGAATAAAATCAAAGTGATCATACTCATCATGAGCTGCCCTCCCCTTCACTGAAGTAGTTGTGTGCTCGGAGCTGACCTTTATAGTTTTTCTTCAATCATCAGAGAAATGTCTCCATCGATTGTGAGCACTTTCCCCATTCTCAAAAGATTATTTTGTTATTTTGCATCACTGAAACTACTTCTATCTCTACTTCTGCTATTTGACTTGTAAAAGACAAGCAATTAAAATGTTCTTTGAGAATCTAAACAATACTTCATGGTATATTGGTTTAATATTAACTCTATATTATGTGTGATATTCTGAAGTACATTTGATTATGTAATCTAATCAGTATTTCATTTTTAACTGGCCAGATATTCTATCTGTTTATTATTGTTTCTGGCATCAAATTGTGCTTTTTTCTTATCTGATGATGGTGCTTTGTTTATATACAAACAACAATATTTGTATTCATGTGAAAAAAAATGGAATTGTGTTTAAAAAAACATAAAAGCAATACTTCTTGGACCAATATTAATGGGACGTGCTCTACGCACTCTTCTGAGTAATGTTTCTTTCCACAAGGAGCAAACAGGCAAAAAAAAAAGAACAGGAAAATGGCGTACAAGAGGACACAGATGGATGCTTTTATTATACATCTTTGATCTGCATTAATACAAATGTTCATTTTGTTTTCACATTTCATATGACAGCTGTAGTGGAGAGAGATGGATGCTTGAAAATGACCTTCATATTAACCTATTGATCTTGACAATTAAGAGATACTTTGTTGGAATCCTAGAATTCTGGTGGCAGGTGACCAGTTGCACATGAAAAAGGACACTCAAGAAACTGACTTTTGTTAGGATGGATTGTCGCAAACTTGAAAGGGAAACTAACACACAGCACAAAGTAGCTAATAGTTCTATCTGCCTTAACACACCCCAGGATCTCAGTGCTGATCCATCAGTTCCCTCAATAAGTAGGTCTTTTGACATGTGTTTCATGTTATTATTGAGGAGAAAAATACTAAAGGTCAGCCAGATGAGCAACACAGCAACAAGTTGGGCATTTAATCGATAGCGTGTTGAAAAAAACAATTTCATGACAGGATGAGCTGCCTTGAAGATAATTAATACATGAAAAGTTCTCCCCACTACACAGGTCAAGCATGCAAGTATTATACACCACTGAGATGGCTGGTAGATGTTGACTGATGCAGAAAAGTTGCAGTTATGATGCAGGCTGTCTCTGTTTGATGACATTTCTATTCTTGTCATGTGCATTGCAAACAGCAACAGAGCTGCCTGAAAAATTTTGCCCACCCATTTACTGGAATCTGTTGGCTGCACAATTTTGCCCATGTAAACAGTAACTCTGACGCCATCTGTATGAAAAGAAAGTTACGCTTTTTTATACAACTGTTCAGGCACGGTATTAAAGAACTTGTGTATTTATTTGTTTATTACCTGCTGGTGTTAGAAACACTTCTTTTGGGTAGTGTGTTGAATAGACCTTGGATGACATCTGCTGATGAAATAAAAAAAATAATCTGTTATTGGATCGTCATCATAGACAAAACAAATGGAGATGGACAAAACGAAAATCTCAAAACACACAATTTGACATATTAATTGCACACATATCTTATTGCAGCTAATCTTGACATAAGCTCTTCAGTTTTTCAAAGGATTCTTGGCTCATTTTGTTGTCAGCAACATTAAAATATTAACACACTGTGTTATATACAGCTATATACAGGAACGAGAATGAGTTTGCCCTTAAAGTACACATTACAGATGCATATACAATCCATTTTTTTTCTGGTGGTACACCAGGACAAGAGTAATAATGTGGGTTCAATGTGCCAGAGATCTCAGAAGAACAGATGGGCTGGTATTTCTGTAATTTAAATGTATCCTTTAATGATTAGAATATATCTGGATGAAGGCTAATTACAGATAATACATAGGATTACAATTTGTATTGAATTGGCATGAGCAAAAATGTTTCAGTGCTCTAAATTCACATCTCATTTTTTATACAGTAGGATTCATTTTATTTTTCTATCATAAATCCGGCAGTTACCTGTGTCATGTGGGGAACACAGTTGGTCTTGGACAGCAAATATACCAAGAACTGTAGAATTCTACATTTATGTACATGCTTGCTTCCCTTATCTTCATTCACAGTGTACTTATATTCTTGAAGCAGGTGTACACACCCATTGGAGACCATGCAGTTCAAAGGCAGATCCACAAAAACTGTATAGTCTGTTTTGATCCTCTCTTGTGTGAAAATATTATTAGAGCCAACAGTAATTTCAGAAGTCCTAAAAAATGAGAAAAGAATTATAAACATTTTTAAATAGCATTTTAGAAGTCTTCATGAATTCATTACACTTATTTACAGTCAAATTGCTTGAATTTCCATTTATTCATTATTTGTAGGCACATAAAAATGACTTAATTTCATTTAAATAAGATGGAAGGATAAAATTATGGTAAACCATTTTTAAATATGAAATGCAAAACTAAAAAAAGTATCATAACACAGCACTGAGCCTGTTACTTTGCCTATAATTACAGTAATATACTAATGACTTGAAATTGTAACATATTTGAAATCAAAACATATTATCATTTATGGTATTTAGACTCCCAAATTTCTGGGAAAACCACACCGGCTAACCATGTACACACAGATCACCAGTCAGGTTGTAATTTACTCACCTGTAACATGTCTGTATTAGTTTTGTGCTGTCATTGTCATGAATGGCAACATTTTTACACAATGCTGCAAAGGCCTTTGTTTCTTCATAATGCTCATGCAGGTCCAGGTTGCGCCATGTCTCACATGACAACACCCAAATGAACAGTGTTAGGAAAACAAATGTGACTGTTGTCATCTCAGAGCCTTGCCTTTGGCATGCATGCTTCTTAGAGGGACGTGTTTTATAGCTTCTTCTCTGTAGCAAAAAAAAAGTGTAGCCAAAACAATGGGCCACTCTCATTGGTACATGGAATAACTGTTGTTGCTGTTGTAATCTTTTTTTTTTTTTAATTAGGAATATCAGCTATAACACATGTGTCCGGTTTCCTAAAAATGGTTACTAAAAAATGTCTTCGACTGTTTACTGAGACCAACACAATAAGGGCCTGTAAGTTTTTACAGCTGTTCCTGTAAATCAGCTCTTATATCCATCCACTTTCTTCATTGCTCACTCAGTTTGGAGTGACAGGAATTTTGGATCTATCACAGCTGTAATAGGGTGAAAGGCAGAGGACACCCTCAGTTGTTTGCCAGTCTATGGCAGGGCTAACACAAAGAGACAGACAGCTATTCACACTCACATCTATGTCAAATACAGGAGTCTTTAGACAATTTGAGGAAGTTGGAACACCCAGAAAGAAACCTCACAAGCCCAGGAAAACTATGCAAACTCCACACAGAAAGACATCAGCCAGTCAGTATACTGAAACCCAGGACCTTCACCACTGGACAACAACAACAACAATAATAATAATAATAATAATAATAATAATAATAATAATAATAATGATGATAATAATAATAATGATGATGATGATAACCAAAATAATAATAACAATTTTATTAATATATATAATTTGTTTGTTAATAGAGTAGAATATGTTGAAGTTCTTTTATTAGGAATGTGTTCTAGGAAACACAGTTGCTAAAATCATTATTAAATATGCTTACAGATTAGTCATTAATGATTATTAGCTTATATAAAATATTGTCTATAAATTAATAATGACAAAAAATAGGTTTGATTTTTAGCAAGAGTATCAATTACTCCTTAAGAGTTTTGTCTTGAAGGCCATTAAATCAATTATTGTTTTCAATAAAGAATATAAATGTGATTCGAATTTTTGTGTATGGCACCATGCAGGAAGCTCAGCAGAGGTCTTGGTCACTACTTGATCAGGCCTATTAATGATGTTAAATAGATCGACGGGAGCTCTGCACAAAAAAAAGTAGTTTCTGCCTTCAAGAATGCAAGTCTCTATATTTATTAGTATTTTCTCACAATTAGCTAGTAATCAGTCTGACAGTTGAAAATCCCCACCAAGCCAACCTATTTTTAGAAAGAGACAAAATTTACTGATAAATTAATATGCTAATAAGGAAAAAGACAAAGCATATTATAGATATAGCAAAGGCCAAAATTTAATTTGGAATGTTCTTAATGTTTGTTGTGCACAAAGAATGTTGTCATAAAAGCAATCATGTATTACCTTCAACAGTCCCTGGAATGGAGGGCAACCATGGCTGTAAAGTAAATGGTAAAATGGTAAATGGCCTGTATTTGTATAGCGCTTTACTAGTCCCTAAGGACCCCAAAGCGCTTTACACGTTCAGTCATTCACCCATTCACACACTGGTGATGGTAAGCTACATTGTAGCCACAGCCACCCTGGCGCACTGACAGAGGCAAGGCTGCCGGACACTGGCGCCACCGGGCCCTCTGACCACCACCAGTAGGCAACGGGTGAAGTGTCTTGCCCAAGGACACAACGACCGAGACTGTCCAAGCCGGGGCTCGAACCGGCAACCTTCCGATTACAAGGTGAACTCCCAACTCTTGAGCCACGATTGCTCAAGAAGTAACACAGGAACAGTGTGCATGACAATATGGAAGAGTTATATGTACTTTAAACTGTGCTTAAATATTTGCTTCATGTTACTATGATGGATGTGGAAGTTCTGCGCATATATGAAATTTTGACTGAAGTACGGTGTACATTTTAGGACATCGTCAGGTCTCAAGAAAAAAGTTGTCAGGTATCAGACAAAAAGTTGTCAGATCTCAGTTCTCAAAAAAAATTGTCAGGTATCAGACAAAAAATTGTCAGGTCTCATTTCTCAAACAAAAAAAAAGTTGTCAGGTATCAGACAAAAAATTGTCAGGTCTCAGTTCTCAAAAAAAATTGTCAGGTATCAGACAAAAAATTGTCAGGTCTCAGTTCTCAAAAAAAAAAATTGTCAGGTATCAGAAAAAAAATTGTCAGGTCTCATTTCTCAAAAAAAAAAAAGTTGTCAGGTATCAGACAAAAAATTGTCAGGTCTCAGTTCTCAAAAAAAAAAACTTGTCAGGTATCAGAAAAAAAATTGTCAGGTCTCAGTTCTCAAAAAAAAAATTGTCAGGTATCAGAAAAAAAATTGTCAGGTCTCAGTTCTCAAAAAAAAAACTGTCAGGTCTCAGTTCTCAAAAAAAAAAGTTGTCAGGTATCAGAACACAAGGTACCAGAGAGAAAATCTTCCTGCAGGTGGCGGTGTTGTCATGTCCCACCCGAATTGATTTCCAAATACGTCATCAACGTGTGACAGTGGGAGAGCGTAAGGTCATTGACCTCACCGGAGTTTTACCGCAGTTCAGGCTCCAAACGACATAAGGTAAGTTTAAATTTTGTTCATATTTTTGCTACAGTTGTGTTATATTAAGTTGCGGTTATGTTGTGAAAGTTACATATCAGAGAAGGAAAGCTAGTTTTGTACGAAACCAAATCAGTACTATTTTTGTCTGGCTAATTCATTCTAGCTAGCGATAGTGGTGAAACGTGATTTTTTTTGTTTTTTATTCGGAGATGTTTCTGTTTTATTAGGAGACTGTCTCACCCCAACATCGTCAGACTCATGGCAGTTGCCCGCACTGAGTCCTGCTTTTTGTTGGCAGCTGAATACATTCATGGCGCAACCCTGCAGCAAGTGCTTCACACAGACAGCTGCTACTCTAATAGTCTGTGTTGTTGAAGGATTCAGCACTTCTTATGTTTTTTTTAATCCATTTTTAGACAGCGATGAGATCGGCTACACACTCAGAAGCCCAGAGTTACTGTTAATATCAAAAATATAATGCTGTCCTTTGAGATTTTAACATTTAAGACTGTGAGTGTAATGGATCTAAAACTGTTTAAATCTCTACAGCCTGGTAACATGGAAACTTTAAAAACAGCAGCAGAAGGTTTCAGTAGTGTAGTCTAATTTGTTCCTTTCATTTAATAATAATCCATATTATGTATAACAGCTACATTCACCCTGGAGAGAAACTAGTGAGGGAGACCATCAGGACCAAGCTGGGTTTCCTGGGTCCAGAGGTTTGGAGAAACTTCTTCCCTTTCTTTCATCACAGCTGTCCTGTGCCAGAAGTTCTGTTGACCCACTGAAAGAGGCATCATTTAAGAAACACCAGGAACACTGAAGCTCATCGCATTGATCAAACAGGACTCATGATCTTCACCAGCAGCTCCCTCACAGGGAAATCTTCAGCACTCCTCCGTAGGCCTGCCCCAGGAGATGGATAAACCCAGCATTTCATGAACACTGTGATGGAGACCTTTGGTTTGTGTAATGTTATAAATACTCGGATACTCCCCAGAGGCTCCGGACTTTTACACAAAGGTATTATATTCAGTCCTGTAGAAAGTTATATATTTAAAAAGATATGATCCTCTCTGGTTACTCTGGTATGAATAACTCTGAATCACTTTATGGTAAATAACACACTATCTGCAAAAAACTGTGAAAACTGTGACCTTTGACCTTCATCAGGTTTTATTTAACCTCTGGGGGGTCCTAGAAAAATGCATACACTATTGGTCTTAGAGCCACAAATCGACCACGCCCAAAAAAGTGCTATAAAAAATTTATATATTAATATTTTTTTCCACTTTAAATTAGCCAATCTTTTAGACCTACTTCTCCTTGAAATATTCATGTCAAGTTTTAATTACATTTCGCGGATTTTAACCCTTTATATCCCGGTTTCGTCACATGAGCGCACTGCTTTTTTTGCCCCAAAAAACAAAAAACTTGAATATTTTCCAAAAAAAACATTTGAGGTAATATTCAATTGTTATTATAATTAGGCCTTTGGATGGACTAAAGATTGGCACCAAGAGTCATTTCGATCGCCTTTTATTTTTTTTCCAGGAGCGCATTTCATAAAATGCACACTATCGACCACGCCCAAAAAGTGCAATAAAAATATTAAATATTAATTTTTTTTTTCACTTTAAATTGGTCAGTCTTTTAAAACTACTTCTCCCTGAAATATTCATATAAAGTTTTAATTATATTTTCGTTGTTTTAACCCTTTAAATTACAAAAAAACTAAAAAAAAAACTAAAAAACTAAATATTTTCCCAAAAAAACATTTGAAGTAATATTTGATTGTTATTATAATTAGGCCTTTAGATGGACTAAAGATTGGCACAAACAGTCATTTTGATCGCCTTTTATTTTTTTTTTCAGGACCAGAAAATGGTCTCCAGGCGGCAAATGCTCCTCCTCTAGGCCGAAATAAGTGCATGTTGCCGGGGTAAGTCGCGACGATCACCGGGGCACGATCACCGGGGACTGCTTTTTCCAGCCCACACGTCCGATACCACGTGACAACAAATACGTCATTTCCTGTTGACTAAAAAAAAAAAAGCACCCTCTCATGGTCCTAGGGACCAAAAAATGGTCCCGCACGATCAGCGGGCGAAACCGCTGCAGCACGCCGGAAATGACGCTTCATTCCCCGCAGGTCTCTTTAAGCAGCCCGCTGTTTTCCAGCCCCGGGTCAAATGTGGAGCAAGGGCGCCACCCGGTGGACAAATAAAAAAATTACAACTCTAAGGCCAGTACTGCAAGCGGAAGCGGAAGCATTACCGATCACGATCGATTTGACCGTAATTTTTTTGCCGTGAAAAATAGCGTTTATAATGGGTTTCAATGGGGCACAAATCGACCACTAAGCCCAATAGTGTGAGTTTTTCGCTAGCTTAGCCACTGAAGCTAATTTCTGGAAGTCATACTGAAATTTTAACAGTAAATGGGACCAAACTTTTTTTTGCAGACTTTCGCTATATTCCATTCAACACAGTGCAAATGGCGTGTAAACGAAAAATGAAAACAGCCGCAAATCGACCCAAGACCACCCAGAGGTTTTAATTGTGTTAGAGAAACTCAAACGTGCTCTTTATACAGCTGAGTACATCAAGTGTTTAAAACGGAAGCTGTGCAGGTCTGAGATAAAAACTGAGGTCCTGTTAATGCTGATATATAGTGACACAGTTACATGGGTGATTAATCCTTTTGTTTTTTTGTCTTTAACTTTATCAATAAAACAGCTGCAGCTTTCACTACAGCACATGTGGTACTTTAACCTTTGTATTGTTTTCATCAGTTCATTTTGCAGTTAACATGTGAACATGTTGGATGATCTGTCTGCTGTCACTGGGTGGTGCTGAGGTCTGAATCTGAGGGCAGCTCCTGTAATCACAAAGAGAACAGAACCATCAAACTCAAATATAAATTTTATCCCTCAAAATTGAAATAAAGCTGATTCTTCTGTCCTCACACACTCAGGATCTGAAGTTGTTCTCTTACATTTTTTTCAGTATTACAGTACACTACAGTACTTTAATCCATAGTTCCTGATTAATGAAGAGCTACAAGGTACAAGCTTTTTTTTTTTACGTTATTGTCTTTACAGATGTGGCAAGAGACTGAAAACATGCTGTTGTTTGCACATATTTAATAATCAGCTCTGCACAGGAGCTGAAGCAGGATGCAGCCTGTTGCTTTTACAGTATAATACTTGTAATAAAAGTACAGTAACAGTAATTAGTGACTGAGTAGCCCGGAGCGTTTCTCTTGATTTCTTTAGTCGGTGTAAATTCATTCACCTGCACAGATTAGCTAAACGAACCCTGACAGCCGAGTCCTCATCTTAGCTAGCTAGGTCTCAGGACCGAGCTAAGGACGGTAGTTACGGATTAGCTGACAAACACGTTTAACTTACCGAAAAAGTGCAGCAGGGCCTTGGGTCCTTCTGTCGGGTAGTCCAGTTTACTGAAGAACACCTCAGGCTGTCAGGTTAAAACACTCGGTCGTGTTTTCGTAGCGTAAACGCTGGCCCTCCTCTCAGAGCCTACGTTCTATCTGCTATTCCCGAACAGAGATACGCAAGTTTCTCCGTGACTGCAGCTGCCAGTCAAAGCTGTTATGATGACGTTTCACCCCAATTTAACATCACCGCGGTAGGAATTAGAATCAAACTTATGGGAGAGGAGACCCCTTGAACATCAATAAGCGTGATGAGAACTATTGATAACAAAAGAAAGAACCTTTGGAAAAAAATTGTCTGAGGAGAATAAATTTATTTTAGTCTGACCCCAGTCCCATCCGCTAACGTGGGGGAGGCGGGGTTTATGACGTATATACTGCAGCCAGACACCAGGGGGCGATAGAGACGTTTTGGCTTCATTTTTGGGGAGCTGTCGTGTTGTCCATCTTTTATACATTCATTGGGTGGGACATGACAACACCGCCACCTGCAGGAAGATTTTCTCTCTGTATGGTACCTTGTGTTGTGATTAGAGATGGCACGATACCACTTTTTTATGTCCGATACCGATACCGATATCATAAATTTGGATATCTGCCGATACCGATATGAATCCGTTATAGTGTTTTTTAATCAACAAAACTGTTTTTTAAATATCTTGCTGCATTTTGTATAAGTTCATACTCAAGTTTAAAACAACAACTACACTAAAGCTATTCTGTTATACCTGTATGCAAAAAAAAATATTTCATAGTTCAGCAATACTGATCAATCTAATAAACTTAAACCTACACCATCCTCCCTATTCTGGTATTTTAAAGAGTACTTAGCATAAATATTAAGCAACCTAACTAATAGGGTTCCAACTCCCAGCAACAACAAAAATAAATAAATAAAAAATAGGGAACCACCCCTCACGCTCCACCTCATGATGCTTAATCGACGTAATCAACCTTAATTTGATGCAGTGTGAAAAAAAATGCACAGAAATCAATTATTTTTCAAGAAATATTAAATAGATTCAACATCTTTCTTCAACAAAATTGCAGACTGCACAGATGGTACCTTCCCAAAGGAAAAAGTACTATAGCTTACTAGGGTATATATATTAGACTTAATAGTTACTATATACAGTAATTGACTTCTATTCATTTTACATCAAATTAAAACTTTGGGTGTCAGATAATTATTTATTAAAAGCTAGACATTTTAAATGAGAATAAGAAAGAAAAGTATGTCTTTGTGCCCCCTTTTCCCTGTTAATGCCCTATCAGCCCCCCTGGCTAAACTTTGCTAGATCCGCCCCTGCACAGTTACCAGCGTCAGCTACGTAGAAAAAGATCCTCGAGTAGAAAGTAATATTAAATACATTCTAACAACAGCTGATCAAGCTTAAACGTGCTGCTGTTGTTCAGCCGCTGGTTTCCTCTTTCTGGTGCAAAGTGGGCCAAAAGCAAACTAGAGACACGGACTAGCGACAGAAAAGCCGATCAGCTGATCGTTAAGCAGTTTCATGATTGAAGTAGCAGCAAGAAGAGGCAGTCGCTCCATATATCGTTTGTTAAGCTTAACGCAGGAATGCTTTACAAACATTCAGAGATGGACTTACACACTTGCTTTACTTCTCTCGGGATAACTTTGTCGGAGATGAAATGCCGGGTTGCTAGCGAAGCTCCAAATGCTATCCAGACCACCGACAGGTCCCACATGCCACAGCCGCTCTATCACGTGATGCATACTGCTCCGACGTGCTAACGTTCTGAGGTGAGTTACGGCGTGTTGCAAGTTTTGTGAGGTGCTTTCGTGATATTTAATGGATCGGATTACATTTTTTATTTTTCTCCGATATCCGATCCAGTAATTTAGGTCAGTATCGGACCGATACCGATACGTAATATCGGATCGGTCCATCTCTAGTTGTGATACCTGACAACTTTTTTCTTGAGAACTGAGACCTGACAATTTTTTGTCTGATACCTGACAATTTTTTTTTTGAGAACTGAGACCTGACAATTTTTTTTTTGAGAACTGAGACCTGACAAATTTTTTTCTGATACCTGACAATTTTTTTTTGAGAACTGAAACCTGACAATTTTTTTTCTGATACCTGACAATTTTTTTTTGAGAACTGAAACCTGACAATTTTTTTTCTGATACCTGACAATTTTTTTTCTGATACCTGACAATTTTTTTTTTTGAGAACTGAGACCTGACAATTTTTTTTCTTGAGAACTGAGACCTGAAAATTTTTTGTCTGATACCTGACAACTTTTTTTTTTGAGAACTGAGACCTGACAATTTTTTGTCTGATACCTGACAACTTTTTTTTGAGAACTGACACCTGACAATTTTTTGTCTGATACCTGACAATTTTTTTTTTTTGAGAACTGACACCTGACAATTTTTTGTCTGATACCTGACAACTTTTTTCTTGAGACCTGACGATGTCCTAAAATGTACACCGTACTGAAGACCCCAAAATTTAAAGTGACATTTTAATTTAAAGAGACACCTGCTGCTTAAAAATGCATGATCTGCACGATCCTTGAACGTATGTGAGTTAAATGTATGCGTTCATGCCTTGCTAAATCTCCATCTTTGGAGATCAAAAATGTCTGCAAAAATATAAAGAAATAAAGAGATTCCGAGGGACTGAGTTTGTTTCAAAGGAATATAGAAACTACTGCCCATTCTAGGGTTGTGACCGAAAAGTGGTAAAAGAATTTAGAGGGACTGAAATTTGTTACTGTGCAATCCCATGTAATCAGCTCAAGAAACTCAAGAAAATACTTTTGTATTTTTATAATTTGATTGAATGGGATTGCAACAGGTTATCATTGTAGTTTAAAAGTTATTTTTATTTATTTATTTTAACTTAGTAACTAAGAAACCTCTGTTCACACAGGCCCTGTTGGTATTAGATTATCCTTAAAAAAATACCCATGAAAATTGCCAAATACAATTCCACTGCCCCATATTTTGCAGCAATTATTATATTTACCAGTTGGATAACGTTTCGTAACTTTGGAATTAGCATAAGCTGTCATTTATTTTACTCTTTTAGTAAATAGATTGTTTAGTTTGTATTCTTTTGGTGTAAAGGCACTGCAAGATGTCAAATGCAGCTGTTACTATTGTATGTATGTGTGTGTGTACTGTACTACAAACTGACTATAGTACATTTGTCAGTGAATTCAAAATGTATGGTATAATATTATAAAATCTTTTGATTTAAGCTCTTAAAGACACAAACTTATTCCCAGCACAAAGACAGAACTCTCTTATTAATCAAAAGCTTTTTCATTATACCTATGTTAATATTGTACAATGCAATAAAAACTTTCAAACTTGAAAAAGAGTTTGAAATAAAATTTAATTAAATTACTTATGGATCAAGGAACAGCACAGTTCAGTAGCACTGAGATAATACCTTAAATAAACAAACAGAGGAAAGTAAGGAGGCAAGAGAGCAAGAGATCAAAACAAAGACTTAATTTAATAAACATGTAACAGTTACATGTTGTGACACAGATGTTAACTAAATTAGACCTTATTATTTTCTGCTTGATGGAATATGCCACCTGTTGCTCTTGTTGTTGTGTTAAAGGATGAAGCAATCTGTTTCTGTTTTTAATCCCATGCGGCTCCTTTATTGGACTCTGGTGCAGCTGTCCCATTGGAATAAATCTATTGGGTAATAAAGTCATGCCTGAAACAGATGTGCACTTATTTGCCTTCCTCAGTTTTTCTTGTTTGTTGTTGTTTTTTTTGTATGTGCAATCTTTTATTTTATATTGCATCATTGTTCATTTGAACTTCAGCATAGAAGTTTGGTCATTACTGAACCCCATTAACGAAAACAATTCCTAATAAAAACGTTCTCGAAAGTTGATAGCAACATAAATCTTAAACAATTCCTATTAACATTTTTTATGAACTAAGTATGGGTAGCCATTATCAGTTTTACTAGTAGAGAGAGTATTAGATTAGCATTATGTTAGATTTTTAAGTTAAATTATTTTCAAGGTTTAACAAGTATGAATGAATGCACATATTTGTGAAGTAAGGCATATAACAATCGATATCCAGCCCATCAAAAAACTTAATGTTTCAATTAGGTACTGTTCAATCTAAATGAGCAGTATAACATGGGCCTAAACAAGGAATGGGGAAAGAGAAGGCAGATGCCAGCAAAAGTTCAGATAGAGGTACACCACTCAATGTTGTGTGAAGGTGAAGCACATGATTTATATTTGAGGGAATTAGGGGTACTTTATTCAATATATTTTGTTATGTCACATAAAATGTGGAGATGGGATTAAATAAGTTTGCACTTTTTCTCGCTCCTTTTTGATATGTAACTGAATCAGAACGGTGAAGCAATATTGAAATCTATTACCTTTATTTTGTATAGCATTTTTTTCTCTTCTTTACTTTGCTAAATGAACTTTGTATATTGTTTAGATGATCGAAATAAATTAAAAACAAACAAATAGAATTAAGTGTAAGTTTAATACAAAATGTGTATTTCGCAACATCATGGTTGGACTAATCATCACAAATGTAACTCTACTGTCTTTCACTTGCCAGACTGGTCACAACATATGACATTTATTCACATTAACAATCATTATAGGAAGATTGTGTAGTGTCAACCCAGCCCTGGAATTTAAACTCTTAATATTGTATATCATAATTTGATGTCTTTCCCATTATGTGTTTCTTAGTATTTTGTTCTGGCCTAAACAGGATTATATAACATTTTGGTATAAAAATGCAGAAAAGTAGTCCAAAGCTGGAAGCCAAAATAGCAAATATTTCTACAGCCACAATAAACTTTCCCGGTGAGCTGATATAGGCGGGGATAAATGTGATCCAAACTGCACAGAATATCAGCATGCTAAAGGTTATAAATTTTGCTTCATTAAAATTATCAGGCAGCTTTCGAGCCAAAAATGCAATTGCAAAACATGATATAGCCAGAAATCCTATATATCCTAGAACAGCGCAGAACCCTACAGCTGTGCCTGTATCACACTCTAAAATGATTCTGTCCTTATACAGTAGTAAATTCCTAAAAGGAAAAGGTGGGTTTATTGTTAACCAAAGTATGCATATCAAAACCTGTATAAAAGTAAAGACCAGAACAGTGAGTCTCTGCTGTAGAGGGCCAAACCATTTCATCACATTTGTCCCTGGAAGTGTAGCTCTGAAGGCCATTAAAACTACTATTGTTTTACCAAGAATACAAGAGATGCAGAGGACAAAGGTGATGCCAAATGCTGTGTGTCGCAGCATGCAGGACAATTTGGTTGGCCGTCCGATGAAGGTCAGAGAGCACAGGAAACACAGAGTTAAGGAGAAGAGCAGCAAGAAGCTCAGCTCAGAGTTGTTTGCCCTTACTACTGGGGTTTCTCTGTGACAGTAGAAGACTAATGTCGTAACCATAGTTAGAAAAACTCCCAGCAATGAAAATAACACTAACACCAACCCTAGAATTTCATCATATACCAGGAATTCTACTTCTTTGGGGATGCAGGCGTCTCGTTGTTTGTTTGACCAGTACTCTGGTGGGCATTTCGCACAGTGTATTGAATCTGCAAAATTAAAAATAAAGTAGGGAATTATCAAACAAACAACCTTTATTTGTCACATACACAATCATACAGAGTACAACATGTAGTGAAATGCTTGTGTCCGAGCTACGGTCAGACTACAGACATAGCCGCGCCATTCCAGCATGGATGGTCTAGCCAGGACCCTTACTGGATAGTGGGTGGGAATTGAACTTGCAATTCCCACTCCAAAGGTGTGTAGTCTTACCAATACAGTATCCAGCTGCTTAATTTTCTTTGTTTCTTTTGCTATTTATTCACCTGTCACATTACTGATCTCTCCTTCTGGGCAGGGTATGCAGTCATAACAGCAGACTGGCTTTCCTTTCTGAAGGACCTTATGTGTTCCAGGGAGACACATCTCACTGCACACTGACACAGGCACCTCCTACAGGCATAAAAACAATCATATTCATTTTGTACTATCTCTATAGTTAAATAAGAATTTAAAAAACATAAAAGTTAATATTTATATGAAGATTTCAAACTTCAGTTTCTATGTTACCTCAGTCAACCCATTGCCCCAGACAACTGGGATGTTGTTCATGACAAATTGATTTCTCTCTGGAAGAGACGCATCAAAAATGCCAATGGTTCTTCCCTCCATTGTTCCTCGAATTGTAAACTGTAAATTAACAAGTTCATATCTTGCTGGGGTGTCACCATTTTTGTTAAAATACACCCTTTCCCCTTTTTTTGTTGTAAAATTTACAGTGTTAAGATACTGTAAGACCTAAAAATGAAATTCCATAGAAATTAAATTAAGCATTTCAACTCTTATCATATTGTCAGAATGAACTGACAGTCACTCACTTGCCATGGTTTAATGTGTTTGGGGTCAATGCAGCTCTCATTAGAAAAGGACAGTTGATCATTATCACATTTGATCAGCATGTCGAGAGCATGAGCCACTGCGTAAACTGACTTGTAGACATTATCAGTAAATCTGAGCTCAGACACATCAGTGAACTGTGATTCAATGTTTTGCAAGCTCTCATGGCCACTACATGGCTGTTTTTGAGTGTTCACAGTTCTATTGAGAGAGCAGTTAAACACTTCTTCCCAGAATTCCCTAACAAACTGACTATCGGGGAACTGTGAGGGGTAGAGCTGCTTTAGATACTCCTCTAGCCCTGAGATCTTAGCTTTAGGGCTGGTGAAGCCTAATGAGCCCACCAGGATTTTGTGTCCCTCACTGTCAGTCAGAGAGTGATCTGTGATCCATGCATCACTGCCAATCCACTGGAGTCCTGTAATGCTATGCGTGTACAGCTCAGTAGCCAGCAATTTAATTTCTCTGTGAGACATAAAAGCCATAATAACTTTGGAAGTGGACTGCTTAATGATTTCTATTATTCTCTGTAGTCTGTTTGGTGGATCTGATGATGAAAATGCTTCAGAATACTCAATACACACTCCATATTCTTTTGCAGCTTGGATAAATGCTGCTATGCCATTGAAGCCATATTCATTATCCACAGCTAACGCCCCAACCCAGGACCATCCAAAGTGCTTGACAAGCTTGGCAAGAGCTCTGCTCTGGTAGTAGTCACTGGGAATAGTTCTGAAAAAGGTAGGGTACTCTTTCCTGTTGCTCAGACAGGCACAGGTGGCAAAATGGCTGATCTGCATTGAAATATACAAATATCTGAATAGCATTGGCAGAGCAAACATTAAATATTGCCATTTTAGGCTTATGCATTACCTGTAGCTATAATTTTACTCTTCCAATTTTGCAAGAGAACTGTAGAGGTGCAAAAGTGCAATATGAAAAGCGAAATTATACTTCAATGACTTGTTTTCTTTGACTTACCACAGGTATCTGAAACCTTCCAACAACCTGTGCAAATGCAATAGTTGGGCTTGATCCAGAATGTCCCAAGATTGCTTGCACCGTCTCAGTGCAGGTGTCCTCACGGAGTTGTCTATTTAACCCACTCAGCAGTGTCAGTGCTGCTCTCAGTATGTCCATGGTTCCACAGTTATCATAAATCTTATAGCCAAGTTTAATATTAGACAGCATGTGGGGATTTTTGTTGATTTCATTTATGGCAAAGATCATTGTTTGAGCAAATTGAAATTCTCTAAAATTAAAGCTGTAATTATTAATAAAAGTAACAAAAACTTTATGTTAAAGGTTCCAATGCAGAACAAAATACACACAAGCATAAACTATTTCAAATGAAATGTAAATATAACACATTTCTCGTATAAAGTAGGATATAGGATAAATAATACATACTTTTTGCATTTTCGAAATTCTGGCATTGTCTGGAATGTGTTAGTTACAGAATCCTGGCCTGTGCGAAATGAAAAAATGCCTCCAATAATAAGATCCCCATCCTGGGTTAGTTCAGGTGGTTGTGCCAAGCCTTGCAGCTGACATGCAGAATTTCCTTTCTCCAGTAATAGAATGAAGAGTAGCAGTCTCAATAATACCATATCTCTGCTGTTGCCTGAACATTACCCCAATCAGCTTTACAGTTCATACTGGAGCTTTATACACTTTTTAAGTTGTCATGGCTCAATGTAGCCTCTAGAGACATATGCACACCTTAGGCAAAAGATGTTTTGATCACAGTTTTATTAGCATTATAGTATATTGTATAATTCATATGGCATACAATATAAGGCTAATATATTTATATGATCTAATCACAGTTGTTTTCAACGATATACTGCATTCATGCTATGACTGGACAGGTATTTCAGTAACTTCAGAGAACCATCTATTCAGTTTGGTTAACAATTATGTAGAAATGTTACAAATACAAAGAAAACATTGTTTTCATTTTTCAAAATAAATGGGTTGCCTTCTTCCCCATCATGTTCTTCTTAGTATTCTTTTCTGGTTTCAGTAAGATGATATAACATTTGGGCATGAAAATGCAAATCAGTAGACCAAAACTGGAAGCAAGTATAGCAAATACTTCTACAGCAACACTGAACTTTCCTGGAGAGCTGACATATGCCGGGATAAATGTAATCCATACTGCACAGAAAATCAGCATGCTGAAAGTAATGAACTTGGCTTCATTGAAATTATCGGGTAGTTTCCGAGCCAGAAAAGCAAAAATGAAACATAAGACAGACAAAAGTCCAATGTAGCCAAGAACAGCCCAATACCCTACAGCTGAGCCAAGAGCACATTCTAAAATAATTTTGTCCTTAAATGTTTTAAAATTCTTAAATGGAAACGGAGGACAAATTGTTAACCAGACAATGCATATGATAACTTGTACAAGAGTGAATACAAGAACACAGAGCCTTTGTTGTGTCTGCCCAAACCATTTCATCATATTACTACCAGGAAGTTTAGCTCTGAAGGCCATTAAAACCACTATTGTTTTTCCCAAAACACAAGAGATACAGAGGACAAAGGTGATGCCAAACGCTGTGTGCCGTAGCATGCAGGACCATTCAGAGGGCTGACCGATGAAGGTCAGAGAACACAGGAAGCACAGAGTTAAGGAGAAGAGCAGCAGGAAGCTCAATTCAGAGTTGTTTGCTCTCACAATAGGAGTTTTTCTGTGTTTGAAGAAAATTAACACCACACCAGCAGTTGTGCATGTTCCAAATACAGATGCTGCAGTGAGCAGGGCTCCCATAATTTCTTCATATGATAGAAACACTGCTTCCTTCTTTATACACGCATCTCTTCTTTCATTTGACCAATATTCAGGGAGACATCTCACACAGGTGACAGAATCTGCCAAAAAAATATCAACATATTACAAATCACCCCGACACTCATCTCCAACCACTGCATACAGGCTCTTCACTCTTCTTCACCTCTCTTCTGCACCGTCTTTTGCTTTGGAAAGTTGATCCCAGGTATTTCAATTCATCTGCCTTCACTATCTCTACTCCTTGAATTTTCATTTTTACACCCATCCCTCTTTCATTTACTCGCTTCCACTGGCTTTCATTCCTCATCTCTCCAGTGTACACCTCTACTTCTCTAGACATAGGCACCATACAATAACTTTGCTTAATTATTAAATAAATTCAAAACAGTTCCAGTCTTACATGACAGATAGTCCTGAAAGTAAAACCCAAACAGTAAAGCAAGAACTTAACATAACCAAGCAATGATAAAATCTTTGTTTTGAGGCACAGTGAGCAAAAGAAATACAAAAGTGTACACTGAATATAACACTTGTAACATAACCTGTAATGTTGCTGATATCACCTTCTGCACATCTTATACAGTCATAGCAGCAAACAGGCCTTCCTTTCTGGAGAACCTTGCGTGTTCCTGGAGGACATTTCTCACTACAAACTGACACAGGAACCTGCACGAACAAAGGCATTATGAGAAAAACATGTATAATATTGCCCTTACAGCCATGTTAATGAAATGTATTTAATACTAGAGCCAATAGATGTTTATATCTCCTGTGCCAAACTATTTTGTTAAAATTGAATTTGTAATTATTGTAATTAATTAGACTGATACCTTACCTGCTTTGAGTTTCTTGCCCAAATTAAAGACTTGTTTTGCAGATATAGCTGTTTTTCTGCAGCTAATGATATATCATAAAGACCAACTGTGACAAACTCCACAATACCATTTTCTCTTGGCTGCCAGTTTATAATTTCATATTTTGCGGCTGGGTCTCCATTCTCATTAAAGTAAACCTCCTCTCCTTCCTTTGTTTTGAAGTAAATGTTTTTTATGTGCTGTAAAATCTATAAAACAACATTAATTTATTTAATTACCTGAGAAAAACTTTGCAAACTAACTGGCTATAGGACATGGATAATTAATTATTTTTTCAAACTGTGAAAACATTTTTTTTTTATCAGTGATTGTTATTGTGTAATGTGATAACTTATAATTGAAATTATTAAAAAGCTCACCGTGAATGGGTCTAGCTGCACAGTTTTGTTACATGTTTTATTACAGCTGAGGATATTGTGAAGTGCATGGGCCACTGCATACACTCCTTTGTAGACATTGTTAAAGATAGGCATGAGAGACATGTCAGTGTAGCTGTTTTGAACTCCAGTCACATCTTCATGTCCAGTACACTCTCTCTGAATGTCTGATGATGATATTGACTGCCTAAACCTACAGTTAAATAATGCCTCCCAGAACTCAATAAACAATTCATTATTAGATGAATTGAGTGGCTTCAGATTAAGCATGAACTCTCTCAGGCCACTGACATGTGCTTTTGGAATGGAAAGGCCTATGGCACCATTCAGTATGTGATGTATATCCAGTGCTGCTATTTCAGAATCAACTATCCATCCCTCACTACCTACCCACTGGTATTCAGTCAAATTGTGCTGGGACATCCCATACATTAGCACATCCATATCCATGTGTGACAGAAAGGCAACAATCACCTTGGAGGTTGAAGCCTTTATAATGTCAATTATCTTTTGTATTTTGTCTGCTGGATCTGTCCTGAAAAAAGATACAGAATACTCCAGACAGATGCCCAGCTGCTGTGCAGTTTCTGTGAATGTAGCCATGCCATTATTTCCATAATCATCATTGGTTCGAATAGCTCCAACCCAAGTCCATCCAAAATGCTTGACCAAATGGGCCAGGGCTCTGCTCTGGTAGTAGTCACTGGGTATTGTTCTGAGGAAGGATGGGTACTTGGTTTTGTCACTGAGACAAGCACATGTGGCAAAGTGGCTGATCTAATAGAGAAAAAGTCCAAAATATAACATTCACACTTGCATTTTTTGCCACAAACGGTGAAGAAATTAAGTAGAAAAAAAAGTCAAACATTGACAGTTGAATGTGCATGGTTGCAAATATTTTTATTAGCTATTCTACCTACCATTGATATATAAAATGGCCCAAGGACAGTAGCTATTGCCATGCAAGGGGAGGAAGATGTCTCTCCAATTATGGCCTGCACTTGTGAAGGTCTGGTACATGGTCTTTCAGATTGCCCAGCAACAATTTCATTACCATTGGTCAGCGTCAGTGCAACTTTTACACTTCTTGCCATGGAGCCACAAGCATCATAGATTTTGTAGCCTAGAGAGACTCCTGGCAGTAGGTCTGTACTATTATTAATCTCCTCAATGGCAAAAAGCATAGCCTGAGCAAACTGGAAGCCTCTGAAACTCAAACTTGATTCAATTTGAAATATGGAATTAAAACCAAATTATCTTTAAACCAGAAACAGTGGTATTACAAAAGCAAGTATGTATTATCTCAATACTCAGTATTTCACATACCTGGTACATTGCAGTGGCAGTGGTTTATGCAAGTAGGTGTCCATGCTGTCTTTCCAACTGCTGTGAAATGAGAAGATCCCCCCTAATATAATATTACCATCCTGAGATAGTTGGGGGTTTTCAGGATCCCCCATTTGCCTGCATACTTGTTCATCAGCCTGAGAGAAAGACACCACCAATAACACTTGTAAAATTGCCCAACCCTGCTGTGGCCAGCTATGCGTTGATGTCATGCTGTCAGTGAGAAATAAAACACTGGATTGCATCACATGTGCCTTTAGATACATTTGAATCTTAAACTGGTATTTATGCATTTTTGGAGTAACATGAGAAATAATGGAGTAGTGATGACTCATTTCTGTCAACCTATAGGTGGAGGAAGAAGAGAGACATACCCAAATGAAAAAAATAGTATGTTTTTCTTATCTAATCTGCTTTGCTTTGTCCTTCCTTTTTATTTTTATTTTTTTATTTCACCAACTCCTGGGGAAATTTTAGTATATTCACTATTATATACAAGGTTAGTTTATAATTGACAACAATCAGAAATTGAACAGTGAAATTTTATTTTTTACATAGATTTTTTAGATTATAGACATACAATTAATATTAGAAAATATATTTTCAATCAAATATTAAAACGTTAACTGTTAAATTTACTTAACCATAATGGAAATTAAGATTAGAGTCAGTAAAATTTCACCATAGTCATACAGTCAATTTTCAAAAAAAAATCTAAAGCATTCGTTCTAAAATTTTGAACTTCTGGCTCATTTTGAAATCTGATATTTATTGCAACTCACACAAGCCCCAAATCATGACTTTAATTACAACATTTACATGAGATAAAGTGTTTTTGGAGGGGGGATTAGTTTTTCATGTAAGGTCACGTAGGTTTGGGTTCTTTTTTACCTTAATAAATGAAATCATTGTTTACATTTTATATATTTTTTTAAACCCAGAGGTGTGAAGAATATGTAAAAAAACAAAAATCAAGATGGGGTCATATTTTTTTTAAGCCACTCAACAAATCACAAATTTGCCTCAAGAGTCTTTGAAGGTCCTGAGTTGGGATAATTTTTATGAAAAATCCCAGAAAGGTGATTCTGTTCATCTTTACGCAATGTTATAATTGGGAGAAACATTTCAACACTCATCCTGACTCTCATCCTGACTCCCCCAGTCCCCATTGCTTGCTAGTTCCCCAACTTTATGAACAGTACATTTACATGACAATTAACACCATCACATAACAATGATCCACATGATCAGTTTCATGATTGGTGATAAGTAATGTCCCTTATTCATAGCTACCATAGGGTTGGGAATGGCTGCAATCACAGCATTGTAAAACAGTGAAAGATTTAATATTAGGCCTTCTCCTTGGTTCAGAGATGGATATTTCCGTTTTACATAAATTAACTCCTTAACTCCTCACTCAAATTCATCTCTAGGATATACACATCTTCATCATTAAAAGAGTGACTACTGGCAAATAGGCTAAAGTAGACTGCACAGTCCTGGCTTGATGAAGAACCTCTTCTGTTTTGTGTTATTTGTTTAGCCAGAATTTGTCTACTGTCTTTAATGTCTAATTCACACCCATCCTCTCACACAAAATTGCTTAGTTTGGGCCTTAGGAACTAAACACTGGAGTGTGCCATTGTTTTGTGGGATTTTTCTTGCTTGGTGGCCCTAGCAGATGATTTCATTTGTAGGCTTTTGGGTTTAATCCCACTCTGTCTGCATCTGACCATGAATATCAGCTGTTTCCTATAGGCTCTCTTCTTATGTGCTGTGTGTTCATACTCAAGTAACTGGTTTAGGCAGGCCTTTGATGATACATACTGAGCAATCAAGCCCAATAATTATTTCCCAGTTTGCTGAAATCAGTACAGATTGCCATTATGACTTATGCACATGTAAATATCAACGGCCAGAAAAATTATCATATGACTCATTATTTTGCAATATCCCCCAAGGCAACTGTAGCGCAATTGTGCTGTTTATATAGTATTACCAAAATGAAACACAACAAATTTCAAATTAATGGGGTGCCTTCTTTCCCATCATGTTCTTCTTGGTATTCTTCTCTGGTTTCAGTAAAATTATATAACATTTTGGAATGAAAATGCAAAATAGCAGTCCAAAACTGGAAGCAAGTATAGCAAATATTTCTACAGCAACACTAAACTTCCCAGGGGAGCTGACATATGCTGGGATAAATGTAATCCATACTGCACAGAATATCAGCATGCTAAAAGTAATAAACTTGGCTTCGTTGAAATTATCGGGTAGTTTCCGAGCCAGAAAAGCAAAAATGAAACATAAAATGGCCAAGATTCCTATATATCCAAGCACAGCCCAGTACCCTACAGCTGATCCCAGAGCACACTCTAAGATGATTTTATCTTTGAATTCCTTAAAATTCTTAAATGGAAATGGAGGAGAACTTGTTAACCAAATGATACAAATGACAACTTGTATAAGAGTGAATCCCAAAACACACAGCCTTTGTTGTGTGTGTCCAAACAATTTCATATTGCTATCTGGACGTGTAGCTCTGAAGGCCATTAAAACAAGTATTGTTTTTCCCAAAACACAAGAGATACAGAGGACAAAGGTGATGCCAAATGCTACATGTCGGAGCATGCAGGACCATTCAGAGGGCTGACCAATGAAGGTCAGAGAACACAGGAAGCACAGAATTAAGGAGAAGAGCAGCAGGAAGCTCAGTTCAGAGTTGTTTGCCCTGACAATAGGAGTTTTTCTGTGTTTGAAGAAAATTTGCGCCACACCAGCAGTTGTGCATGTTCCAAATACAGATGCTGCAGTGAGCAGTGCTCCCATAATTTCTTCATATGATAGATACACTGCTTCCTTCTTTATACAAGCATCTCTTCTCTCATTTGACCAATATTCAGGGAGACATCTCACACAGGTGACAGAATCTGCCAAAAAATAAAATGAAATATATATATATATATATATATATATATATATATATATATATATATATATATATATATATATTTATAGCTCGACCTGAATAACAGATAATTGATGGACAGTGCCACAAAGATATCACAACAGTATGACAACTACATGATCATTCAACAGTACTATGATTCAGTCATAATTTAGTTTGGTTAACTATTAAATAAACTCATAAGAATACCATTGAGCACATGACGAATGTTCTTGAAAGCATTATGTCAGGACATTAATGTTGATTAAAATTTCTATCGATATGCAAATTATTAAGGTTATGTCTGGTTGCATATACTTTTAATTTAATTACTTATATTTAATCAAGAAGAAAAACAAAGATTTAACATGGCCAAATGTCAAACCATGACATTTATGTTTTGTGGCAAAGCTAGTAACAAAAATGCAAAAGATTACATTAAATATTATAGTAAACCTGTAATGTTGCTGATCTCTCCTTCTGCACATCTTATACAGTCATAGCAACAAACAGGCCTTCCTTTCTGGAGAACTTTACGTGTTCCTGGAGGACATTTTTCACTGCAAACTGACACAGGAACCTGCATGAACAGAAGCATTATGAGAAAAAAAATTATTTTTTTTTCTTAATTTGTTTTTTTTTTGTTTTTTGTTTTTTGTTTTTTTAAGTTCAGCACCGAAAAACGCCGAGCGTCAGAAGTTTGGGTCGAATCACGGGGGAGGAAATATTTGAGGTTTTTCACGAGGTCCTGGTGTGGGCGGGTGTGACGGTCTCCTCCAGGTGAAGGGAAAAAAACAAAAAACAAAAAGGAAGAAGAAGAAAAGATGACCCATGCCGTCATGGATAGTGCAGCAACAACTGTATGTATAATATTGCCCTTGCAACCATAAATTGTTAATTTTGATGAATTATGGAACATTAAAGCTCATATAGGTTTTGCTGTGATTAAATAATTTGCAGTGCCTCAATAATGCCATACTTTTTATTAATAAGGGTTATGAAGTTATATAGTATAGTATTAAGTGGACACAGCCCTGAAAAATAAAGGCATTAGACCATGTGTCCTTGGGGAGTAGAAAGCTGTAGACTCGCTCACGCTTGCCTGGCAAAATGTAGATAAGAGGGGACCATCTCTAGTGGAAAGTTACTGAGACACTGTTGTTTAGACTAGAATGAGAGAGCTTCTGTAATAAACCTGTTAGGGGCACACCACCATTTTGAGATCCACGGCAACGTGTCATGCAGGACGCATCTCCCATCTAGAAGTAATAAAGTGTTAAATGGTCTACTGAGCAGTGTTTTGTCTTCCATTGGATGCCTCTGAGGAATCGAAAGAACTCGGTGAAGTGTTGATATTTACAGTTTAAAAGCCTTGTGCCAAATTATTTTATTAAAATGGAATTACTGATTATTAAAATTAGTTACACTGATACCTTACCTGCTTTGAGTTTCTTGCCCAAATTAAAGACTTGTTTTGCAGATGCAGCTGTTTTTCTGGAGCTAAAGATGCATCATAAAGACCAACTGTTACAAATTCCACAACGCCATTTTCTCTTGGCTGCCAGTTTATAATTTCATATTTTGCTGCTGGATCTCCATTCTCATCAAAGTAAACCTCCTCTCCTTCTTTTGTTTTGAAGTAAATGTTTTTTATGTGCTGTAAAATCTATAAAAAGGCATTAATTTATTTAATTACCCATCAGTAATTTGGCAAAAAGATGAGATGTAACTGGCAAAAGAACAAAAAATATCAATTTAATGTACTTTAAAAATATATATAAAAACATTTTTTTTTATTGATTGTTATTGTGTAATGTTAAAACTATACTTTAAGTTATTAAAAAGCTCACCGTGAATGGGTCTAGCGGAACAGCTTTGTTACATGTTTTATTACATTTGAGGATATTGTGAAGTGCATGGGCCACAGTATACACTCCTTTATAGACGTTGTTAAAGATAGGCATGAGAGACATATCAGTGTAGCTGTTTTGTACTCCTGTCAGGTCTTCATCTCCAGTACACTCTCTTTGAATGTTTGCTGATGATGCTGACTGCCTAAATTTACAGTTAAATAATGCCTCCCAGAACTCAGTAAACAGTCCATTATTAGATGAATTGAGTGGCTTCACATCCAGCATGAACTCTCTCAGGCCGCTGATATGTGCTTTTGGAATAGAAAGGCCTATGGCACCATCCAGTATGTGATGTATATCCATTGCAGCTATTTGAGAATCAACTATCCAGCCCTCGCTACCTACCCACTGGTATTCAGTCAAATTATGCTGGGATAATACATGTATTAGCACATCCATATCCATGTGTGACATAAAGGCAACAATCACCTTGGAAGTTGAAGTTTTGACAATGTCAATTATCTCTTGTATTTTGTCTGATGGATCTGTCCTGAAAAAAGATACAGAATACTCCAGACAGATGCCCAGCTGCTGTGCAGTTTCTGTGAATGTAGCCATGCCATTATTTCCATAATCATCATTATTTCTAATAGCTCCAACCCAAGTCCATCCAAAATACTTGACCAAATGGGCCAGGGCTCTGCTCTGGTAGTAGTCACTGGGTATTGTTCTGAGGAAGGATGGGTACTTGGTTTTGTCACTGAGACAAGCACATGTGGCAAAGTGGCTGATCTAAAAGATAAAGTCCTAAGTAGAACATTCACACTTGCATTTTTTGCCACAAATATTTATTATTAGCTATCTCACCCACCATTGGTATATAAAATGGTCCAAGGACAGTAGCTATTGCCATGCAAGGAGAGGAAGATGTCTCTCCAATTATGGCCTGCACTTGTGAAGGTCTGGTACATGCCGTCTTGGATAGTGCAGCAACAACTGTATTATCGGTAGTCAATGCCAATGCAACTTTTACACTTCTTGCAATGGAGCCACATTCATCATAGATTTTGTAGCCTAGAGAGACTCCTGGCAGTAGGTCTGTACTATTATTAATCTCCTCAATGGCAAAAAGCATAGCCTGAGCAAACTGGAAGCCTCTGAAATTCAAACTTGATTCAATTTTAAATGTGGAATTAAAACCAAATTATCTTTAAACCAGAAACAGTGGAATGACAAAAGCATATACGATTATCTTAATACTCAGTATTTCACATACCTGGTACATTGCAGTGGCAGTGGTTTATGCAAGTAGGTGTCCATTCTGTCTTTCCAACTGCTGTAAAATGAGAAGATCCCCCCTAATACCATATTACCATCCTGAGATAGTTGGGGGTTTTCAGGATCCCCCATTTGCCTGCATACTTGTTCATCAGCCTGAGAGAAAGACACCACCAATAACACTTGTAAAATTGCCCAACCCTGCTGTGGCCAGCTATGCGTTGATGTCATGCTGTCAGTGAGAAATAAAACACTGGATTGCATCACATGTGCCTTTAGATACATTTGAATCTTAAACTGGTATTTATGCATTTTTGGAGTAACATGAGAAATAATGGAGTAGTGATGACTCATTTCTGTCAACCTATAGGTGGAGGAAGAAGAGAGACATACCCAAATGAAAAAAATAGTACGTTTTTCTTATCTAATCTGCTTTGCTTTGTCCTTCCTTTTTATTTTTATTTTTTTATTTCACCAACTCCTGGGGAAATTTTAGTATATTCACTATTATATACAAGGTTAGTTTATAATTGACAACAATCAGAAATTGAACAGTGAAATTTTATTTTTTACATAGATTTTTTAGATTATAGACATACAATTAATATCAGAAAATATATTTTCAATCAAATATTAAAACGTTAACTGTTAAATTTACTTAACCATAATGGAAATTAAGATTAGAGTCAGTAAAATTTCACCATAGTCATACAGTCAATTTTCAAAAAAAAATCTAAAGCATTCGTTCTAAAATTTTGAACTTCTGGCTCATTTTGAAATCTGATATTTATTGCAACTCACACAAGCCCCAAATCATGACTTTAATTACAACATTTACATGAGATAAAGTGTTTTTGGAGGGGGGATTAGTTTTTCATGTAAGGTCACGTAGGTTTGGGTTCTTTTTTACCTTAATAAATGAAATCATTGTTTACATTTTATATATTTTTTTAAACCCAGAAGAGAGACATACCCAAATGAAAAAAAGCAAACAAAAAAGGGTTTTCATTTGTAGCCTGCTTTGCAAACCTCTAAAATATATACATAGTTTATCTCACTGAAACATCATGTTGTCTTGGACATTTGTTTTTAAACATGTATTTAAACATAGATTTGTAACAGTAGAAAACGGTGAAAGCCAAATGAAGGTTAATGTATGAAAAGATACGAATACTGGATTTCAGGAAAGCAAACTGATTTTGTTAGGAATTGATGGTTTATTGATGGGTCACGGATCCAGTCATTCTTTGGAATCTTGCACCAGGAAATATCTCTGGAAATGTTTCTGAAGGGCAGACATGTGTTCTTTTATGCATGGGATCACTGTATTCTGCAGCTTGTTGTCTTCAATGAATGATTTCAAATTCTCAAACAAGTCCACGTTTCCATCTTTCACTCGCTGCTTCCACATTTCAAGTTTTCTGACAAATGATGTGACTTTATCTGTCAGATGTGGGAGGTGAGTGTTTGTGCCCTGCATCTGCAAATTTAGTTCATTGAGTTTCAGGAACATGTCACTGAGGTATGCCAGTTTCATGAGAAAGTTGTTACAGTTAAATTTGTTGGTAAGATCACTGCCCTCTTCCTTCAAAAAGATGCGGATCTCATCTCGCAGTTCAAAGACCCTGGATAGCATCTTCCCACGTGACAGCCATCGGGACTTGCTGTGATACAAAACGGCTGTGTGGTCGGAGCCCATTTCTTCACACAGTGCCGAAAAAATCCGGGCTTTCACAGGTCGTGTTTTGATGTAGTTGACTGTGGTGATGACATCAGTACGGTGTACATTTTAGGACATCGTCAGGTATCAGACAAAAAATTGTCAGGTGTCAGTTGTCAAAAAAAAAATTGTCAGGTATCAGAAAAAAAATTGACAGGTATCAGAAAAAAAATTGTCAGGTGTCAGTTGTCAAAAAAAAAAAAAGTCAGGTATCAGACAAAAAATTGTCAGGTGTCAGAAAAAAAGTTGTCAGGTGTCAGAAAAAAATTTGTCAGGTGTCAGAAAAAAAGTTGTCAGGTGTCAGAACACAAGGTACCAGAGAGAAAATCTTCCTGCAGGTGGCGCTGTTGTCATGTCCCACCCGAATTGATTTCCAAATACGTCATCAACGTGTGACCGTGGGAGAGCGTAAGGTCATTGACCTCACCGGAGTTTTACCGTGTGTTACGTTTCGGTGTTGTCAGTGTTTTGTTTTTGCGTGACTGTCATGTGTTTCCTGTTTTACTTTGAAGGTCTGTTGTTATCTTAGTGTGTTCAGGTTACGTTTCCTTGTCTCGTCAGGTCTAATTTGCCCCAGCTGTGTTTCCCTCCTGTGGTCCATTCCCTGATTGCTCCTTCTATGTATTTAAGCCCTGTGTGTCAGTTGGTCATGGTCGCGATCTCCCCCGTGTTGTAAATAGTTTGGTGTTTTGATGTAAATAAATAGTCTGTTGTAAATAGCTGTGAATGGGTTTGTTAATATTTTCGTTTGAGACACCTTCGTTTTGGGATTTTGGTGGAAAGCTTTAGTTTGTTTCTCGTGTGTTTTTTTTTTCTTATTTTTATTTTCATACGTTGCACGCCGGTTGCCTAGGCCGGGGTGTAACATATGGGGGCTCGTCCGGGATTGCCTTCGCTGGGGGGGTCCGAGGACCGCCCCAGCCTTTGTCGTCTGCTGGAGGGTCAGTGGGACCGCTCCAGCCTCCACCAGCCTTCATCCGCTTTTGATCAAACATTTCACTTGGGGTTACATGTTTGATTTTTGGGTGGGGGGGAAATGTTACGTTTCGGTGTTGTTAGTGGTTGTTTTTGGTGTGTTTTTTTTTCTTATTTTTAATTTCATACGTTGCACGCCGGTTGCCTAGGCCGGGGTGTAACATATGGGGGCTCGTCCGGGATTGCCTTCGCTGGGGGGGTCCGAGGACCGCCCCAGCCTTTGTCGTCTGCTGGAGGGTCAGTGGGACCGCTCCAGCCTTCATCAGCTTCGTCCGTCTTCGCTGGAGGGTCCGTTGGAGGGACCGCTTCAGCCTTCGTCCGCCTTCGCTGGAGGGTCCGAGGCACCGCTTCAGCCTTCGTCCGCCTTTGCTGGAGGGTCCGAGGCACCGCTTCAGCCTTCGTTTGTCTTCGCTGGAGGGTCCGTGGGACCGCTCCAGCCTTCGTCTGCCTTCACTGGAGGGTCCGAGGCACCGCTCCAGCCTTCGTCTGCCTTCGCTGGAGGGTCCGAGGGACCGCTCCAGCCTTCGTCGTTTGCTGGGGGTTCATGGGACCGCTCCAGCCTCCACCAGCCTTCATCCGCTTTTGATCAAACATTTCACTTGGGGTTACATGTTTGATTTTTGGGTGGGGGGAAATGTTACGTTTCGGTGTTGTCAGTGTTTTGTTTTTGCGTGACTGTCATGTGTTTCCTGTTTTACTTTGAAGGTCTGTTGTTATCTTAGTGTGTTCAGTTTACGTTTCCTTGTCTCGTCAGGTCTAATTTGCCCCAGCTGTGTTTCCCTCCTGTGGTCCATTCCCTGATTGCTCCTTCTATGTATTTAAGCCCTGTGTGTCAGTTGGTCATGGTCGCGATCTCCCCCGTGTTGTAAATAGTTTGGTGTTTTGATGTAAATAAATAGTCTGTTGTAAATAGCTGTGAATGGGTTTGTTAATATTTTCGTTTGAGACACCTTCGTTTTGGGATTTTGGTGGAGAGCTTTAGTTTGTTTCTCGTGTGTTTTTTTTTCTTATTTTTATTTTCATACGTTGCACGCCGGTTGCCTAGGCCGGGGTGTAACACGTGGTTCAGGCTCCTAACGACACAAGGTAAGTTTAACTTTTTCTCCCTTTTGTTCATATTTTTGCCACAGTTGTGTTATATTAAGTTGCAGTTATGTTGTGAAAGTTACATATCAGAGACGGAAAGCCAGTTTTGTACGAAACCAAATCAGTACTATTTTTGTCTGGCTAATTCATTCTAGCTAGCGACAGTGGTGAAACGTGATTCAAATTTAAACTGTTCAGTAATTGTTTTGTATACATTTCAGCAAATGGACAAGCTGAAAGCTCACGAGCAGCCTGCATCCTTTCTGTCGCTCTTTTTCTTTATTTCTCTTTTCTATATTGCTACTGTCGGGATATGTTTTGATCCCGATATGTTTTTTTCTGTTGTTGTTTTTAGACTTTGCTGCAATATGTCATCTGACGATGATGAAAGGAGTATCCGACTCTGGCTGGTTCCCATGACTGTACCAAAAATACTTTTTTTTTTTAAATTAAAAAAAGCATTAAAAATAAATGACTAAAGTACAACTTATTTATTAACTACTGTTCACCTCTTTCATATCAAAGAAGTGTATTTTTTACTACACATGTTTTATTTGTGGGCACTGAATAGACGATGCTTTTAGTGTAATTGCCACATAAAAAGATTTAGTACTTTACTGGTTAATTACTTATGTTCAGTGTAAGACGTGGGTGATCAATTAGACTGTTGTTGTTACACTTAACCTTTCAAGATATGATGATAATAACATTGTTCAACAAAGGCTTAAAACAAAAGGAAATCAGCTGTGCACTGAATTCATATGGGCATAAAATAAGGCAAGTCTGCATTTCAACAGTTTCCGTGACAACTCTCTAAAATGACAAAACATGCAGTTTGCATTTAATATAATGTAAGTCTGTGTTGTCTTTTAACAGTGAGAGGCATCTGAGACGAGTTTTAAAACTTCTAGGGTTGAAGCGAAGATGCCCCCAACGACCTTTTACTGAAATCCACAAAGCTGTGGAGGTAAGCGTTAAAACATCAGTGCAAAAAATATATATTTTCCTGAAGTCTGTGTCATGAGCTATTGTAGAAACAATAAATGTTATTTTCTGTAGTGATTTAAAAAAAAAAAAACATTCAATTGTCTGTTTGTTTTTTAGAGTGAGATGAAACAGTGGTCTCCTGAACAAGGAATCAGGGCAATGGTAAAGCGGGTAAGGGATGTCAGAGGAGTGCGGCCTTGTTACAGGTTGGTTAAATAGTGTGTGTATATAATCAAGTATTCTCTTGTTTTACTGTTGAGCTCAGAGTAAAATCTATTGTTACTGTAGAGACGATGTTGCTAATATAATGAGGTATATGGATGCAAGTGGTCTTCAGAGGAGATCTCCTGGAAAGAAGAAAATTCCCCGTCGGAATTACATCAGCCGTGGTCCAAATGACACATGGCACATTGATGGTATTTATTTTATCTTTTCAATTAACCTTCCAAACATGTTTTGATGGTACTTCTGTTGAAACAAATTGTAATTATTATTTGTTGTTTCATATAGGCAATGATAAACTGAAGTTCTTTGGAATGTGGATACATTTGGGGATTGATGGGTAGGTTTGAATATGGCATTCGCTACTTAATTTATTATATTCAGTGATAGTACAAAGTTGCTTCAAGATAAGGATGTGCGGTAAACTGAGGTGTTATCTCTCCTGAGTAGTCTAGGGCAGGGATGGGCAAGTCCAGGCCTCGAGGGCCGGTGTCCTGCAGGTTTTAGATGTGTCCTTGATCCACAGCTGATTCAAATGGCTAAATTACCCTCACAACATGTTTTGTAGTTCTCCAGAGGCCTGGTAATGAACTAATCATTTTATTCAAGTGTGTTTACCCAGGGTGATATCTAAAACATGCAGGACACTGGCCCTCGAGGTCTGGATTTGGCCAAGCCTGGTCTAAGGGACCAAGATAAAGTATGAATAGTGAAGGAGGATTCAAGATGGCGGTTTTTAAAAGGCTTATTTCCTGCTAGTCTTAAAGTTCCATTTCAGACTGGCAGTTAATTTCAGGGAGGGCCAAGACCAACACAACAAACAAAACATCCCTGATATAAAGTAAACAGAATTTAACTCCAAAGAAAATAAAATGTACAATTTACGATAACCTACCTAACCAACACATAAACAGGAGAATACAAGGGATTACAAAACAAAAGGCAGCTCTCCCCTCGCGTCAGTCTGAACACAGTCAAGAGTCACATTCAATTCCAAAGGCATGTAAGCCTACACAACTATGGCAGTCAAAATGGCCGGAGGAACCAGATACAACGCCTAGACATAATACAATGGAAAACCAGCATACTCTTGGGGAATGTAACAAAAACCAAACATAGTGCCAAAACATGATTAAATCATATGTACAAGTGGCCACTTTTCTGTTTCTTTCTTTTCAGATTTTCCAGGAAGGTTCTATGGCTAAAGGTGGGCACATCCAACCGCAAGCAAAACTTTGTGGCCAGATACTTCTTTGAGGCTGTTCAAGAACAGGGTGGTATGCAATATACTAAAAAATGGGGGGTTAAAAAAGATTACATTTTGTTAATAAATTTATTTTTTCATCATTCACTAATTATCTTCAGTTTGTGTCTTTAGGCTGTCCTCAAATGATTCGGGGGGACAGAGGAAAGGAGAACCTTGTTGTGGGTCAAATGCAGATGGCATTTCACATGCGAGATCTTGGGAATCAGGCATGGAGGTGCTTCAGAATGGGGACATCAGTGCACAACCAGGTATGTCTTTAAGCTGGTAAATGACTATTTCTAAAGTAACAACCTGACAACAAAACTGATAATGTCATGTTTCTGTTGTTTAGAGAGCTGAATGTTTCAACAGTATTTTAAAGCAGACATGGATTAAGAAATGGCTGACAACATTTGAGGTAAAGCAAATCTTTCACCTGTAAAACCTATTAACAAAGACTAGCCATCCAAATTTCGTTAAACATACGATGGATTAGTTTATCTGAAAACACAAGGCCAGAATCTGTGTTTATGTACATCTGTACCTTTTCACTAATGAAATTCTCACCTTCACAACTTATGTCTTTTTCAAAACAACATGCGTAGGCCATGATGGAGTCTGGGATCCTTGAACTGGACAATCCTGTGCACATGTAAGTCAATATTTTTAGACATGAAAAATAATCAAGCAGCAGTATGAAAGTATGTGGTCTAGGAATGCCTTTGTTTTTTGAGTACTGATTAAAATTTAGCTTTTACTTATTCTACCTCAAAGAAGCAGATGAACATATGAATTTTTTAATTCTCCTTTTTCATAGCAACTGCTTGCAGTACTCACACTTGCCACTGCTTCAAAGAGACTTAAAAACGGAGCAAACAGTTTGGAACACCCATGACATCCGCAAGCAACGCAATGCACCTGGTCCATTTGGGAAACCCGACCTTCTGTTTACCTCACCACCTCCTGGTATGTCATTTGAAAGCCTGTGGGGTTTTATTTTTTTGTTTGTTTTTTAACTTTCATTAGTTTACTTTTACTTTGATATAGCACTCTTCACAGGATAAAAACCACAAAGTGGCTTCACAATAATATAAAACAGATAAACATAAAACAGCACAATCGAACATACAGAATAAATGCAATCAAGGAAACGTAATGATGGAGGCAGAGCATTCCATGACCTGGGAGCCACCGCTTTGGAAGATCTATTGCCTCTGGTCTTCTGGTGGGACTACTAACAGCCATTGATTAGATGATCACAGGCTGGGAGAGGGAGCGTGGGGTTCTATAAGATCAGAAATTAAGGCAGGAGCTTCACGATTCGGAGCATTGAAAGTCATTACTAAAATTTTAAAATGAATTTTCTAAAATATACTGGAAGCCAGTGTAATGAGCGTAAAACTGTTATAATGTGCTTTCTCTTTTGTGTCTTCTGAAGAAGCCTACTTGTAGTACAATAAGAGATTTCTGAATTTCTACTGTCAATACTAAAATGGCTTCATATTGACACCTTTAACTAAAAATTTATCTAAATGTTTGAGTGATATTTCCATCTTTAAGTTTCTGTAATAACATCTGTAAACACTGACTGCTTCTTATACAGGTTCTAGAACAGCTTTGTCATTATTCATTTATTTTTAACATTCAAAGTGAACATCTTTTCAATATTGTCTTTCATTCGCAGGATATGGCAATGTGCTGCACATTGTTGACCCAGACCTTTTAGACTATGCCAAGCAATTAATCTGTGAGAGGGAAGAGCCTTCACTGGTAGCAAACCAGGAATTCAGAGACATGTGCCAGAACATTTTAGAAAACAGCCAGTTTCCCTGCACACCTGATGGTTGCCTTGCTGCATACCTCATGCTAGTCCAAGAGCTCACAACTGCCATGAACAGAAATGCAGTTCCTACACTTTCTACGTTTGCCGAGGCAAATGACATATACATCTTTCTGAAGAGAGAGAGGATGGAAGGTGCACCAGTAAACATTTCCAATGACCAATAAAATCATACAACAGTGTTTGTTAACATTTATTTATCCTTGTTTAAAATCAACAGGTAATTTGAAAACTGTCTGACCAACAAAATGTACAATAAAATGTTGAAATACAATTGACAAGGTGCCATCTTTCATAATGATTCAGTGTTTCATTTACCACAACTTTTGTTAACAATAATGTAGAACATAATTCACATTGAAAGACTTTTGAACTGCAGACTGTAGCAACATTACCACTTGTAGCCATATCGGCTCGTAAGATCAAGGCCTGATTTGAGAAACTTAACAACATCAGATGCGGAAGGCCTTGAGTCTGGGTCATAGCTCACCAAACCACCAAGAAAACTGTTTTTGTCACTGAGATGTGATAGGGCATGTGGTGGGGTTTTGGTGGCCATTAGTGCAGCCAGTTCTCTTTGTTTTTTAACCATCCACGGAGCGGAACCCGTCAGGATCTCCAGATATGTGGCTCCGAGGGACCACATGTCTGTCTGGAACGAGGCCTCTTCAAACATCAGTATGCATTCAGGGGCCATGTAAAGATATGTGCCACCAGCTGGACCAGTAGCCTGGGCAGTGAACTTACTCCCTTGACGAAGCATCACAGTGTCTCTTATGTTTGCCATGCCCCAGTGTGTCAGGACTGCCTTCTTAGAAGGGTGGTGAACCTATAAGGTATACATATGAGAACTTACCAGGTTGTCTAAAATTTCACAAATGTTATCAAAAATGTCATTCCAAAGACCACAGCTCATAATTGGGGAAAAAAAAAAAACCCTCAAAGCTTTTAGCACCCAGATCACCCAATCACTGCAGATTTATTCTGAGATTGTTTATTATACCCAACATTAAAATTAACAGATTGGTTAATGATCCAACCCGGTTTTATAGTCCTGTGCATTTTTTAATCCCCATTCCACTTAAGCAAGTGGTACAGACTAATAAAATAATAGAAACTTTCAGTTTGTAAAGCCTAAACTTACAACATGTTTGGGAATTTTGTAGGTGTGCAAGAACCAACATATTAAAGAAAAATTGGACTATTAAAGAAACAATGTAAGGCTTCTTACTTAAAAATCCTTTATATGAATATGCCAGAAAAGTTTCTCATTGTTCAAATGTAGTGTTTAATAGACTGAAGAGAATAAAGTTAAATAAATAATATACTATTTTTATTTTGATCTTCAAAAACAAAGTGGAGAAAAAGAAAAATACAATATGGCTTACCATGACATTTGCTGGCTTTATATCCTGGTGAATGATTCTCTGTGCATGGATGTACTCTACTGCCATGGATAAGTCCAGTGATATGAAACCGGCATCATCCCCTTCAAGCTATCAAGACAATATATAATATTAATAAAACAATGCGTAGCCAGGTGTGACAATCTAACATGTCAGTCTTTTTATATGTTGTACACAAAGATGGTTTCAAGTACATATTTAAACAAATGCCAGCAATAAAAAGTTCTTTTTTAATATGAGGGTATTAAGATTATTCACATCTACCTAAATGTATTAAACATAAAATTATGAGTATTGGTACCTTCACCAAGCAGCTGTCTGTGTGAAGCACTTGCTGCAGGGTTGCGCCATGAATGTATTCAGCTGCCAACAAAAAGCAGGACTCAGTGCGGGCAACTGCCATGAGTCTGACGATGTTGGGGTTAGACAGTCTCCTAATAAAACAGAAACATGTCCGAATAAAAAAAACAAAATAGAGGCATATTATGTTACAGCTTGAGGAAGAATCGATTTTGACAATGAAAAAAAAAAAAGTGTGTCAAAGTTCTTACAGTGAAACATTTATCTCATGATGAATGTCGCTGTCCTCCATCCCTTGTTGGCCACACATGATCCTTTTAACAGCTGCTGGAGTACCATGAAAAGAACCTCTATTTTCTTTGCAGTTAAAAAAATTAACTTGCAAACATTACCAAAAAATTTAATAAAGTGTTGGATTACCATTTTCAAGGTCTTTTTTAAGCTGCTCGTAAGCTTTCAGCTTGTCCATTTGCTGAAATGTATACAAAACAATTACTGAACAGTTTAAATTTGAATCACGTTTCACCACTGTCGCTAGCTAGAATGAATTAGCCAGACAAAAATAGTACTGATTTGGTTTCGTACAAAACTGGCTTTCCGTCTCTGATATGTAACTTTCACAACATAACTGCAACTTAATATAACACAACTGTGGCAAAAATATGAACAAAAGGGAGAAAAAGTTAAACTTACCTTGTGTCGTTAGGAGCCTGAACCACGGTAAAACTCCGGTGAGGTCAATGACCTTACGCTCTCCCACGGTCACACGTTGATGACGTATTTGGAAATCAATTCGGGTGGGACATGACAACAGCGCCACCTGCAGGAAGATTTTCTCTCTGGTACCTTGTGTTCTGATACCTGACAATTTTTTTTTTGACAACTGACACCTGACAATTTTTTTTCTGACACCTGACAACTTTTTTGTCTGACACCTGACAATTTTTTTTCTGACACCTGACAACTTTTTTGTCTGACACCTGACAATTTTTTTTCTGATACCTGACATTTTTTTTTCTGACACCTGACAATTTTTTTTCTGACACCTGACAATTTTTTTTCTGATACCTGACTTTTTTTTTTTTTTTGACAACTGACACCTGACAATTTTTTGTCTGATACCTGACAATTTTTTTTGACAACTGACACCTGACAATTTTTTTTCTGATACCTGACAATTTTTTTTTTGACAACTGACAATTTTTTTTTTGACAACTGACACCTGACAATTTTTTGTCTGATACCTGACGATGTCCTAAAATGTACACCGTACATTACGTTACTCAGCTCAGGTCTGAGCTGTTTAGACGCCAGTGCTTCGCGGTGTATCATACAGTGCGTCCACTGCACATTGGGGGAGACGCGCTTGATGAGTGCTTGCAGCGCTTGCAGTGCAAATCCCCACACAGTCCTCCCATTTCAGCTCGACCTCTTTTAAGTAAGAGTCTATGATTTTAAACAGTTCTTCTGCAGTGGCTCTGGTAGGAACTTGTTTGCAGAAAATTAATTCCTCCCTCATCCATCAATGAATCTGACATACACAGCAAAATCTCCAGTGTTAAATTAACACTAGAGAGTGTCTATATGGGTCCACACCTCTGAGTGTTAAATACAACACTGTTGAGTGTTAAATTAACACTTTTGACAGTGTTATATGTTTAAAAGTAACCTAGTCAGTTTTGAAGATTAACAATGGCTAACACTGAGTAGTGTTGATTTTCTAACACTGGAATATTTCTAACATTTTGAATTATTTTCCAGTGTTAGAAAATCAGCACTGCTCAGTGTTAGCCATTGTTAATCTTCAAAACTGACTAGGTTATGAAAACAACTTAGGACTTTTGCCTACCATATGTATAGATACTTTTGCTCATAAAATTGTCATGTTATGGGCATAAAAAGTTCTTAAACACAGGTTTAACCATTTTAGCACACACCTTGGAGATGGTCCCCATAATTTTTCTTCCAGCCCTCCACCTTTGCTTCTAAAGATCTCCATCATGCATGGAGTGTACAAGTCTAGCTCAAAAAAGAATGTAGATAGCAGCGGTACTGTCGATATGGGCAGGAATTCCTTGTCAATCTGAAAAACAGATTAATAATAACAACAACAATACTACTACTACTACTAATAATAATAATAATAATTATAATATTAATAATATGTCAAACATATGAAACTAACCTGATATTGTTGAGGAGGTATAAGAATCTCAGAACACGGGAATGTGGCTTTATTTTTCAACGTATTTCTGGGGAGAGAAATTATTTAATTAAAATAAAATTATTACTCTTGATGAATTTGTGTTAATATCTACATACTGTGAAATGTGAAGACTGTTAGTCAGCCTTAATGCAGAGAGCAGAGAAACTATGACCCGAACAATGATCCACCTAAATCATTCTGAATTCAAAAACTAATTGAAGATATTACAAAAAACAGAAAATACACATGCAATTATTGTGACAGATTTTCTCTTTCTCCTTGTTATTAATTCCGCAAAACACTGGTATAGTTGAATTCAACCCTTCATCTATCCAGTTAATGCGGTTGTTCCCTTACTAAACTCCACTGACAAAAACAGCAATTTTAAGTACAGCATCATAAAAATCACCAAAACTACTTCAGTCAGTCTTACCACTGCTACCAACAATCACCAACTCCGGTTAAGGAGAAAGTAACCCTTCATTCAAGGAGTTATATGCGAAGACATTACTCTACGCGGCTTTCCCGCCGACATGACACTCTTCAAAGTTAGCTAACTCCAGAGAAAAAACAGTGCTAACCATGCAGATAACCATGAAACACACCTCATTCAAAGTCAACAGACACAAAAACCGAACTTACCAAAATAGCCTCATCAGTTTTTGCTCTGTTGCAACAATTAGCCACTCCGGTTAAGTTGGAAAGAAAATTCAAATTCACGACTTACATGTGAAAAGTGTTTGGCTCCACACACTCCCTGATATATAAAGCTCCTCTAAGTTACCACTTAGAGGTAAAACATTTAACCAATAGTATTTATCTCTCACACTCCTAACCTAAATAAATATATAAAGAGATATGTGAATAACTTACCTTACTGTCAAGTATACCAAAGGAGTAACTCCACATGCGCTCGTCAACTCTCAACGGACTCTTCCGCATCCGGTGGGCGTAGAGCATGCGCAATGCATGACGCTATCTGAGTCGTTGGTTTGATGGACCTCATTCTCATTGGATTGCCATGAATGAATTTAACTCATCAGAATTTTCCTTGACTCATATTCAACAAAAAAGAATGAATCATTTAATACCCATAAAAATGATTTCTTCATGTAATGTAAACATATTACTGCTTTGCTAATCAAACACATGCCCTAGTTGATTTTTTTGAGTGTGGTTTAAATCTTATCTCTCAGACAGACCGTTCTCCGTTGCTATAGGGGAACACACCTTGGCCTCTGCCCCAATTTACAGTGGTGTGCCTCAGGGGTCTGTGCTCGGTCCAGTTATTTTCTCCTTGTACATGCTGCCGTTGGGATTAATAAAAAAAAAAAATATATATATATATATATATAACATCTCCTTCCACTGTTATGCCATTGATATCCAAATTTATTCGCCTTTAATTAATTCTGATGTCTCTGCTTCTTTGCAACCTCTGTTCAGCTGTCTTCATGAGGTACGTCCTCTTAGGTCCTCTTGCTAGCCATCTCTTGCTCACTGTAAGAAACCTCAGAGTGTTCCTGATTAGCTCTTTTAATCTAGAGAACCAGGTCTCCACAGTGGTAAAAAGCAGCTTTTACCAGTTGCGCCAGATATCTCAAGCAAAACCATTCCTTCCTTTAAAGGACCTTGAAAAGCTTATCCACGCATTTATCACGTCCAGACTGGACTACTGTAACTCCCTCTGCTTGGGCCTCCAACACTCTTCTCTTTACCAATTAGTTCAAAATGTAGCTGCATGTCTCTTAACAGATACTAGAACCTATGATCACATCTCTCCAGTTTTAGCCAACTTACATTGGCTCCCTGTTAAATATCATATAGATTTTAAAATTATTTTGTTTACTTTTAAAATTCTAAACAATTTAGCGCCCAGCTAACTATCCAAACTCCTGTATTTGTACAATCCCAATAGAACACTAAGATCTTCCAATCAGATGCTCCTAACGCAACTGAGGTCTTGTCTGAAGTCCAGAGGTGACCGGGCCTTTGCTACCGTAGCACCTAGACTCTGGAATAACCTCCCTGCTCATATTCGTACCTCCAAGTCTATCCAGTTTTTTTTAATTGCATCTGAAAACTTATCTCTTTACTTTGGCTTTTGATTCAAACTAGCAGACTATTATCTGGCTTGTTGTGTTGTCACCTATATTGTTTTTTGCCCTGTTCTTTCTTAACTGTTTTGTTTTAATTGTCTCATTCTATTGCTCTGTCTGACTGTGAAGCACTTTGGTTTTTAATATGTGCTACTATAGAAATAAATTTTGATTGATTGATTGATTGATTGACCTGAATAGAATTAGTAGGTCGTTAGCAAGAGTATAGGACTTTACTCCCTGCGAAAGTGGCCACCCATAACTCTACCCAATTAAATTTAAGTAAATGTAAGTGTTTGTAAAAATGTACTTTTATTGAACCATGTTCATTCACTCATGAGCTGCTGTAAAATGAATCAAATGGTTGAATTGCCACCTCAGCATGCAGTCAAGTTCTATAGTCTTGCTAATGACCTACTAATTGTTTTCAGGTGTGTTGCAACAGGGACTCATGGAAAATTCTCAGGACAGCGGCCCTCAAGCACCGGAGTTCGAGACACCAGTCTACACTGTGCACTAAAGCATTAAAAAAACATGTCACTCAACACACAACACTGCGTGCCATGGGTAGTACTTCAGTTAGCCAAACCTAAAATAATACTTGATAATAATTTAAGCCTAAGACAAGATATTTTCATGTATTTTCATTTTCAATGAAATCTTAACTTCTGCACTCTGACGGCTACAAATTATTAGCTTAATTAGGTTGATTAGATTAAACCAAATCAAAAACTGTAGACCTCACTTTTAGAATCAGTGATCTATGATATTATTGATTTCATTTGTTTTACTTCAGGAGACACCACTTCAAGGCATGCTTTAACACTAAGCAATGCTAAATACATTTTAGAAAAAAATCTAAATTAAAGCATTTACTGTCAGATGTGAAGAAATGATTAGTTGAGTGACTGACAGGGGATTTCTAAGAATCGCCCCACAGTTCTTCAGCTAAGACACCTGAGTTAGAAAACACAAACACTCCAGTCGTCTTTACTCGCAAGGGCAGTCACAGAGCGCTCGTCCTTGCAGGAGGGCACTCGCACTCTGTCACTGTCTGCGTTCTTTATTTATACAAGCTGGTCACATGTGTGTACAACGATAACAAAGTTATTCCAAGAACTCAGAGCTGAGGTTCCCCTTTTCTAAGTCTGTATGTTCTTAGAAAAGAGGAAGCTGTTAGTTGCTAAATAAGTTTATCACACAAGAGTTCATGTGAAAAGTCACGTAGACATGTGGATTGCTTAGTGATCAATAAAAAAAACGTACAATTTTCTTCTGACAGTGACTTTATTTAATTACAGTTATTTAAGCTATTTATTATTATTCATTGTTATGCAAAGTCCTGCCATGCAAGTGTAATGCAAATATACTTTTTATATAGCATGCCAAAAAAACATTTTTTATATTTCTCAAAATAAATGTGGTGACTTCTTCCCCATCATGTTCTTCTTGGTATTCTTTTCTGGTTTCAGTAAGATGATATAACATTTGGGTATAAAGATGCAAATTAGCAGTCCAAAACTAGATGCAAGTATTGCAAATATTTCTACAGCAACACTGAATTTCCCAGGGGAGCTGACATATGCTGGGATAAATGTAATCCATACTGCACAGAATATTAGCATGCTGAAAGTGATCAATTTGGCTTCATTAAAATTATCAGGCAGTTTCCGAGCTAGAAATGCAAAAATGAAACACAAAATGGCCAGTATTCCAATGTATCCTATCACAGCCCAATACCCTACAGCTGAGCCAAGGGCACACTCTAAGATGATTTTATCTTTGAATTCCTTAAAATTCTGAGATGGGAAAGGAGGTGAAGTTGTTAACCAAATGATGCATATGATAACTTGTATCAGAGTGAAACCCAGAACACAGAGTCTTTGCTGTACATGTCCAAACCACTTTTTAACATTAATACCTGGACCTGTAGCCCTGAAGGCCATTAACACAACCATTGTTTTTCCCAGAAGACAAGAGATACAGAGGACAAAGGTGATGCCAAATGCTGTGTGTCGCAGCATACAAGACCAGTCAGATGGCTTACCAATGAAGGTCAGAGAACACAGGAAGCACAGAATTAACGAGAAGAGCAGCAGGAAACTCAGCTCAGAATTGTTTGCTCTGACAATGGAAGTTTTCCTATATTTGAAGAAAATGAGTATCACACTAGCAGTCATGCATGTCCCAAATAAAGATGCTGCAGTGAGCAGTGCTCCCATAATTTCTTCATATGACAAAAACACTGCTTCCTTCTTTATACAGGCATCTCGTCTTTCATTTGACCAAAACTCAGGGAGACATCTCACACAGGTGGCAGAATCTGAAAATTTTATATTGAAGCAGATTTTACAGTTGTTGAGTAAAGTTATTTCTGTAACTGCTCCAAGGAAGAAATGTGTATACAAAGATTTCTGAAGACATGCACGTGCTTTCTCTCTTACAAGCAGTATTTACTGTGAAAAAGGTTTGACATTCAAGCTGATGGTAAAAGGCATACTGCACTGATCACAACAGCAAAATTTTGGCATCAAGAAACCAGTCCCGAACTGGCCTTTCTGCAGGCCATAACTTTCAATATTTTTAAAGAATTTGGCACATAATTAAAATAAAAACTTGACAAGACCCACTCTGATGAGCAGCTAGAATCCTGTATCAGACAAGAATAGGACAATATTCTTCTTTCAGACATTTACACAGAAAAATGAGCAAACAAACAACGACAACAGCAAAAACAAAAACAAAAAAAAACTGGAAATAATAATCAAAATATTGCTTTATGAGATGTGCAAATAAATGCATTCTGCTTTTCTGTATATTTTAGGCCGGGGTGGCCAGGGTGCGGCTCTTTGCCTGGTTTAATGCAGCTCTTACATACATATCAAAGTTTGTGTTTGTGTTTTGAAGTTTTTTAAGTGTGCCTATGCCAAGAGGCACACTTATTACTATTCGTCGGATTTATTATTCTTATTATTATTTTCCTACAGTTTTGACACAAGGGTTACATATGTCATATCATTTTGTGCGGCTGGGTCTGGACTAGTATGCTATGACTTTTGGTGCTTATGACTTTTATAGCTTTTTAAATATTTAGATTTTAGTGCAAATTTTGGCCCATTTGTAGGCCCATGAGAAAGATTCAACTTTTGGCCCCCTAGAAACAGATTTCAAACTTAATTTGTGGTGTGTTGGCTCTCTCTAGTGGTATGTCGGGAGTGGTATGGCCTGTCTACCCGTATTTGGATTACCGTAATGACGACAATATCAATGGCGCGCACAGCGTCGCTGCTTTCAGGAACCATTTGAATTTTTAAGGTTGCGCGAACCATTGAATAGTTACGGTAACCGCAAGGGTGTATGCTTGGTGGAACACTCCATATCCCACAATTCATAGCACACCTCTACCGACTCAAACAATGTTTGTCAAAACATATTAGGAACAGTGCTCTTACGATATTGCTGCTAGCACGGCTAGCGTCTCTTCGCTAAAAAGCACCCGGGCTTGGCTTACAGTGAGGCGGCTGACACTCGTTTCACCACCCGATCACTCGCCAAGAGACTGTTTCTCAGCTGGACTTACAGTATTTTTCGTTTATATGGGCCGATAATTCATTTATTCATTTTAGTAACGGTATAAACAGTGAAAGGTGGTTGTCCAGATGCTGGTCGATGTGGGAAAAATAACTGAGTTTTTGGTGGTGGCTAACGCAGAGCTCCAACAAAGGGCAGCTAGCCCTGACAGAAAGGACATGCGGGAAAAGAGACATGCGAGGCGACCGCCGATCGACCGGTGGTGGCTAACGCGGAGCTCAATCATGAATAAGGGAAACCAAAGGCAGGAGCGTGAGGTGAACTGAATTTCAGGTAAGAAGTTATGAACTGCACTCTATCTGGGTCAGATATAAACCGAGTTTAGGTGTAGTTTATTTTTGTTGTGCTGACAGTTACAATAACTCGTACTGCGTGCTAGCTAGCACGACGGAGTTTCTATACAGCTGTGTGCGTGCTAAGTTACTGATGTTGAACTTTATGACAACCTTTCCTGTCATTCTCTCGCCTGTTGAAACTTCAATCATGAAACTGATCAATAATCGGCTTTTCTCTCGTTTGTTTATTGCGCTAAACAACAGCAGCTGCACGTTTAAGCTTGATCAGCTGTTGTTAGAATTCATTTGATTTTAGTTTCTAGTATCAGCTGATGTTTGCTGGAGCCACAGCTGTAAAAAAGGGCTGGTCGAAACCAGGAGATGTCCTTACTGAATCATCAGAGCTGAACTGGTGATGGAGAAACAGGTTTACAGGTACCTTTTAGGTGACATGAATGAGTTGAAGGGAAGTTATGAACTGTTTCTGAGAGACAAATAACACCAAGCTCCTTTTTTTGTGTAGCTGACAGCTGGTAACTGTGCAGGGGCGGATCTAGCAAAGCTTTTGCCAGGGGGCCAGGTAGGGCATTAACAGGGAAAGGGGGACACAAAGATATACTTTTCTTTCTTGCTCTCATATAAAATATTTAGCTTTTATTAAATAGTTATCTGAATCTTACAACCAACGTTTGTATAATAATACACAAGATTGGCTGTAGACCATTGTTAATCATTCAGAACACTGTGTAAAAATAACAAAAAACAAAAAGTGAATGCAAAAGTGCATAAATATTTATTTTACGTGTTTGATGTGTGTGGCAGGCCGTGGTCTACAGTGCCGCTGCAGGGGAGGTGGACCCACCTCAGCGGCATCTGCAATCACGCCTCTCAGGCGTAAAGTCTGTGCTCTCTCGACTGTTTTTTTTTTTGGTGTGTGTCGGGCTGTGAGTTGAAAAGCTACAGCCGGCTGTTTGGGTACACCAACCATGTGTGAAAAGTGGTCCATAACGTAATGCTTCAAAGCGTGTTCATGCAAACATTGTCGGGTCTGCCGTGGTACAATGGGACTTCTGCTCATTAACCTCTGTGCACAGCGTCTGCAAATCGGGGCTGTACGAAGTCACCTCATCTTTACACAAAACTGTAAGCTGTCATCTGTGAGGCGCGAGTGGTGTTTTTTTTTTACCATAGTTCATGGTGGAGAATGGCTGCTCTGCTGAGTTTTGCTCTCTGTAGCCGTATGAATGGCAAACTACACTGATTATCGGCGGCATAGGCACACTTTAAATTTCTTCTGAAATTTTCGCTTTCTAGTTTGTTGTTATTGGTTTTTTAAAATGTGCGCATTCGCTTTGCTTGAGTTCAATATGGTATTTTCATCGAATGCGCATGTGTGTGAGATGAAAATACCGCAAAGTTTTCCAGTAGGGGCAAGTTCACTCTCAAAATGGCAGGGAAAAAATGCACAGCTAAACAAAAATATGCTGGATTGGAACATTGCACGGGCTAAAAAGCCATACAATGAAGGGGAGTTTGTTAAAAAAAATGCCTCAGTGACGTTGTCTAAGGAGCTTGGAAAGAAAAGTGTCTGGACTTCTTTAAGTTGCTTGAAGACCTTTCACCTCTCATCCGAGAAGCTTCTGCAGTTCTTCAAGAAGGTTCAAGAAGCTTCTCGGATGAGAGGTGAAACGTCTTCAAGCAACTTAAAGAAGTCCAGATGCTTTTCTTTCCAAGCTCCTTAGACTACAACGACCTGGATGACTGAGAACCTTCACAGACTCAGTGACGTTGTTGAAATCTTTTCTCCTGAAAACGACAAAAGTAAAACGCATGGTATCGTCGGACGTCCAACTGTCCCGCCACACTGTTAACACAGAATATCAGACATTAACACAGCTATTGAATTACAGTTGCACTCTGACCTTCAAGCATGTGAGTATTTTAGTGTCGCATTGGATGAGAGTTGTGATATACAAGACAAGACTCAGTTGGCAATATTTGCACGGTCTGTGTCAAACGATTGTGTGATCAAAGAAGAACTCCTTGATATTGTGCCATTAAAAGAGAGAACCCATAGATGTGAAAGAAACCATGATGGCTGCATTTGAAAAATCGAATCTGCCTATAACGAAACTAACTGCAATAACCACAGATGGAGCACCAGCCATGATGGGATCTGTGAACGTGCTCATGGGGTTGTGCAAGCTGACCAAACATTTCCTGAGTTTTGGAAGCAACTCGTGTCTAAATCATTGAATTTAGATAACGTCATGAAGCCTTTGATGGAAATCGCCAACTACATCCGCACACATGCGCTTAACCATAGCGAAATTCAACAATGTCATCGCTGAGCTGGACCAAGGGCTTCCAGGTGACCTGCCACTCCACTGCACTGTGAGGTAGCTGTCAAAAGGCCAGGTACTCTCTCACTTCTTTGAGCTTTTGGAATCCCTGAAACTGTTTATGGAAGAGAAGGACAAGGACTATCCCGAGCTCTCAGACATCAAGTGTATTATGGATCTGGCATTTTTGGTCGACAAGCTGTGTCACTTGGATAGACTGAACCTGACCCTGCAGGGTAAGTTAGAAAATGCTGCCTGACCTAGTGGAAAGTGTGTTTGCGTTTGTCAACAAACTGAAGCTGTTAAAGGCACATATTCAAAAGGTAGATTTATCGCATTTTCCCACTCTGCTAAAAGCCAGCGGTTAAGTCGCCAGCACCACCCTGAGTAAGGAAAGAGACAGATATGCAGTGCTGGTTGAAAACTTGCACAAAAGCTTTGTGACCCTGTTCCATGATCTACAATTGAAAAGGCCACAGATTGCATTCATTGTCGACCCATTTAATGCAGAGACAGACTGTTTGAAAGTCCCGCTGGTCACAGATGAAGCTGCGGCTGAGTTGGAGATGATCGATCTTTATAAGGAGGACCAATTGAAACCTGCTTTAAGGGAAGGGACCCTTGAGTTCTGGAAAGGTGTGCCAATGGAAAAATACCGCAATGTCAAACGGGCTGCGCTTAAGATACTGTCAATGTTTGGTTCAACATACGTCTGCAAGTCTGTGTTTTCTACCCTAAAACATGTGAAATCAAAGCATCGATCTGTTCTGACTGACACTCATTGCTTCGAGTGGTAACAACGGAATACAAGCCAGATTTGAAGAGGATTGTTCAAGGCAAGGAATGCCAGAAGTCCCACAAAACAACATGCATTGTAAAAGAAAAATGCTATTGTAGATTATTATATTTTTGTTTGTGGACTTAGAGTTTGTGTGTGAGAGACAGTGCACACAATATTCATTGTTGAAAATGACTGGCCTGTGGTTTTAGTACTGTAGGAGTCCATTCCTGTCATTATCATGTTGGTGTGTGACATTTACAATAAATCTGGCTGAGCAGAGGTGTGTGTGTGAGTGTGTGTGAGAGAGAGAGGGAGGAAGGGATGGGTGATGTTCATGTGTGCCCATGTGTATGATGTGGCTCTTTGCGGTAACACAATAAAAAAAAGAGTGGCTCTTGGTCTCTGACTGGTTGGCCACCCCTGCTTTAGACAATGTTTTGGATTTATAAATTTTGTAGGAAACAATTCATCAAAATTATTAAATAATTCTTCAGAGGAATTAGTCCATATTTTTGGATGGCATGTGAAATTTTTGCTATGTGCGAAACTTAAAAAAAAAAGAGATCTAACCTGTAACATTGCTGATTTCTCCCTCTGCACATTGTATACAGTCATAGCAGCAAACAGGCCTTCCTTTCTGGAGAACCTTGCGTGTTCCTGGCGGACATTTCTCGCTGCAAACTGACACAGGGACCTGCATGAATAATTACATAAAACTTTATATAAAATATGAAAAACACTGCATGGTGTCATCTTTCCAACATGTAGCAATAAGTAAAAAACATAGCGTGAAACTATATAAAAATATGTATAAAATATGTACAGTTATAATATAATTTTTGAATATTTTATAGCTTACCAGCTTTGAGTTTCTTGCCCAAATTAAAGACTTGTTTTGGAAATTTAGCTTTTTTTCTGGAGCTAATGATATATCATAAAGACTAACTGTCACAAACTCCACAACGCCGTTTTCTTTTGGCTGCCAGTTTATAATTTCATACTTTGCTGCTGGATCTCCATTCTCATCAAAGTAAACCTCATCCCCTTCCTTAGTTGTGAAGTGACTCTTTCGTATGTGTTGTAAAATCTAAGAAATATGTCATAACTCAGTATATTGCATGACTGAGATCTTGCACACCCATTGACTTGCGAATATAAGACATTAGCTCTTTTCTTAAAATCATTTTTCTTTCTAATTGAACTTAATGTGTTAACAATAGTATTAGTTGGTTTTAAGCTCACCGTGAATGGATCTAGCTGGACTTTGTTGCTACATGCTTTATTACAGCTGACAATGTTGTGAAGGGCATGGGCCACAGCATACACTCCTTTATAGACATTGTTAAAGATAGGCATGAGAGACATATCAGTGAAGCTGTTTTGAACTCCGTTCAGATCTTCATGTCCAGTACACTCTCTCTGAATGTTTGCTGATGACGTTGACTGCCTAAACTTACAGTTAAATAATGTCTCCCAGAACTCAGTAAATAGTTCATTGTTAGATGAATTGAGTGACTTCACATCCAGTATGAACTCTCTCAGGCCAGTGACATGTGCTTTGGGAATGGAAAGGCCTATGGCACCATTCAGTATGTGATGTATATCCATTTTTGCTGTTTGCGAATCAAATATCCAAGACTCACTGCCTACCCACTGATACCCAGACAAGTTATGGTATGAAAACTCATGTATCAGAACATCCATCTCCTTGTGTGACAGAAAGGCAATGATCACCTTGGAGGTTGAAGCCTTTATAGTGCGAATTATTTCTCTTATTTTGTCAGATGGATCTGTTCTAAAAAAAGATACAGAATACTCCAGAAAGATGCCCAGGCGCTGTGCAGTTTCTGTAAATGTGGCCATGCCATTATTTCCATAATCATTATTAGTTCTGATAGCTCCAACCCAAGTCCATCCAAAATGCTTGACCAAATGGGCCAGGGCTCTGCTCTGGTAGTAGTCACTGGGTATTGTTCTGAGGAAGGATGGGTTTTGTCACTGAGACAAGCACATGTGGCAAAGTGGCTGATCTAGAATTAAACATAAAGAACTTATATTTGAAAAAGACACAGAATGAGAGAAGATTAAGATGTTAAAAATAAGACAAACACTTAATTAAATTTGCTCAGAGGAGTTGGGAAAATGATTTAGTTACATTATTTCATTTTATAAAATATCAGTTCTACTCACTACTGGTACATAAAATGGTCCAATAACAGTGGCTATTGCTATGGTTGGAGAGGAAGAGGTCTCTCCCATTATGGCCTGTACGTGTGCAGGTCTGGTACATGATGCCTTGGAGGGTACAGACACAATTTCATTACCATTAGCCAAAGCCAGTGTAAGTCCTACACTTCGGGCAACATTGCCACAAGTATTAAAGATTTTATAGCCCAGAGTGACTCCCGGCAGTAGGTCTGTACTGTTATTAATCTCCTCAATGGCAAAAAGCATAGCTTGGGCAAACTGCAAATCTCTGAAATTTAAACTTAATTGAGACAATTATTAATAATTCATAAAATAGAGAGAAAAAGTATTTCAAACAAAACCATTTAATGTCAATGATTTATATAACTGAAACCAAACATACATAATACAAAATATTTATCAAGTTTTATTTGTATCAAATGACTTCTAGGAGATTCCTTTAATCTAAATGCATTTCGTTGATGAGACTTACCTGGTGCATTGAAGTGGCAGTGGTTTGTGCGTGTAGGTATCCTTTCTGTCTTTCCAGCTGGTGTGAAACGAAAACATACCCCCCAATATAATATCCCCATCCTTACATAGCAGTGGGTTCCCAGGATCTCCTCTCTGCCTGCACACTGGCTCCTCAGCATGAGAGACAGATGCCACTAACAGCAGTTGCAGCAGTGCCCATCCCTGCTCTGGCCATACCTGTGTTGATGTCATTTTTCAGCTAAATCAATTAGTGGCACTGAAAATGAAATTTACAGTGGTATTTATACCTTTTGGTGAAACATAAGAAATGATAGAAGAGTGGCAGTTCATTCTCAGTAGACCTACAAGGTTGGGCAAAAGGAGGGACATGCCCTAATTTTCAATTTAATGTAGGTTAAAGTGTGTAAAATAAATAGATAAATAAGATAAGATAAGAACTTTATTTATCCCGAGGGAAATTATTTTGTCATACACATGCTCAATGCAGCAAGAGAGACAGAGGAACAGTAATAAGATATACAATATGTACAATAGAATACAAGTAAATACATACATATACAATACAATAAATACATACATACACTTTAGCCATGCCCATTTAAATATGAAGTCACAGTGTAAAATAGAACTCCCTACAAATACATATGCTTTGCAAATTATTTTTCCCATGGGAAATTTGCAGTGATTTCTTCTTCTATGGCAATAAAGGTCATATATTTACCATAAATTCTAGACTACAGAGTGCACCTGATTAAAAGCCACATGCTCTAATTTTAGAAAGGAAATCTATTTTGTACTTATCGGTAACACACAAGTTATGTTGCTTATGTTTTTTTACTGAACAGTGAATGAACAACATTCCAATATTTTCTAACGACCGGTAAAAATATATACCGTATACATACGACAGCCTACCAGGAAAAGTAATTAATCGCCTTCTTCGTCTTCCTCCTGAGCACTAAAACCATCAAAGTCGTCTTCTTCAGTGTCCAAATTGAACAGCCTTAGGCTCTCGCCATACACTTCAGTCTCTTTGTTGTCGCTCTCACTTGAGCACAGGTGGTGCTCTTCATCACGCAGCAGTCCAGCCTTTTGAAATCTGTTGGTGATGGTGGATGTTTTGACACAGCTCCACACATTTAGGATCCATTGGCAGACTTTAGTTAAAGATGCTCTTTGCATGCGGCCTGTTTTGGTAAATGATTTCTCGCCGCTTGTCATCCAAGCCTCCCACTCAAGGCGCAGTGCCACTTTAAATGCCTGGTTCACGCTGATGTCCAGTAGGGCTGCCACGATTTGTCGACTAGTCACGATTACGTCGACTATCAAAATCGTCGACGACTGATTTAATAGTCGACGCGTCGTTTGAAGCTTTGTAAGATCCCAAAAGACCCAGGAATAAGTAGCAGGATTTAAGAGTGTAATAACGGACTGAAACAGAAGATGGCAGCACTGCATGTACAAGGATGCCAGCTGCCGTTAAACCCCGAAGAAGAAGAAGAAGAAGAAGAAGCAGCTTTGTCCCAGAATTCATAGCGCGGCCCAGCTTAGTTTCCAACAATGGCGGTAGCTAGTTAGTTTTAATATTACTCTTATTATTCTTTCTGGGTCACAAAATAAACGTTTAACATATTTTCAGGCGAGAATGTAGCTGTGTAAACCTCAAATATCGGCTCAGTTTATCAGGACACCACATATTTTCAAAAGCGCTCCGACGTTTTCGGAGACATCTGTTACCCACTAGCTCGATAGCTAGCCGGGGGCTAGGTCACTAGCGCTGTGAGAACACCGGACTCCCGGCAAATTGTTTTCAAACCCACCGCCGTCTTTCGCTACTCAGGTTAAATATATATGAGTCACTTAGATAAATTAAAAATGTTGTTGTTTGGCTTTTTTTTTCAGTATTTTAGTTGTTCCTGAGTAAATCGGTTTGTCTGAGATTAAAGTTATAGTTTTTACACAGCTGAATAAACGTCAAGCAGACAGCTGATCATCAGAAGTGTGAGATGCTGGAGAATTTACTCCGGTGTCCTGTTATATTTTAGATAGCAAGGAGTTTATTAAACTCCACCGAGACAATCTGCTAATTTCATTAAAATTGAATAAACTATCATCTTGTCTTTATTTTTAGTTAGCACCTTAAAAGCTTAAAGCTGTAAGCTAATGATAGTTATATAAGAGTAGATGCTGCTGGTGCAATAAGCTGTAGTTTTACGTCCAGTGGATGATGATCTGATTAGTCGACTAATCGCATAAATAATCGGTGACTAGTCGACTATCAAAATAATCGTTTGTGGCAGCCCTAATGTCCAGTGACTTCAAATACTTAGTGCTGCCCCAAGGAATCACAGCTGGAATTGAGTTTGTACTCTTGTTAGCAGTTTTTGCTGAATCTGTTATATGGGCCGTCATGCTGTCCATAACAGCAATGCTTTTTTTCTGTGAAAAAATCCCCCAGCCGCTAAAAAATCACCGTCGGTGGAAGCTTTAGCCTGGATGCTGTGTAGCTCAGAACACAAGTAAAATGCGTTCTCTCATGGTCACTTGTTTTCTGTGTGATGGACAAGTCACCTTTTTTATTAACAATCTGAGTGAGAGGCAGGTCAAACATCAAATGTATTTCATCCACATTTATAATATCATCTGGCTCGATGGAGTTTTCCACTATCTTTGTTTGAGTGACTGTGCAGAAGTTAGCGAGTTTTTCCTCGTAGTTGGGAGGGAGCTGCTGACACAAAATTGTGCCCTGATGAGCAGGTCTTTTCATCTCACAAATCTAAATCACTGCAATGGTCCACTTCTAAAATCTTCAATTTTCATTTCGGTGGCGATTGCTTTAGCCTTCAGTCTGATCTGCACGGTGGAAACACCGCAGCCCCCTTCTCTCTGAGTGTTAATCCAGTTTTCAAGAAAGTTTTCAAGTTCGGGCCATCTGTTATGATTACCTCTGAAAGCTTTTGTCATCTTTTTGCATTGACTCAGTTTTTCACACTGGCATCTCCACTGTCTCATCATCAATTCATTTATGCCAAGATTACATGCAGCGGGTTGTTTTCCTTCTTCAACCGCCAGATTGATTGCCTTTAACTTTAATGCATACATAATGTTAAAATTTGGGCTGCATCATATGCTTTTCTTCGAGTGTTTTCCATGTTGATGAGGATGATTTACAATAATTTAATTGTGAAAGTATGCTAATGTATCACACAATTTCATTGGACCTCTGTGAACTACTTATCAACTTTATTGGTCTACTGTTACAAGGCAAAATGTTTTTGGTAGCATTGAAAAAAAAATGCATTAGCTGCACCTTAGTATAGGCCGCAGTGTTCAAAATCTGGGAAAAAAGTAACGGCTTATAGTCTGGAATTTACGGTACTTTCTTAGTAATTCAATATCTTATTAAATACGTGGATGCACTGAAAATTTTATTTATATTTTTTTGTACAGTATTGTGGGCTACTCTTAGAGCTTTACACAATATATCACAGTCACCATTCATGTTGAGATTCACATCTGTGCATCACTGATGTGAATGACAGTTGGTGAATCTACCGGTGCTCTGAACGGATAATTGGAGGTGAGCTTCCCTTCCTCCAAGACATCTACAGGAAGCGGTGCCTGAGGAAAGCGGGAAGGATCATCAAGGACTCCAGTCACCCCAGCCATAAACTGTTCAGACTACTTCCATCAGGAAGGAGGTTCTGCAGCATCCGGTCCCGTACCAGCAGACTGAGAGACAGCTTTTTCCACCAGGCCATCAGACTGCTGAACACTTCATAGACACCTCACCTTCACTACTGGAACTTCAACATTATGCCACTTGTTTTGCACATGTCCAACTACCAACTTCTGTATATTTTATATATTTTATTTTATTGTTTACTCTATTTAATTTGTAAAATATGTAACACACACACACGTAGAAAAACATATTTAGTATACACATCCAGTAATGCATACACTCTTATATTGTACATATATTTATTACTGTCAGATTTAGCCATTTTTATATTTTGCTTGTTTTATGTTATTGTATTTTGCACAACTCTGTTGCTTGTGAAGCTCGCACACAAGAATTTCACCCGCATGTGCTGTACCAGTGTGCCTGCACATGTGATGTGACAATAAAAGTGATTTGATTTGATTTGGGTAGACTGATGCTATTCTTTCTCATTTAACATCAGCAGCAATGTACCAGTGGCTGTACCAGTAACACAGCATAGAAGAAGGTAACAGTTAATAGTCTTTACAGCTTTGAAGCAACAATGGCGCCTGTGTTTGGCTTTGCCGCCGCTGCTACAGCTCGTTGGAGGCGACAGTGTAGTTTTTCACTGTCGTCGCTTGTCGTTTGCAATATACTTTTCGCTCTTTTGTATTCTGACTTTGCTTCTGCTGCTTTAATTTATGATCGGGATACACTGTTAAACATCAAAGATTCAATGGAGATCTACTGTGACAGCTGGGACAGCTACAGAAAAACTTTTCCTCCTCCTCTGGTGTGTTCCTCACCTGAGTGCGTGCTACTGTGCACAACCCGCGGCATTTCCACCCTCAAGAGACGAAAAAGGGGAACGAAGGCCAGCATCCAGGTGAAACGGAGAAGGTACCGGAGGCTAGCTGCTTGGCTGTGGGGTGCCTGCGACCAGTTCCTCTCCTGTTGTTTGCTGGGGATGATACGCCGCCGCCTGGGACCCGAGCCCCATGGCTCGAAAGCAGTTTGCTCACTCTGTGTCCGTCATCCATTTTCCGTTTTGCTGGTGACAGCTACGTCTGCTCATCGATCAAGGTTTTTCCCAACTCTGGAGTCGCTGCCCTGCCCGGCAGGTCCATAGGTTTGCACATACGGTGGCCCCTAGAGACAAAGCACGTACAAACTCCAAAACACTTGCAAACTCCAAAACACTTGCAAACTCCAAAACACATGCAAACTCCAAAACACTTGCAAACTCCAAAACACTTGCAAACTCCAAAACACATGCAAATTCCAAAACACAACGGAAGTGCTCCAGGACGCTAGGGGCAGTGTGTAGCTTTTGTTACCTAGTAACTACACAAGCCAGGAAGTACCAATGACCGGATTTGGGCTGCATCCCAATTCAGGGTCTGCAGCCTTAAAGGCCGCATTTTAAGGCCGATTACGTCACAGCGACACGACGAAGGCTGTCCCAATTCAAAGGCTGCTCGAAATGCGGCCCTCAAATGCGTCCTTAATTTCCCTGAATTTTAAGGATGGGTCAGTGTAGCCTTCATGGCCCAACATATCCCAGATTTCATAGTGCAGCGGTGGTGTGGATAATTTTGCCGAAAAAAAAGCGGAGCCTCCGAAGAGTAAACTTTCAGAAGTAAGTACTGAATATTATGTCACTTATTTATGCGCAAATGTTTTTATAATGAAAAACATTAAAACATTACTGTTGGCCACATGTCGGGAAAGTTATGTGACATTAGCGATGTTTGTACTAACTTGGTTTTAAAGCCTTTACTTCAAAATATATGCCGTTCAATAGTTGAACTTACAGAGATTGTGATGATTTTATGGATAATTAAAGTCAGTCATATATCCACAAACACAACAAGCTGAAAGTCAGTGATGCTGCTCGGTTTGCAGTCCTGAAAATCACGGCACAAGCAGGATTCACTGCACTGTTAATGTTTGCTATGTTATATTGCTGCCTCTGTTCTGTGGTGTCGAACCAAACGGACTTTAACGTGTGTTTGAACGAGCTGACGGTTCACTCGTTAAGCTGAAAGAAAGATGCTTTAATCACAGGAGTCACACATGTGTCCACTGTACCATCTGGGAACTCTTCTTGTTTCGTAATAACACAAACATTAAATCCTCCTTCTTTTGTGCTGTTTTGTAGCAGTGTATACACCTGAGACTGTCACCTGTCTGTCTGTCCTGCACTCTCTCTCTTTTTCTTTCTCTCTGATTGTCTAATAAAAGTATGAACATGTATTTATAAGTTACACTTGTGTTTGAACCCTGCAGCTTATCACAGATTTGATTTCCATGTGTGACAACTGCAAGTGTCCAGAGTGAGGACAGACTGAGGGACCCACTGCTGCACATCATCTGGGAGGCTTTGCACCCCTGATGATCTACCAGGACAAACTCAGCAGTGTGTGAGGAAGAGGAGGAGGAAGAGCCAGCAGCAGCTGACAGATGGAGAGAATAGACAGACTGTTCCTTGTTTTTGAAGGACTGCTAGGAAAGTTTAACATAACTAATTGTCTGTCCTGAATCAGTCTTATTAGGTAATGTTCAAATAATTGTATCATTCCAGTGTTTTCAGTGTGGGAGAAAGTACTCAGGGCCTTCAAGTTCAAAGGCCTATGAAAGGCAGCAACAAGTTTAATATTCAGAAACCTAAAGTATGTATCAGCAGCAGAATGGAGCTAAAAAAAATGTTTGTTTCAGTTCTATGAAGCTTTGAGTATTTTGGATTAGTAGCACTGCTGTGTTTGTTGCATCATATTGCTGTAATTGTTTATATGCTTTATATATTCTGAGGTAAGTTGATCTATAGTGTTACATCATATTCTATAAGGATGTTATGTGTTTGTATACTTTCTGCCCAGTTTGACCCATTTAGCAGAAGTCAGCCTGTTTAAGGCTCTGATATTTATTCTGTATGACTTAAAGCAGTTATGACATGGTCTGATTTTCTCACCCAATAAAGGAATATTCAATATATCAGTCTACTCTTCATTTTATCAGAAACAGTTATCACAGCTTGTACATTTTCTTTTAGGACATGGTGGAGGACTTGCTGCTGTTTACCAGGACAGACTCATATGCAAACTGATGACCTCGGACTTCTTTTCTTCATTTGAGTCATAGATGATGAAGGTCGGTTCTTTGAAAACCTTTTACTGTATTTTAATCTATCGACCTCCTGGACCTGCTGGGGTCTTTCTAACTGAATTTAACGACCTTCTGACATCGATCATTAAACTGGAGAAAGTTGTAATATTGGGAGACTTAAACCTTCATATTGATGACGCTTCCTGTAACACTGCTGCTGTGCTCATCACTATCACTGAGTCTTTTAACTTTAAGCAGCATGTTTTTTTACAAAGGGCCACACTTTTGATCTTGTTTTCTCCCTGAGTATAAATATACATGATGTATGTGTGGAAGATGTCCATGTGAGTGACCATAGTTGTATATTCTTTAATTTGTCATTTTACGTGGATCCTTCCCCTCCTAAATTGATGATCCAAAGGCGGATTTTAAACGAGGATGCTGCTAGAAGGTTTTCTGGCATGTTTGTCCCTCGCATGGCTCAAAATCATATGGATTCACTTATTTTGTCTTTTAACAATCAATGTAAATCTATTTTAGATAAGGTGGCACCTCTGAAACGAAATGTCCATTCATCCATTCGCTTCCGCTTATCCTTTTCAGGGTCGCGGGGGGCGCTGGAGCCTATCCCAGCTGTCATAGGGCGAGAGGCGGGGTACACCCTGGACAGGTCGCCAGTCTGTCGCAGGGCCAACACACAGGGACAGACAACCATTCGCACTCACATTCATTCGCACATTTACACCTAGTGGCAATTTGGATTATCCAATTAACCTATCCCCACAAGCTGCATGTCTTTGGACGGTGGGAGGAAGCCGGAGTACCCGGAGGGAACCCACGCAAACACGGGGAGAACATGCAAACTCCACACAGAAAGACCCCGGCCTGATGGTGGAATTGAACTCAGGACCTTCTTGCTGTGCGGCAACAGTCAGTCATCCTGGACTATAACTATTCATTTTCTGGTATAATTACTCCTAGCTCTCGTTCCCATTTCAGTGTTATATATATGGTTGTATTGCCTTTTCTGTCCGACAGTTGTAGATAGGATTCTATACTTTTTTAATTGTATGTTTCAACTCTGTATCTTTCAATTCTAATGAGTCAGTTTATATCCAGGTTGACCTTATGTTCAGTGATGGCGAGTAACGGAATACATGTACCAGCGTTACATATTTAAAATACAAAATATGAGTAACTGAATTCTGCTACAAATACCGTTTAGCCCTTTAAAACTGGTCAGAGCGGGCACGCTCCATTTTGCATGAGGCTACATTCCTTAGGTTTATGCCTGTAACACTCTGTGTTGGAGTCAAATTGCTAAATGTTGTCATTATGTTACTTAAATTTGTAAGTCTTGGTTCAAACTGTAGGATCAAAGACATTCCTTTGTTTCTGACTCCCTCCCCAGCCAGTCTGTTGGTGGGGGAGGCTATAGTGTTTTATTATAGGGACATCCTATGTGAGGGTTCTGTTTTCTTGTTTAGTAAGCTTCCTGCCTTTATGACCCTTTTGTGGGCCCCCAAACACAAACATGCGCCTACACACACACATACAGATGCTCGCACATACATGCACACACACAGTACCTTATCTTTTAGAACCATAGGGTTTTTTTTACAATGGGTGGTGCTTGTGTGTACTCTAACTGTTTTCAATAAAAGGCGGCAAGGAAGGCTGTTTATTTGAAGTTGGCTAGGAGACAGGTGAGGAGCGTTCAGCTCCAAGAGCCTGGTTCCGACCAGCCTCCCTTGCTAGCAAGTAAAATCGATCGATCGCTGATTGCCTTGCATCCTTGTCGTTAACGGGAATAAGTTTCTAAACCAGCGGGGCCTGTGGAAGCGCAGACCCAACACTCTGCTTATTGCCTTCATATTAAATTATGTTTTGAATAATAATTTTAAAAAACATTTCTTCATGTCATTATGCAGGCCGCAAGTAGTGGTGACATGGGCCGTGAGATTGAGACCCAGGCATTAGAGCCTCTTAATGTGTGTTTTGTTTGGGTTTCCACCAGCGTGGAATTAACAAAAATAGAGGCATAGCATAGCATATGAAACAGGAAAAGACTGCCATGTAATCCATTTATTTCAACAAAGTGACTGTATTCTGAAGACCAACTTTTTAACCCTTTAAGACTGCCTTAAGTCTGCCGGAGCTTATCTTTATATTTTTATGTACTGCAGGAATAATGAAATTAAATATCATGGCATGGAGAGGAATCTTAGCAAAGAAGCTCTACAGAAGGTTGGAGCTTGTCTGTTCAACCCCAAGCTGGTAGGGGGAGCTCTTTATTAAACACTTGCCTATGCTACAATGTGCTTCAAGGGTCAATAACAGCATAACAGAACTCACTTATGGTACTGCATTCTTTCTATAAAACAATAATTGTCAGTGACTTTGTACCGTAGTACAAACACAATATTAAAGATAACAGTTAAAAGTAACGTAACCATAAACAATAAAATGAGAACATCTAAACAGCAGCACATGTCCCAAGCCTTGATGGGAGAGAACGAGCTGCTCCCCCAACACGCCACAATATTATCATGCAAATTTGCAAAAAAAACAGCATGTGCATCAAAATAAACTATTTCCGGCAGTGCAATTTGAGTTCTTAGCATCCCAGAAACTATTCAGAAAAGCATAAAGTCAAACATGACTTTAAACACCAGTATAGGTTTATGAGGCCCTGAAGGTAAAAAACTACATTTTTCGCAAAAATGCTGTCACTTCTGGTTTCAGGCAGGGAATGGCGGACATGCGATAGTTCATTCTGACGTCTATTGCAACGTAGGAAGTTTTATGAACAGCTGATCAGATCGGCAAAGCGTTTTTCTGGAATATTATGTTTTTGTTGCTGCAAGTGTTTTTTATCCAGTTTTTGCAAAGCTATATGTGTAACGTCATCCCCGAGCTGCTGCTTTGTGAGTTGTTGTTCTGCGCTCACAGACGACACAGACAGCGCGCAGTAGCACACCTGATGATGTTTAAAAGATGCCAAAGCGCAACTGCAGCTTTTCAGACTAACTGTAAAAGAAATTTCCCTCGTACCGTCCCGGTACTGGTAATTTTTTTTTTTTTTATACAGATGAGGCCTTATTTCTGTACCATTATTTTATTCCAGAGGTTTTTAAATTTTTTGCCCTTGTTGACTTGTAAAAGCCTATATGACATTTTTTGCTTCACCATTCATTAACCGCACAGAGAAGGCGTCGTTTAAATGTGTTAAAATTTTCTTTAAGCAAACAGTATTGCCTCGGACTTCCAGTGTTAAAGTTCTTCCTGACTTTTTGGAAATCAAAATATGGTCACCCTAAAGTAAGCTATTAAGAATCGACTGTACACTGTGTTCGGGTTTTCCTCCAAAATAATAATTTCCGTTGGAGCAGCCTTTCAACTCCTCTCTCTGTCTCTCACTAGCAAAGTTGACCCAGACAAAGTAAAGCTAGTTTTCAGCTACGAGCCTGACACGGAACCCAGCTTATTAGCCAGAGGTCCCTTTACTACGGTTCAGAGCCGCGGACTTGTTTTATATACGTGTGAAATTGTTTTCTATACAAGATCGCTGCAAAAAGTGCAGCCTTATCTAATGTCCACCCTACTGTTACTCATTTTATATTAAGATTTAGAAATCTAGTTGGTATTGGTATTGCGACTAACCTTCAGTAATAGCAATAAATCACACAGTAATGGTACAGTCATGTAGTTGTAAAAAGCATGATAATATATTAAGTAATCCAAAGTTTTCAGAACGTTTCTCTCATTGAGTAACGTAACGTAACGGAATACATTACAAAATACATTGTGAGGCATGTATTCCGTAATCTGTAGTGGAATGTATTTTAAAAGTAACCTTCCCAACACTGCGTATGTTTTACTTCTTATGTCATTTTTACTCCTTTGTTCAAATCTCTGGTTAGAGAACCGGGGGTAAAGCGCCTGTCATAAGCTATCCACTAAGTTATCTCAAGGTCTTCCTCCAGTTTATATTTGTGTACTATATTAAACCACATCTTTAGTGTGAACTTGGTGACACTACCCATTTGGTCGATTACACTCATTGCTCCCTCTCGGTCTCTAATGAGATTTTGAATTTCCCTTCCCTGTATATATTGTTCTAGAGTGTTCCATTTGGATACAAAGTCTCTGTCACACCAACAAATTATAGGTCTAATTTGTTTTGCATGAAAATATTCTTCATTCTTGATCTATGACCATTCTATAGATATCTAGAGATGATTTTATCCCATAATCTATATTGTTTTCTGGGATTGTTGTTTTAAATCACTGCCTATTGAGATAGGCAGTGATTTAAATAAGTAGAGAAGCTGGGAAAAAATACTTATTTTTATAGTCTCTATTCTTGAACCAATATCTAATGAAAGAAGGTTCCACCCTTCCACGTCACTCCTTATCTTTGTCTATTTTAGTGAATGGACAAAGAAATAAGGAATGAACACTGGGCTGTGAGTTCAGTTCTTTGATCATTAATATGCAAATTGTCATGACCACTCATCAACAATTACTGATCACTTGGATTCGTTAATGATCTGGTTCATATCTATACAGTGGTCCCTCGTTTATCGCGGGATAAAAATAACCTGTGATAGTTGAAATCCGCGAAGTAGCCAACTTAATTTTTTTTTATTATTATAGATGTTTTAAGGCTTTAAAACCCCTCATTACACACTTTTCTCAGACAGGCATGAACAATTTCACACTTTTCTCTCATTTAAACACTCTCAAAGTTCCAACCTTCGTAGAAAAATAAGTCCAGTATTATAGAAAGAAACCAATGGCACCCGCAGGTGCCTTTGACGGTGCACGATTTGTTGACATTGTTGTGTTTGTTGGGGAGAAAACTTGTCCAAATTGTCCATTGCTATTTTCTTCTTGGTTAAAATTTTTATCTTTCTTTTACTCTTGAGTTACTACTTTGTATTTTTCCTCTGCCCATTTAGTTTGACCTCCAGATAAACTGCACAGCGATCTTATACACCTGCTTCTTGAATTTCACATTTCTTTACCCATAGTTCCTTCTTATGTGTAAAAAAACAAATAGTCAATTTTTGTGTAGCTGTTATTGGTCCCTGAGTAGTGTATAGTCCCTCTTTTAGGGGTGTACTGCCCTCCAGATGTGAACTATCCCAAATTCTTTGTCTTAATTGTTTTTGTAATGAGGTTAGTATTTTTCTTCTTATTTGTTGTGTCCAGTTTACTGTCTAAAACTATATTAAAGTTGTCACCACATATTAATATCCCTTCCATTTCCAGACTTATGGTATCAAAAAAGGTTTAAAGAAATGTTTTCCACTGTTGGGCTATGCATATACAGTACATGAATCACTGTGGCCATTTCATCTTCTAGTCTTCCTTTCACAAGGACAAATCTCCCTTCTTTTTCCTTAATTTTTTAATGCACTCATTTTGCTTAAAAGACAGAAGGTGAAAGTGGGAAGTGCATCCTTGTTTTGTTAACATAAGACTTGTTGCCGCTACTACGGGCACTATAGCAGTTTTTTTAAGAGCAGGGCTCCATGGAGTAAGTTTGCCTTAATAACTTTGTGTCACTGACAATGGGCCAATCTACTTAGCCCAATCTACTTGAATGGAGGAGCCACAGTGTCTGCTGGCCGGGGGTGGGCTAACAACTTGAATCTGTCTTTTAACAGATTTGACAATGGCCCACTTATCACCTCTCCCACCCCCCAGGTTCCATTAACCCCCCCCCCTCCAGTTGCCCCCCCCCCCCCCCCTCCGGGTGCAATGCCATTGTCACCTGAGCTCTCCTCTCACCACAACCCTGCTTCACCCCTATCCACACATCTACCCACAACAAAGCCAGCCCCCCCCCCTCCAGCTCAGCCTCACATCTACTTCACAGCTGATCAGGTGAAAAATCAGCTCAAGAGGACGAAGGCAAGGAAGGCTGCAGATCCGGATGGAATCTGCTCCAGACTGCTCAGGGACTGTGCAGACCAGCTCTGTCAGGTGGCCCTGTACATCCTCAAACTGAGCCTGAGCCTGGAGAGAGTTCCTGAACTGTGGAAGACTTCCTGTGTGGTTCCGGTGCCAAAAATCGCACACCTCAAGTAGTCCAACCACTTCAGGCCTGTTGCCTTGACTTCTCATCTGATGAAGACTATGGAATGGCTCATCCTGCACCACCTTCGGCCACTGGTGGGCTCAGTGATGGATCCCCTGCAGTTCGCCTACCGTTCTGGAATTGGGGTGGATGACGCTGTCATCTACCTGGTACACCGATCCCTCTCTCATCTAGAGCAGGCGGGGAGCACTGTGACGATCATGTTTTTTGACTTCTCCAGTGCTTTCAACACCATTCAACCTGCACTACTGAGAGGGAAGCTGGAGAGAGCCGGAGTAGGCAAACAGCTGACTGCATGGACCATCGACTACCTTACCAACAGACCACAGTATGTGAGGCTCCATGACTGTGCGTCCGAGGTGGCAATCTGCAGCACAGGAGCACCACAGGGCACGGTTCTCTCACCTTTCCTGTTCAGCCTTTACACTTCAGACTTCTGTTATAATTCGGATGATTGCCATCTACAGACGTTCTCAGATGATACAGCCATCATTGGATGCGTATCAGACGGGAATGATCAGGAATACAGGGGGGTCATCAGTGACTTTGTTGGCTGGTGTGAGACCAATGTACTCCAAAACAACGCCGGCAAGACAAAGGAGATGATCATAGACTTCAGGAGGAAGTCACCCACTACTACACCGGTGAACATCCAAGGGAAAGACATTGAGATAGTGGACTCTTATAAGTACCTGGGTGTTCACCTCAACAATAAACTGGACTGGACTACAAATACAGACATCCTGTATAAGAAGGGCCAGAGTCGACTCCACCTGCTGAGGAGACTGAGGTCCTTCGGAGTCTGCAGGACTCTGTTAACCCTTTAAAACCGGTGAGAGCGGGCACGCTCCGTTTTGTGCAACTACATTTAAATACTTGTAGAACTGCAACCACATAAGCTAGCGCAATAATTTTTTTGCATATGAAACCGGAGGAGTTGTACTTACATCTTATGCCATCAGCTTGTCCTAGGTAACGGTTTCCTTCCACATATGGCTTTGCAAAAACTGCATAAAAAGCACTTGCAGCAACCAAAACATAATATTCCAGAAACACGCTTTGCCGATCCGATCAGCTGTTCATAACACTTCCTACGTTACAATAGACATCAGCGTGAACTATCGCGTGTCCGCCATGACCTGCCCGAAACCGGAAGTGATGTCATTTTCGCGGAAATGTAGTTTGTTTTTTTTTTACCATCAGGGCTTCATGAGCCTATACTGGTGTTTTTAAAAGATATGTTTGACTTTATGACTTTCTGTGTCGTTTCTGAGATGCTTAGAACTAAAATTGCACTGCTGGAAATAGTTTATTTTGATGCATATGCTGCTTTTTTGAACAAAAAAGCAGCATATGCTTTTTTGTATATTTTTTTTATGCACCAAAAAAAATATAGTGCAAATTTGCACTATAATATTTATTTTCGTTTTTCCTGTTTTGCTGTTTTTCAAAAATAAAACTATGAAGACACTCAAAACAAATTTTCTGTGGTGGGAAATTATTTTGTGCAACTTTTTTGTATTTACAGTTTTGAGGGATAAGCCTCTTAAATTTGTCTAACTAGAAATATATGTTTAAAAAAAACAAAAACGATTTTCAATTTTTTTGTAGTTTATTGCACTTTCTTGCAATTTTTGTAATTTCTATGCACTTAATGCCGACATATTATTAAAATTTGGGCTATAATGGTTGTATTGCAACTTGAAATGCTCCCAAAAATGGCACTACAGCATGTAAAAATATAATATAAGCTCTGGCGGACTTGGTAGGTCGTAAAGGGTTAAGGACATTCTATGACACTGTGGTAGCATCTGCCCTTTTCTATGCAGTGGCCTGCTGGGGGAGTGGATGCACGGACAGGGAAAGGAGCAGGATTGACAAACTGGTGTGGAGGTCTAGCTCCGTGCTGTTATGTCCCCTGGAGTCTGTGGAGGTGGTTGGCGAGAGGAGGATGTTAGTTAGTTAGCTGACATCCATCAGGAACAACCCACATCACCCACTGCATGAGTATATGAGTGGGCTGAGCAGCTCTTTTAGTCAGAGACTGAAACACCCTCGCTGCAGGAAGGAGCGCTTTCGCAGATCTTTCTTGTTTGAATAAGTAATTAAAATGCATCAAAAAAGGAGAAGTAGTTTCTATAAAGACAGTATCAATTGGAGTGTATCCTGCTGACAGCTTCTTTCTATTCTGACAGGATGGTGACAAACTAATTATGTACAAATGATCAAATTAAAATCCCATTTTACCACATTCAGTTTTCAGAGTGAATTTGGTGCCTTCTTCCCCATCATGTGTTTCTTTGTATTCTTCTCAGGTTTCATTAAGATTATATAACATTTGGGTATGAAGATGCAAATTAGCAGTCCAAAACTGGAAGCAAGTATAGCAAAAATTTCTACAGCAACACTGAACTTCCCAGGGGAGCTGACATATGCTGGGACAAATGTAATCCATACTGCACAGAATATCAGCATGCTGAAAGTGATAAATTTGGCTTCGTTGAAATTATCGGGTAGCTTTCGAGCTAAAAATGCAAAAATAAAACATAAAATAGCCAGAAGTCCTATATAACCAAGCACAGCCCAAAAGCCCACAACTGAGCCGAGGGCACACTCCAATGTGATCTTGTCTTTGATTTCCTTAAAATTCTTAAATGGAAAAGGAGGAGAAGTTGTTAGCCAGATGATACATATGTTAATTTGTATAAGAGTAAATGCTGTAACACAGAGTCTCTGCTGTGTCTGCCCAAACCATTTTTTAACATTACTACCTGGACGTGTAGCTCTGAAGGCCATTAAAACAACCATAGTTTTTCCCAGAAGACAAGAGATACAGAGGACAAAGGTGATGCCAAATGCTACATGTCGGAGCATACAGGACCAATCAGAGGGCTGACCAATGAAGGTCAGAGAACACAGAAAACACAGAATTAAGGAGAAGAGCAGCAGGAAGCTCAGTTCAGAGTTGTTTGCCCTGACAATAGGAGTTTTCCTATACTTGAAGAAAATAAGTATCACACCAATCGTCATGTGGGCCCCAAATATAGATGCTGCAGTCAGCAGTGCTCCCATAATTTCTTCATATGATAGAAACACTGCTTCCTTCTTTATACAAGCATCTCTTCTCTCATTTGACCAAAACTCAGGGAGACATCTCACACAGGTGACTGAATCTGGAAATTAATATTAAAACAGACGTTACTTTTACCCAGTACAGTTGTGTATGCCTCTGCCATGATATATTCTACTGGTGCTTTAGAATTAGAAGTTGAAAAACAACATTATTATTGAATGACTGCTACACTGTTTTGTGATTAAATGACGATTGACACAGCATTCATCAGAGATTGTGAATGTAGTATACTTTCCCCTAGAATTTTAAAGGAATATGCATATAATTTTAAAAAAAATCATGAGCATACACAGGCAGAAAGATACATAATTCTCCTGTTAGAAAATCAAACATGTCCCTTTTATCCTAACGATATCTATATCTATATATCTATATCTATCTATTTATATGTATATGTATATGTATATGCATGTGTGTATATATATATATATATATATATATATATATATATATATATATATGTGTACATATATATATATACATATATGTACATATATATATACATATATGTACATATATATATATATATATGTGTACATATATATATATACATATATGTACATATATATATATATATATGTATGTATATATATGTACACATATATATATATATATATATGTACATATATGTACATATATATATATATATATATATACATATATATATATATATATATGTATGTATATATATATATGTATGTATATATATATATATGTATGTATATATATATATATATATATATATATGTACATATATATATATATATATATATATATATATATATATATATATATATATATATATATATATATATATATGTACATATATATGTACATATATATATATATATATATATATATATATATATATATATATATATGTACATATATATATATATATATATATATATATATATATATATGTACATATATATATATATATATATATATATATATATATATATATATATATATATATATATATATATATATATCCCCAAGAAAGAGGAGGAACCATCATGAAGAATAGGCCTCTGCACAGTATGTATGCTGGCAGACAGAGGAAGTGGCTGACATCCAGAAATCCTACCAGTGCCTCGAAAAAGCTGAAAGACAGTACAGAGGCACTAATCATGACAGCAGAGGAAAAAGCTCTGAGCACAGGATCCATAGAAGCTGGGGTCTGTCACACCAGACAAGACCCCAGGAGCAAGCTGTGTAAAGATGCCCCTGAGACAATCCAGCACATAACTGCAGGATGCATGTTGCTAGCTGGCAGGGCATACATGGAACGCAATAACCAAGTGGCTGGCATAATATACAGAATCATCTGTGCCGAGTATGGTCTGCAAGTCCCAAGGTCAAATTGGGAGAAACCCCCTCGAGAATGATCGAGTTAAGATTCTGTGTGGCTTTTTGGTAGGACTTGACAAAGAAGTGCAGGAGACAGATGCTGTCCAGTGTAGCAAGTGATTTATTCACCATTTTGTGACCAACCAATATTTACAAAAATAAATAAAAAACTCAACTCCAAAATTAACTCAGTTCAAATAAACATAACTAAACTTAAATCAACGGAAATTAAGGTCAAACTGCACACAGCTACACTGCCCTGGTCCTTCCTTCCTTAACACCTGCTTTCATCTGCTTAAATAGTCCATTCACCCCTGGACTATTCCATTAGGGTAGGTATGGCAAACATTTCTATACTCAAACCTGTACTACTACTTATCCTAGCAATAAAACTCTAAGGTATAGTCACTACATCCATCCATCCCTTTGCTTCCGCTTATCCTTTTCAGGGTCGCGGGGGGGCTGGAGCCTATCCCAGCTGTCATAGGGCGAGAGGCGGGTACACCGTGGACAGGTCGCCAGTCTGTCGCAGGGCCAACACACAGGGACAGACAACTATCCGCACTCACATTCACACCTAGTGGCTATTTGGATTATCCTATTAACCTATCCCCACAAGTTGCATGTCTTTGGATGGTGGGAGGAAGCCGGAGTACCCGGAGGGAACCCACGCAAACACGGGGAGAACATGCAAACTCCACACAAAATGACCCCGGCTTGATGGTAGAATTGACCTTCTTGCTGTGCGGCATAGTCAATACATATGAAAACAAATCCATTTCTCTACTAACACTCTAAAAATCAGCTTTATTAAATTACAAAGAGTCTCCTCCTTCTTCACCTGGTCTCTTCCTGTGACCTCAGATTAACCAGGAAACTAAGCTACATTTCCTCCTTTTGTTCCTGGAACACAGGTAGGTAAGGTGGGTTCAAACAAAACCAATTAACAGTTGAAATAAATAACATGTTAACTTAACAAACTTGTCAGAATTGAGTTAAACCAAGATGTTGCACAATCTGTAAAAGTGCAAAACATAAACAAACCCAGGATAGTAGATGTTTGCTTATTGCAGACTACATATGAGATATGGCTAAATCAAAACAAGAATGTTAACTAAAAATATGGACAAATGGTGTTCTCACCACTTTGTCACAGGCTTTCAGATACAGATGGACAAAATGGAGATGGCTAACCAACCGGACATAGTGGTGGTAAACAAACAGAAGACAACAGCCGTAGTGATAGATGTAGCGGTTCCCAATGACAGCAACATCAGAAATAAGGAACACAAGAAGCTTGAGAAATACCAAGGGCTCAGAAAAGAGCTCAAGAAGACGTGAAGGGTGAAGGTAACAGTGGTCCCAGTGGTAATCGGAGTGCTAGGTGCAATGACTCCCAAGCTAGGTGAGTGGCTCCAGCAGATACCAGGAACAACATCTGAGATCTCTGTCCAGAAGAGCGCAGTCCTAGGAACAGCAAATATACTGCACAGGACCCACAAGTTCCCAAACCTCTGGTAAAGGACCTGAACTTGAAGGACAGACCACCCACAGGGGCAAGAGGGAGTTTGTTGAAATATATATGTATACTCTTCTAAGGTAGCACGTTTTATTACAGCTCAGTACTTAAATAGTAATAGTCAGGTAACAAGGCAGAAACAAAGTAGTAATGCAGTTATCGGCCCCTCTGGTGTTGGCCAGAGGGGCCGATGGCGCGATATGGCAGCCTCGTTTCTGTCAGTCTGCCCCAGGGCAGCTGTGACTACAACTGTAGCTTGCCTCCACCAGTGTATGAATGTGAGAGTGAATGAATAGCGGCATTGTAAAGCGCTTTGGGTGCCTAGAAAAGCGCTATATAAATCCAATCCATTATTATTATTATTATTATTATTAGTTAAGTTGCGCCTTAGGGTCGGGGAACGGGTCCTGACTGTCATCTGCGCTGATGCGCCGAGTGGCAGTTCAGAGTACCCAGCCTTCTTAGAGTCCCTGGGGGGGGGGGTGCTGGAGGGTGCTCCACCTGGAGACTCTGTTGTCCTGCTGGGAGACTTCAATGCTCACGTGGGTAACGACAGCGAGACCTGGAGGGGCGTGATTGGGAGGAACGGCCTCCCTGATCTGAACCCGAGCGGTGCTCTGTTATTGGACTTCTGTGCTAACCACAGTTTGGCCATAACGAACACCCTGTTCGAACATAAGAGTGTCCATAAGTGCACGTGGCACCAGGACGCTCTAGGCCGTAGGTCGATGATCGATTTTGTATCAGCAGACCTGCGACCATATGTTCTGGACACTCGGGTAAAGAGAGGGGCTGAGCTGTCAACTGATCACCACCTGGTGGTGAGTTGGATCAGGTGGCGGGGGAGGACGCTGGACAGACCTGGTGCACCTAAACGCGTAGTGAGGGTGTGCTGGGAACGTCTAGCAGAGGCCCCAGTCCGCGAGATCTTCAACGCACACCTCCGGCAGAGCTTCAACAGCATTCCGAGGGAGACTGGGGACATTGAGTCCGAATGGACCATGTTCAGCGTCTCCATTGCCGAAGCTGCTGCATTGAGCTGCGGCCGCAAGGTGGTGGGTGCCTGCCGTGGTGGTAATCCCCGAACCAAATGGTGGACACCAGAGGTGAAGGGAGCCACCAGGCTGAAGAAGGAGTCCTATCGGGCTTGGTTAGCCTGTGGGACTCCGGAGGCAGCCGACAGGTATCGACAGGCCAAGCGGAATGCGGCTCGGGCAGTGGCTGAAGCAAAAACTCGGGTGTGGGAGGAGTTCGGAGAGGCCATGGAAAAAGACTTTCGGACTGCCTCGAAGAGATTCTGGCAAACCGTCAGACGTCTCAGGAGGGGAAAGCGGTGCTCTACCTGCACTGTGTATAGTGCTGGCGGAGCGCTGCTGACGTCGACTGAGAAAATTGTCAGGCGGTGGAAGGAATACTTCGAGGACCTCCTTAATCCCACTGACACGTCTTCCGAGGAGGAAGCAGAGTCTGGGGATGAGGGGAATGACCCGCCAATTTCCGGGGGCGAGGTCACTGAGGCAGTTAAACAACTCCTTGGTGGCAGACCCCCTGGTGTTGATGAGGTCCGCCCCGAGTTCCTGAAGGCTCTGGACGTTGTAGGGCTGTCCTGGTTGACACGCCTCTGCAATGTTGCGTGGAGATCAGGGGCAGTACCTGTGGACTGGCAGACCGGGGTGGTGGTCCCTATCTTTAAGAAAGGGGACCGGAGGGTGTGTTCCAACTACAGGGGGATCACACTCCTCAGCCTGCCTGGGAAAGTCTATGCCAGGGTGCTGGAAAGGAGAGTTCGTCCGTTAGTCGAACCTCGGATACAGGAGGAACAATGCGGTTTTCGTCCTGGTCGCGGAACACTGGACCAGCTCTTTATCCTCTCCAGGATACTTGAGGGTGCATGGGAGTTTGCCCAACCAGTCTACATGTGTTTTGTGGACTTGGAGAAGGCATTCGACCGTGTCCCTCGGGGTGTCCTGTGGGAGGTGTTGCGGGAATATGGGGTGTCTGGCCCATTGCTACGGGCCATTCGATCCCTATACAACCGTTGCAAGAGCTTGGTTCGCATTGCCGGCAATAAGTCGGACTCGTTCCCGGTGGGTGATGGGCTTCGCCAGGGCTGCCCTTTGTCTCCGGTTCTGTTCATAATTTTTATGGACAGGATTTCTAGGCGCAGCCAAGTGGCGGAGGGCTTTCGCTTTGGGGGCCTCAGAATCTCATCTCTGATTTTTGCAGACGATGTGGTTCTGTTGGCTTCATCGGGTGAAGGCCTCCAGCTCGCACTGGAACGGTTCGCAGCCGAGTGTGAAGCAGCGGGAATGAGGATCAGCACCTCCAAATCCGAGGCCATGGTTCTCAGCCGGAAAAGGGTGGAGTGCCCACTCCGGGTCGGGGATGAGTTCCTGCCCCAAGTGGAGGAGTTCAAGTATCTCGGGGTCTTGTTCGCGAGTGATGGGAGAAGGGAGCCGGAGATCGACAGACGGATTGGGGCTGCAGCTGCAGTAATGCGGACGTTGCACCGGTCCGTCGTGGTGAAGAGGGAGCTGAGTGTAAAAGCGAAGCTCTCAATTTACCGGTCGATCTACGTCCCTACCCTCACCTATGGCCACGAGCTGTGGGTAGTGACCGAAAGAACGAGATCGCGGATACAAGCGGCAGAAATGAGCTTCCTCCGAAGGGTGGCTGGCCTCTCCCTTAGAGATAGGGTGAGAAGTTCGGCCATCCGGGAGGGGCTCAGAGTAGAGCAGCTGCTGCTCCACATCGAAAGGAGCCAGCTGAGGTGGTTCGGGCATCTGACAAGGATGCCCCCTGGGCGCCTCCTGGGTGAGGTGTTCCAGGCATGTCCCACCGGGAGGAGGCCCTGGGGCAGACCCAGGACACGCTGGAGAGATTATATCTCTCGGCTGGCCTGGGAACGCCTTGGTATTCCCCCGGACAAGCTGGAGGAGGTGGCTGGGGAGAGGGAGGTCTGGGCCTCTTTGCTTAGGCTGCTGCCCCCGCGACCCGACCCCGGACAAAGCGGATGACGATGGATGGATGGATGGATTAGTTAAGTTATTACCATGCTATTACCAAAGTAATAACCACTTAATAACCAAGTAATATTATGGTAGCAACATTTGTAACTGGAAAGGAATATTATGCTGACATTTATGTTAATGCATAATAAGCACCCAAAAACTAAGTTTAATACTGTAGAAATACAGCTCGGTAAAAGAGTGGTAATAGTAGGGTAAAAAATGCAGTTTTCAAGTAATAACTACTGAATTACCACTGGTGGTTTCTGTGTAATAAGCAGGAAACAGAACTGCAAAATGCAAATCTGCCTCTCTATTTAATAACATATTAATCAACTATTAAAGCAGACGTAAGAACGTTGTGATTACCTGGAAACACCTGTGGTAGTTTTTCTGTTATAAGCATAAATAGAAACAACCTACAAAGAGCTGGCTGCCAGTAGGTGGCAGACTGCTGTCTACTGGGAATCTGTCATTTGTATTTTAGCCCTGGATAAAAACAAAGAAGAAGTAGTGTGTCTTTTTGGCTTGCTTCTTGGAGCGATGCTTGCACAAAACAATGGATTATAACAGTATATTGGACAAACGGGAGAACATAGATGGCATCTTATTTTTGTGTACTGGACATTTTAAAAATTAGTTCCACTTCCTTTCCTACCTGAAATATTTTTACGATACTATGCATTGTCATCCATATTTAAACTATGCTGTGAAAGAGGGTCCTTTACACTTCTATGCACACCTAATATATTCATATGTATTATTCTTTTAAGCTTAATTATTAGTATTTTACCTAAGTTTTTTCACTTCATTACAGACTTCCTGGTTCTTGTTTCATTCAGTTATAATGATCATGGAATTCAATTCCTGCTTATTAACCCTTTAAGACCTACCATAGAACCAAGTCCGCCAGAGCTTATATCATATTTTTACATGCTGTGGAGCCATTTTTGGGAGCATTTCAAGTTGCTATACATCAATACAACCATTATAGCCCAGATTTTAATAATATGTATTCATTAAGTGCATAGTAATTACATAAATTGCAAAAAAGTGCAATAAACTACAAAAAAATTGAAAATCGTTTTTGCTTTTTTAACATATATTTGTAGTTAGAGAAATTTAAGAGGCGTATCCCTCAAAACTGTAAATACAAAAAAGTTGCACAAAATAGTTTCCCACCACAGGAAATTTATTTTGAGTGTCTTCATAGTTGTATTTTTGAAATACACCAATTTTTATACACTGCAGGAAAAACGAAAATAAATATTATACTGCAAATTTGCAAAAAAGCAGCATATGCATCAAAATAAACTATTTCCAGCAGTGCAATATGAGTCCTAAGCATCCCAGAAACGACACAGAAAGTCATAAAGTCAAAGATAACTTTTAAAAAGACGAGTATAGGCCCTGAGGCCCTGATAGTAAAAAAGACTACATTTCCGCGAAAATGACGTCACTTCCGGTTTCGGGCAGGTAATGGCGGAAATGCAAAAGTTCGCGCTGACGTCTATTCCAACGTAGGAAGTGTTATGACCAGCTGATTGGATCGGTAAAGCGTGTTTCTGGAATATTATGTTTTTGTTCCTGCAAGCGCTTTTTATGCAGTTTTTGCAAAGCTTTATGTGGAAGGAAACCGTGACCTAGGACAAGCTGATGGCATAAGATGTAAGTACAACTCCTCCGGTTTCATATGCAAAAAAAATTTTTTGCGCTAGCTTACGTGGTTGCAGTGCTACCGGGATTTAAAAATAGTTACGCAAAACAGAGCGTGCCCGCTCCGATCGGCTGTAAAGGGTTAAGCAGAAAATGCCAAAGGTGTTTCCTGGTGGTCATCACTACTTTTTAAGTTTGGTTATTAATTTGTTATTAAACAAAAATGGGCAGTTTTGCAGCGCTGCTTCCTGCTTATTACACAGACTCTTTGACAAGTAATTGAATGGTAATAACTTAGAAATTACCACATTATTACATATTTGTTTCTGCCTTGTTTCCCTAGTCCAATAACATTAATGTTAGTTTAATATTTCTTAACTATAACCACTGTTGCTACCATGATATTACTTTGATGTTGAAAGGTTATCACTTTATAAACAAGCTGTAATAGAATGTGCAGGCATACAGACTAACCTGAGGCAGTGAGTTAAATATTTTCAAATATTTTAATCAGGCATTCTAGATGGAGATTATCTCTGCATAAAAGCATTAATCAAAATCATTAAATAGTTCTCATATGGCCTTCCTACATATATAACTTTGCTTTGCAACACACCAAAATTAAATGAAATATCACCACACCGGTAACGTTGCTGATTTCTCCTTCTGCACATCTTATACAGTCATAGCAGCAAACAGGCCTTCCTTTCTGGAGAACCTTACGTGTTCCTGGGGGACATTTCTCACTGCAAACTGACACAGGCACCTGCATGATCAAGAACGTTTAACTGTCTATAGACATTGAGAAAAAAAATGTCTCTGTGATGTTCTTTGTTAAAAAACAAATAAATAAAACTCTTAATGTTGAAGCATCAAAACCAAAATAAACAAAGTATGTACATATGTATAAAATTAAAAAATAGAACAAAAACATAAAAACAATGAAATTGTACGATAGCTTACCTGCTTTGAGTTTCTTGCCCAAATTAAAGACTTGTTTTGCAGATTTAGCTGTTTTTCTTGAACTAATGATGGATTATACAGACCAACTGTTACAAACTCCACAACACTGTTTTCTCTTGACTGCCAGTTTATAATGTCATACTTTGCTGCTGGATCTCCATTCTCATCAAAGTGAACCTCATCTCCTTCCTTAGTTGTGAAATGGATCTTTCGTATGTGTTGCAGAACCTAAGAAATATGTTATGACTCAATTTATTGCGTGACAAAGATTTTGCACACCTACTGACTGAAAAATATACAGAAGAACTGCAAAATGAAGTTCTTGAAAATATTTTTAACTAAAATATCTTTTTAATAATGTATCTTAATGTGAACATTGTAATGTAAATTAGTAAAAAGCTCACCGTGAGTGGGTCTAGCTGCACATTTTTGTTACATGTTTTATTACAGCTGAGGATATTGTGAAGTGCATGGGCCACTGCATACACTCCTTTGTAGACATTGTTAAAGAGAGGCATGAGAGACATGTCAATGAAGCTATTTTGAACTCCAGTTACATCTTCATGCCCAGTACACTCTTTCTGAATGTCTGCTGATGACGCTGACTGCCTAAACCTACAGTTAAATAATGTCTCCCAGAACTCAATAAACAGTTCATTGTTTGATGAATTGAGTGGCTTCTCATTCAGTATGAACTCTCTCAGGCCAGTGACATGTACTTTAGGAATGGAAAGACCTATGGCACCATCCAGTATGTGATGTGTGTCCATTTCTGCAGTTCGTGAATCAAATATCCAAGTCTCACTGCCTATCCACTGATACCCAGACAAGTTATGGTATGAAAACTCAGGTAGCAGCACATTCAAATCTGCACGGGTAAGGAATGTAACAATCACCTTGGAGGTTGAAGCCTTTATAATGTCAATTATCCTTTGTATCTTGGCAGATGGATCTGTTCTAAAGAAAGGTACAGAATACTCCAGACAGATGCCCAGCTGCTGTGCAGTTTCAGTGAATGTGGCCATGCCATTATTTCCATAATCATCATTGGATCTGATAGCTCCAACCCAAGTCCATCCAAAATACTTGACCAAATGGGCCAGGGCTCTGCTCTGGTAGTAGTCACTGGGTATTGTTCTGAGGAAGGATGGGTACTTGGTTTTGTCACTGAGACAAGCACATGTAGCAAAGTAGCTGATCTAGAATAAAAAATGTAAAACTTATAAATGAAAAAGACACAAGATGAAAAAAATGAAGCTGTTAAAAATAAAATATTTGAATTTTTTTTTTAACAGCTGTGATGCATATGCATAGATACAAAAATAGCAATTCTACTCAGTACAGGTACATAAAATGTACCAGGCAAAGCTTTGATCTAAGAAAACAAAATATTTTTAAAAGTATTCAAAGATTTAAAAAAAAATTAGATATGTAAAATACCCACCACTGGTATAAAAAAAGGTCCGATGACAGTAGCTACTGCTATGCTTTTAGAAGAAGAGGTCGCTCCTATAATGGCCTGCACATGTGCAGGTCTGGTGCACGTTGTCTTTGACGGTACAGACACAATTTCATTACCATTAGCTAAAGCCAGGGTAGCTCCAATGCTTCTGGTATCAGGTCCACAAATGTCATAGATTTTATAGCCCACAGAGATTCCTGGCAGTAGGTCTGTGCTGTTATTAATTTCCTCAATGGCAAAAAGCATAGCCTGGGCAAACTGCAAATCTCTGAAATTTAAACTTAATTGAGACAAACAATTATGAATAATTGTGTTCCTTAAAACAGACACAAATATTTATGGATAAATGTTTAAATAGAAACAAAAGCATTTCTCATGAAAACATTTAAGATAAGATATGATAAGATAACATTTATTAGTCCCACACATGGGAAATTTGTTTTGTTACAGCAGAAAGTGGACAGTGAAAAGTTACATAGAAAAATTAGAAAAACCCCTAATGAAAGGAATTTAAACGACTGAAAAAATCAAAATAAATTTTATTCTACTTTTGATTCCTAACAGATTTCGTAAATGTAAATGGATTTGTATCTTGTCATTTACCTGGTACATTGTAGTCGCAGAGGTTTGATCATGTAGGTATCTGTTCTGTCTTTCCAGCCTGTGTGAAAAGAAAACACCCCACCCAGTATAATTTCTCCATCTTTAAATAGCAGCAGGTTCTCAGGATCTCCTCTACGCCTGCACACTGGCTCCTCAGCAGAAGAGGCAGATGCCACTAACAGCAGTTGCAGAAGTGCCCATCCCTTTTCTGGCCATCTTTGTGTTGATGTCATTTCTTGAGCTAAACCCTTAGTAGCATTAAAGTACTGTAATGACGATGAAATACTTAGACTGGTATTTATACCTTTCGGTGCAGCATAAATAAAAATCGAATAGAGACAGTTAATTCCCAGTAGATGTACAAATTCAGCAAAATGAGGGACAAGCCCAACTTTGCCATTTAATGTAGTTTCATATATGTAAAATAAGGATATACACAGGTTTATTTAAATATGAATTAACAATGCAAATCACAATTCATTACAAATGAATATGTAGAAAAAAAATTATTTTTCCAAAACAGTACTTTTATGGAGTATATTTTTACAGCACTCTTAGAGTTTTATGAAACAAGTTACAGTCATCCATTCACTTCCACTTTCACATCTGTGATGCATAGATGTGATATTAAGATCTGTCATCAGTATGATACTAATTTCATTCTGAAGTTTACATGACATGCTGAAGAAAATTTACACTATTGAACCCTCCTCTCAGAAACTGTAGTGGATTTAACAATGTCTTTGAAGTGTGGTTTAAGAAAAAGTGATTTTACATCATGTGTAGCGCCATCTTGTATCAGTACAGAACCTGATTGTTTCGTGTTACATCTTTTACTAGATGCACTGAAATGGGGTAATCCACCTGTGGGCCGTAATGTTTGGGTTTGTAGATCACTTTGCAAATGACAGTTGTGTGGATAAGTACTTGCTTGAGTCAGTTGCATAGGTGGTTCAACAGACCCACAAGTTGAAGCTGACACTGTCCCCTCTGTGTTGTTGAGTCATGATGTGGAAAAACCAAGCGTTGCAATCAGCTGGCAGTGCAATATCCTTTTTCAATGAGTACCAAGCACTTCCAACCAGTTTACACCAGTTTGCAACCAGTGTGGGGGGTCAGTACTCAAGAACAATAATGTATTACACATTATGTGTTACATTTAAGTAAAACAGTATGTTATATACTCTTAGCCTAAAGTTATTTGTTATGTTACTCAATACTTTCTGGTAACTTTGTAAAATGACCGGTTATGTTGTTTAGATGAGCTGCATTTTATCACATAAAATATTGCTGATTGTATCCAACGGGCATCTGCTCTGCCAGCTTGTTCTGTATACTGACCCAGCGAAGAGAAATCAAATCTGGCTTTAGCCTGTTGGTCCAGTGAACCACTGGTTCTACTTAGATGACAGATTTCATTCAGCATCAGCAACAACGTACCAGATGTGAGATGAAGAACAAACACAGCACAAAGGCAAGAGTACATGATCAGCAGTTTAGAGGTATTTTAGACATTCAACACCAACAGATTTTTTTTATTAACTGTAATTTTTGTTTACACTAAAAACTCATGTTCTAAAATACCATATATTATATTCTGTTGTAATTCTATACGAAAGAAGAGCTTGACTGTTATTGCTGTTACCAATATATTAAGAGAATAAAGGTAAACTTTCCTGATTTCATTTGCTCTGTATCTGTGTCTAGCTGCTCTTTGAGAATCATGCATGAAACTGAGGTAAGTGACGGAAGTGACGGACAAGGTAAGCGACCCATGTTGTAGGTGACATCAGACGCCGGAGATTTTGGCGGAGAAAAAGCAAATGGTAGCATAGAGTTTAACAAAGGTTTTTCAAGCTTCAGTATTACCAAATATACTAATCAACTGTCATATAACTAACAACATCTGTTTTATCATCTCTAACACCCTGGAGGACAACGGGGAGAGTTTAGACGCTCTCCAAGATTACATCGACCGCTGTTTTCAAGATTTAGTAATGAATAAGGCCCAGAGTGCATCTTCCCCGGCCAAAATTGAGACGCCGTCATCGAAGAGATGTCGCCCGGCAGACTCCCCCGGTACAACATCGCCTGCCGGCAAAGACATCGCAGACATCCTGGAGTCAATCGACAAGCGATTGTCCAGTTTCGATGCGAGGCTGTCCCTGGTGGAGATTTTACACCGGGAATTTAAATCTCTGAGAGAATCCCTGGAATTCAGCCAGCAGCAGGTGGAAACGCTTGCCGCTGAAAATGCCACGCTACGGGAGTCGGTCAAATCTCTCACCGATAACGTGACCCAGCTAAACATTGAAAATAAAAAAATAAAAGAGTCCGTTATCGATCTACAAGCCCGTAGCATGAGAGATAATCTTGTGTTTTCTGGTATTCCAGAAACTGCTGGAGAGGACGCAGAGGCAACGGTGAAAAGCTTCATTAAAATCCACCTGAAGCTGCCGGAGGACACCGTAAAGAACATCAACTTCGATAGAGTACATCGCTTGGGGGGCGTGCGGTCGCGGACCGGGAGACCACGGCCTATTGTGGCCAAATTCGGTCAATTCAAACAGAAGGAACAGGTGAAGAGTCGCGGCAGAGAGCTGAAAGGAACGGACTTCAGCGTGAACGACCAGTTCCCCAAAGAGATCCTGGAACGACGCAAGGTCCTGTTCCCAGTTCGACGTAGCTTCATCCAGAAAGGCTCCCGTGCTGTCATCGCCGTGGACCGGCTCTACGTGGACGGACAGCTCTACCGCGACCCCGGCACCACACCGTGGTTATATTGACTGCACTCCAGATAAGAACCCGCTACACTCTTTTCTTATTCATTCACACTTTCTCTTTTAACATGGGTTTAACCTAGTAATATCAATATGATGTCATAGCAGATATAACACCGTCACCCTCCGTCATTGCTTTAATTGGAATGTTTCCGTTTCGTTTCTTTTTTGTTGTTGTTGCTCACAGTTCATGTGGTTTCTTTCTTTCTCTTGTCTTTCACTGCTGTGGTCACCTACTTCCCCACTCACCTACAAACAACACCCTCTATTTCTCCATATTTTCACACCACGATCACGCAAACACATCAGCTCAACGGCAGCACATTCACAACAGCCTCACAGCACGCACAGACTTGCAGGACACATAAGCAAGCCACGCTTGTTCATATTAGTGAATATTCACACACATAGTCAGACTTATGGAGCCTCTCACCACACTTCTTTTTCTCTTTCTATTTACAAACAAGGGATGTTTCCACATTCTCTCCACCTGTCTAAACGAAACACCCAGCATACTTCATTAGACATACACACACAATTATGGGCATGCTGAGGTTTGTCACATGGAATGTAAATGGAGCTGGCTCCAGAGGAAAGAGGTTAAAGATATTTAACCAGCTTAAAAAACTACAGGCAGATGTTGTTTTATTACAAGAAACTCACAGACCTGTCACAGGTTTAAACGAACTTAAAACACCTGAGTTTCCTAACGTGTTTGCAGCCTGTTATAATTCTAGACAACGGGGAGTAGCAATTTTAATACATAAAAATGTTAATTTTACAGTACTCGATACAGTTATAGATCCAGAGGGTAGATTTCTAATTATTAAACTATCAATATTGAACAAAAAACTATGTATTGTAAGTATATACGGTCCAAATGTTGATGAACCCTCATTCTTCCACGGATTTTTTAGTGCACTCTCTGAACACCTTGATTGCACACTCATTCTTGGTGGTGACCTCAACCTTGGACTAAATGAAGACATGGATAGGCTCAACACAACAGGAACTCAGCGCAATTGGCAGTCCACAAATATAATCAAACAGTATATGAGCGACTTTGGTCTTTGCGATGCATGGCGCTCTCTTCACCCCACCAGTAAGGAATATACTTTTTTCTCACATGTTCATCACTCTTACTCTCGTCTGGATTATTTTTTGGTCAGCAGCTCACTGCTGTGTGACATTTCAGACACTGAGATTCATCCTATAGCTGTCAGCGATCATGCTCCTGTATCTTTAACACTAATGCACAAGAATAACACTACGCCAAGAAAAAACTGGAGATTTAATATATCACTACTTAAAGATGAAGACTTTATTAAATATTTTAAAAAGGAATGGACTTCATATTTAGACTTTAATGACACTCCCGGAATATCTGCTTCTGTTCTATGGGAAGCAGGGAAAGCTGTGATGAGAGGTAAAATAATTTCTTTCTCATCACACAAAAAGAAAGAAGAAAACAAAAATATTCAGGAATTAGAAAAAAACATCAAATCACTAGAAGAAGCCTATGCGTGCGACCAAGATCAGGAAACATTGAACAAAATATGCAAAACAAAACTAGAATTAAATGAAATTATTAATAAAAAAACACAATTCCTTATACAAAGACTTCGCTTGCAGAATTTTGAACACAGTAACAAATCAGGTCGATTTCTAGCTAACCAGCTAAAAATAAATAAAGAAAAAACAACTATATGTGCTGCTAAAGATTTATCGGGGAACATAATATATGATCCTGGAAGAATAAACAACATTTTTAGGGATTTCTATGAAACTTTATACTCACCACAAATAAACCCATCTAAAAATGAAATTGATCTGTTTCTTGACAACGTAACTCTTCCAAAATTACTAGATAGTCAAGCAATGGAACTGGATTCGCCACTGACGCCAAGTGAACTCCAGGAAGCCCTGATAAGTATGCCCAATAATAAGGCTCCAGGTCCAGACGGCTTCCCTGCAGAATTCTACAAAGAATTCTGGATAATTTTGGCACCAGTATTCCACGGCATGTTGCAGGAAATCGAGGAAAATGGCAGACTACCACCAAATATGAATTCTGCCAACATTAGTCTCCTGCTAAAACCAGGCAAAGACCCTTTATTTCCCTCAAGCTATCGTCCAATTTCTCTTTTAAATGTAGACCTTAAAATAATCTGCAAAGCTCTCTCAAAGAGATTAGAGAAAATGACCCCCCTCTTAATTCATCCTGACCAAACTGGTTTCATAAAAGGTCGGCACTCCTCAACAAACACTCGTAGATTACTTAATTTAATAGACTACTCATACGATAAAAACATCGAAACCATAATATTATCTCTAGATGCAGAAAAAGCATTTGACAGAGTTAACTGGAAATTGTTATTCGCAACTTTACACAAATTTGATTTTGGAAACTCTTTCATAAACTGGATAAGAATACTATACAATTCCCCAACAGCTCGTATCAGAACAAATGACCAGACATCCTCCAGCTTCTATCTCCTGAGGGGCACCAGACAGGGATGCCCACTCTCCCCTTCACTTTTTGCAATTTTTATCGAACCTCTAGCAGCAGCATTTAGACAGGCTACAACAATTAAGGGCATAAAATGTAAGAACATAGAACATAAAATCAGTCTCTATGCGGATGATGTGTTGCTTTTTCTGCAAAACACACAAACCAACCTCTCTGAGGTAATTACTTTAATAAACTGGTTTTCAAGAGTTTCAGATTATTCAATTAAATGACCAAAATCTACAGTTCTCCCCATTAACTGCTCCTTCCATAATTCTTCCTCTGCCCCACTGCAATCCGGAAATATTAAATATTTAGGTATTAATGTCTCTCCTAAGCTTTCAGACTTAACTAAATTAAACCACATCCCACTTCTAAAGAAAGTAGAAGGCGATCTGACTAGATGGAAATCTTTACCCATATCACTTATGGGAAGGGTCGCCACTATAAAAATGATGATCTTGCCAAAAATAAATTACTTATTTTTGATGATCCCTAACAAACCATCACAAGATTGGTTCAGATCTCTGGATTCATATATTTCCAAATTCCTTTGGAAAGATAAACCCCCGCGTATCAGCTTAAAAACGCTACAAAGAACCAAGGATAGAGGAGGATTAGATCTGCCTAATTTTCACCAATACTTCTTAGCCAATAGGCTTCAGTTCATCTCAGAATGGTTAAAACATACCTTCTTAGTTGAGCCCTGGCTAGATGTTGAACAGGCACTATGCAAGGATCTAGAGATCTCAGACCTACCATTTATTAGCTCAAACATCAAAAGACATGAATGCTTTAAAAGTATCAACATCAGCTTTTCTCTGACAGCATGGTGGGAGTTTCTAAAAATAACGGAGTCTTCATTAATCCCATGCAAACGTACACCTATCTGGAATAACCCTGACATATTACAAAACAATAATATGATTAATTTCCCAGAATGGAGTTGTAAAGGAATTAAATACTTAGAACATATATTAGAGGGAACAGAATTTATTCCATTTGACAGACTAGTTGCACAATATGGGATCAACAAGACAAGAATTTTAGAATATCAACAAATTAAATCCATAGTAAAAAAGAAATTTAACCTCAGTCAAGTTGAATTACAAACACCACTAAGTGCGGCACATTTTCTTACTCTTAAATCCCCCAAATTATTATCTAAAATATACAGAACACTTTCTAAATTAGATGAATCAATATCCCTTCCTATTGCAAAGTGGGAAGCAGATTTATCAGTCAGCTTAGACCAAAACTTCTGGTCTCAGATTTGCTTAAAAACCTTTAAATTAATTAAAAATCCCAGTCTGCAATTAATACAATACAAAATACTACATAGAGTGCACTATACAGGTCATCGGATGTTCAAGATGGGCTTTACATCTTCCAACAACTGCTCACACTGTCAAGGCAATACACCAGACAATTACATCCACGCTCTTTGGTTCTGTCCACCAGTGCAAAAGTTTTGGCGCGAGATATGTGAAGACTTATCAAAGTGTCTGAAATGTAACATTCCAACCTCCCCCTTAGTGTGTTTACTGGGCAGCTTAGATAATGTCACTTCAGAAAAGAATATAGCCCATATGATTTTCACTGCCCTATGCATAGCCAAGAAAACAGTCCTCATGAACTGGAAAAATAAAAATAATCTTAATTCTAACCAATATAGAAATTACCTATTAGATTACATTAGTCTTGATACAGCCTCTGCCACCACATCAGATCAATTGCTCTGGACTCCTTTTATCAGCTCCATCACCTAGTGGGGGTGGGGGGTCATAATTTGGTCCCACCTTCACTGTTGTGATTGGTGTGGGGGTAGGGACAGGCTTAGGGCGTCGGGGGGTTCCCCGGAGGCATCTTCCTTGGGGGGCTCAACCCGGGGTAGCGGTCATGTCCGGTTGGGGGCTCTGTTGGCTCTCAGGTGACTGTTTCCTCGCGGCTGCGTGCAGCGGGGCTAGGGGAGGGTCTGCGCTGACGGACGTGGGTTACTGACCTGGTAGCCTGGCTGGCCCTGGGTGGGTCCGGGATGGGCGTGAGGTTCTGGGGGCGCTCCGTCTCTGGGCTGGGGCCCGGGCCGGGCCTCGGGGGCTTGGATCCTGGTTGGTGTGTTGCCGGGGTTGTGGGCGGGTGGGTGCATGGGGGCCCGGCCCTGGAGCAGGGTGCCGCCGGTGCGTCGAACCACCTGGGGGGCTCTTCAACTGGTGGGGGAGATGGTCACATCTTGCAGGAGCTTTCCTCTCTTCAGGAACTCTCTCTGCAGGAGGGGGAGATACAGGAGAGGTGGAGGAAGATCTCAGCCTGGGCGTTTATTGTCTTATGTAGTCTGGAAGATGAGTGGATGGTGGGGTGGGTGCAGTTTTCTCTGTGGTGGGGTTGGGTGGACTGTCCCGGGCTGTGTGGGGCCGGGAGGCGCTGCTGCACTGGGCCCCGGTCTGGATGGACCTGGGCCCCCTTTCCCTGGCGGGTCGCGGAGTGTGGGAGTGCCTACTGGGGTCAGCGGGGGGGCTGGCCCCAGGGAGGGGTTACCTGCCCCTCCCTTCCTTCCCTCCCCATCTCCAGCTGCCTCTCTCTTCCCGCTCCACCACAACCACCCACACATGCAGGGCCTTGGAGTAGGGGTATGTCACCAGGGTGCAGAGGAGGCTACCCCCCCCCCCCCCCCCTCTGTCCCCTTCTGGCTGCCTCTGCCTCAATTTTATCCCACAACTTAGACATTCACATTATTCACACTCTCATTACACATACATATAGGATCTTGGGGGTGGGCACAATCACGGAGTCCAAATTACCATCAGGGTGTACACCTCACCCCTGGCGTCGTTGCCCACCTCTCAATTTTAAATACACTTAGACATTGAGGGCTATCAGGAGGGACTATGCGCTTACCTGCTGCTCCTTGGCAGGTAGCTCCATGCCCTCCTGGGTTTTAATTGCACCTTAGAACACACATGCATCAACACTACAATGAGCGGGTGGAGGGAGGTTTGGAGTCTTCTCCCACCCCCATTCTCTGCGACCTGCTGGAGCGGGGGGGCTAGGAGGAGGAGTTGGCCGTCCGACTGCGGTCTGGAGTGTGGGGCCTCCCTGCTGCTGCGGAGTCGGGGCGGTCTGCCTCCCCCCACCGCAGGGAAAAGGGTAACACCACCTGGGTCTGGGTGCAGTTCCCCCCTCCAGGGGCAAGGGTACCTAGACCCGGTTTGTAGAGTACGCTTGGGGAGTGTGATCGTGTGTACAGTGTCTCTTTATGTCTGTCTCCACGTTGGTTGAGTGTGGAGTGAGTGCATATGAGAGCATGAGGGGGGGAATGGATGTTTGTGTCTGTGTGTGCCTGTATGTCTGTGTCTATATGTCAGGTTGGGTATCAGACGCCACCTCTCTGGGGAAACCTCAGGCCCTCCAAGGTTTGGAGGCCTATCTCCACCTACCACCACTTCCCCTGCCGGTGGCGGACTCCCTCAGGTGTCGGTGCGTTGGTGGTTCTTTGTGTCTGGGGGTGGGCTTCCAGGTACACACCGGCTCACTCCTTGGCGGCCGCTTATCGGGGCCTGGAGCCTGGGGCTCGCTCGGGCCCCTTCGGGGGTGGGGTGCCCCCGGCCTCTCGGCCTGGGGCTCGGTCACTCAGGCACAGCTGGCGGCCGGCGGAGCTCACGGGCGCGTCACTGCAACTCCCCCTGGCTTCTGCTCCGCGGCTGCTGAGTGAACCCTCATCTGGGACTCTCCTCAGCTCTTACTGGAACAGTGGCGCGGCTACCCCTCTGTTGGTCTTCCATGGTTTCTTGTGTTCTGGGGGCCTCTGGATGTCTGGAGTTTTGATCTCCTCCATACCTGCTTCACACCCTGGAGGACGGGGCTGCGGCCCCCCCACACTCCCTAGCAGATCGTTACATGGAGAAACCTTTGGAATACAAGCGCGCTGATCCACACAGGTATGCACACGGGTGTTCACTGCTCGTAGACCCAAATTACACCTTTCTTGGCTGCTACTTCGAAGCACATCTGTCCTGCGTGCTGCACAACAACATTGAATATTTAGTATTTACTGCTGTTTACACTTAGCTAGATTAATGAGATGGTGTTGTGTTTAGTATGTTGCTTTGTTTGTTTTTTTTTGTTTTTTTTGCTTGTTTTCTATTCTTCTCTCAACAGGTGATCCAGGAGATTTTTTTTTTCTCCCCCCCTTTCTCACTGTCCCTCTCCCCTTCTGTTTTTCCTTTCCTTCCTCTTTCTTTCTCCCTTTCCTATCTCTCACTCATGTCTGTCCCGTCTGTAACATCTGGAAATAAAATATAATAAATAATAAAAACAAAGATCGACCAAATGGACCAATACGGCAATGCCACGATGATCCATTTGGCAAAGTAAATCCATTGGGTATCCTTGTTGGTCTTCAGACAACAATTCTGATGGCTAAAGAACCAAATGGGACAGGCGGGAAAAAAAAAAAGAGAATCATGCATGAAATGCATACAATATTTTTCGGACTACGAGGCGCACTTAAAATCCTTCTCCCAAAAATCAACAGTGTGCCTTATAATCCAGTGCGCATTATGTATGAATTCTGGTTGTGCTTACTGACCTTGCACAGATTTTATGTGGTACACGGCGCTCAAAGATCTGTCAAAAAATGTTTTAGTACAACTTTGATAAGCTACGAAGGTGCACCGCTTGATGGATTGTCTGAGCATTACGGCTACTATAGTCAGGAACATTGCGGAGTAATCTGCGTCCAAACTGCGCTTCAGGTCCCAAAGTCAAAAGAACAATGTGGTATCACTGAGAGTTAAAAACTGTCTATCAAATGATCAGTGTTGCTGCTTTACCAGGTGTAACAATTAAGATTAACAGCCAGGCATCCATGAAAACAGAATTTATTAATGTTCTGATATCAAAAGTTTTTAAGGTAGACTGTTTTCTTAGATTTGGTAAATGTTTAAATATGCAATTGTAACTCTCTGGTGCCACCTTAAAACATGTAGTCGGTAATAGGACATGATGTCGTTGGAAAACAGGAAGTAAGTCTGTGAATTAAGGAGAAGGCATGTGCAGCATGGTGGCCTTAGCCAGATAAATCCAGTGGCATCCACATACATCCTATGCATTTGGTAGCATTGTAGGTATGTATGGACTTGTTTTATATTTTATGTGCATGTATAGACCACTTTCTTTTAAGTAAGTTAATTTTTCTGTAAGTTTAATGATAAAACCAATCTTATGCAGTTTACGCTAGCAATCGCTTATGGAGCTAGTTAAAGGGGAATGACAAACGAATTGGAGGCATTCATTATAGCAAGACTTGTTAAAATCATAATTTGATGTTTGTATTTGAGTTAAAAAGGGAAGTAATTCATATGAACGTTGCATGTTGACATATTAAAAAAACTGGGTTAATATATTTTCATCATTATATATGTACATGGTGAATAAGTACAGTGATTATGCCTTGTACTGTTTGTTACAGTTTCACCTTTCCCTGTGTCAATAAACCTGTGAACTGGGAATCGTGTCATCAGAGTCTTGATGTGGGGAAGGAGTTTAGCTGACTGCCCAACCATAGCAGAGGCAGTACAATTAAACTTACCAGAGTTAGAAGTTAGAAGGAAGTTAGCTCGCTAGTTTCCATCTAAACATGATATACCATGTTTTGAAATTTGTGAAAAAATTTAAACATACAGCGCTGCTATGACTTCCAACATAAATGAAGACAGAAAAATAAACAGCAGTGACGTTTGTAGGGTTAATGAAGTTGGATTAGCTGGTATATAATGATGTGCTAAGTGCTAGCGATCACTTAGCACATCATTATATACCAGCTAGTCCAACTTCGAGACAGTTATGTTAGCATAACATTAGAACAGTTAAGCTGGATGATGAATGCTAACTTTGTTCCACTTGATAAAAATTAATGTGAGGGCTTCCGAAGGTGAGGGACAAATGCAATCGCATGGCAGGATGCTGTAAACAGACCAAACTTCTGTCAGGAGAACACCTCATATAATCCATCCACAATATGAGGCTAGTCATTAATATACTGTAATAACATGGGAATAGAGCAGCTGCGAGAGAATTCAACATTAATGAATCAATGGTACGGAAGTGGAGGAAGCAAGAAGAATGACTTGAGTAAAGTTTGACCTATCTGACTGTTTTGCTTAATGCCCCTTTTAATTTGGTGCACGTTACGTATGAAAACAGACCCGTTCATCGACAGTGTGCCTTATAGTCAGAAAAATTCTGTCATGGTGAATTGGGTTAAAGGACTCAGGTGCGAGACTCCTTGCAGAGTGACAGTGAATTTATTCACAGTGAAAAAATAAGGCAACAGTTCGAGTCTGTAATCCAAAAAGGGCAGTGCAGTGATACGGTGGCTTCTCCCCGTGGTGACAGTGCAGTGACAACCCAAAACAACTCCTTGTGCCCGCTCCTCCTTCGATCCCTGGATCCTGGAGGCAGATGAGAAAAACATACGCACGGTAACGAAAAATTTCTCTCTCCTTCACAAACTAGGTATGCTAATCGCGACTACGCTACCCGGTTTAGCTCAACGTTCCAGCGTTGGTTGTGACTCGACTGCACCGTTAAATAGGTCTGAGAGAGTTATTCCCATACAGCTTATGACAAAATTTGATCCGAAGTGATTGATGGCCCTAATCACGACCTTTTGACCTCCCGCCCCTCCCCTCCGTGGGAAACCCCCCGCGTGACGAATCGTATCCGGAGAAAGGGGGGCGAACCCCCCGCGTGACGAATCGTATCCGGAGAAAGGGGGGGGCGAACCCCGGAAGCACGCCATCTGTTGCTAACCGTAACGAATTGCACCCCGAGAAAGGAGGGGGGAACCTCCGGAAGCGCGCCATCTGTTGGAGGGGAATAAAAAAGCAGAGAGGTGGAGCCCCGTCACAATTTCTAAGGCACAGACACAAGATGGATTTCCTTCTGCAGCCCCGCAGCGTTCCTGTGTCCGATGAGATCTGCTCTCCCAAAGAAGAAGGCTTTGAATATGACATATTCAAATACAGCATATTTACTATGGAAGACATCGATCCGGACCTTATGACCCTACCGGAAATACTCCGGAAGTGTCTAGTCATTTTCAGACCTGTTGCGTCATGTTCCCTAAGCACAGCGGTGATGCAGCAGCTGATTCTGTGATGTATAGAGAGACAGAGCGGATGTAATTTTACTTTCTTAAGCTGCACCGGCGTTTGTAATGGAAATAAAGAGTGACTTCCTGTAGAGATTTCAATAGTAATTTTATTTTCCTATAATACAGACGCTGTAAAAAAAACCTTTAAGATACACCATAGCTTGTGATGAAAAGAAGAACTTTCTATCCGCTTGTAACCTACAGGCTGCCTATGTGTAAAAACGGATAACTGTCCCTTAGTGAATACTACTTTTCCTTTTGAGAGACTGAAAAACAAACCAGCGACAGGCGATCTTGTTTCACACACACACACACACACACACACACCCCGCGGGACCAAGGAGGAGTTTTTTTTCTTCAATACTTTAACAATAAGTTTTCTCAATAGATAGAAAATGATGACGCTGAGGAGTCAACATCCGATATTATCATTGCTTGTAACCCGGTAAATAATTTCGTACATCTCCCCATAAAACAAGTCTTAGTGGAAAAAAGCTCATATTCGAATAAGTTTATTCCCCTCTGTGGGAAAGAGTTTTTTTCTCAGAGTCAACCATGAGGCGAGTTTTGTCAACAGTAAGAACAAGGTCAGACAACTGTTGCCCATTTGGTAAAACAAATACCCGTCTCAAAGTCATATTTTACCGTTGCAGAATGTGGAAAACAGACGGCGTTCGCAAGAAGGCAATCAAAAAAAAAAAAAAAAAAACAACCCTCTCTAACTATTGGTATTGTCAAGAGAAAGATGCGAAAAACAGATGCTTCGCTAGACTAGGATAAAATGAGAGAAGAAACGGGAGGGGAGTCGATATCTACTCAGCCCCTACTGTGACAGTTCTACCAATCGCGAGGAAGAATCCGTGAATATTATGTCAGCATTCCGTTCAAACAACGCCGCCGATCTCACACACACACACACACACACACACACACACACACACACACACACACACACACACACTGCGGGTCAAGGAGGAGTGAGACGGCAGAATAGTTTTTTTCTTCATTACTTTTACAATGGGATTTCTCAATAGATAGAAAATGATGACGCTGAGGAGTCAACATCCGATATTATCGTTGCTTGTAACCCGGTAAATAATTTCGTACATCTCCCCATAAAACAAGTCTTAGCGGGGAAAAAAGCTCATATTCGAATAAGTTTATTCCCCTCTGTGGGAAAGAGTTTTTTTTTCTCAGAGTCAAGTTTTGTCAACAACTGTTGCCCATAAAGTAAAACAAATATCCGCCTCTAAGTCGTATTTTACCGTTGCAGAATGTGGAAAACAGACAGCCCTCACAGGAGGCACCATAGTTAAAATATTTAAATTTCAACTAAATTTGTAGTAATGATCGGATTTCCTCACTTATCTACACCACACTCCTTGTCCTTGATTTCTTATCGTTCCTCTGTCCCTTAATAGAAACCACATATATAGAAACTATCCTCCCTTTCAGTTGTCTTTTGCACTTCCATATCGCAAAGCAGTTACTGTAGGTTATTTTCTGCTTATGCATTAATGTAATTAATTAACTTATTTATCCTTAAGTAAGGTAATGACTTGAGTTCTAATGCTTTTTGTCTCTTGAGTTAGCTGTCAATGTGGGATTTTTTTTCCCCTTTTGTCCAGTTAAAGCTGCCTTTCATTCTTCAACACAGCTTAAACTCTAATAGGTAAGCTTTCTTGTAATTTCTTAGTTCTGCAGGCTTCTTGAAAGACATCCGAGACTCTTCTTTGGATGCTGGCTGCCTTTTGTTTTGTTTTCTGTCAAGATGATCCCACACCGCTTCGATCATCTTGAGGTTCGAACCCTGGAGAGATCAATCCATGACTGATGCGTTGTTTCATCCAGGCATACTTTGACTACATTGGCAGTATGTTTGCGATCATTGTCGTACTGAAAAATGAAGTTGAAGCCAATCAGACACTACGTGGTATTACATGGTCGATCAAAATCTGGTGGAACTTTTCTACATTCATAATTTGATTAATTTGGATAAGAGCTCCAACAACACTGGCTGAAATCCAGCCTCAAAGCACGGTAGAGTATCCACGCTGTGTTAAAGACGGCTATAGACATTCACTGTTGTATCTCTCTTCGGACCTCTTCCATGCATATTTCAAATTTGGATTCATTACTCCATAAGACATATTACAGCTGATTTCTTTTTCCAGTCAATTTCTTGTGTAATTTGGCACACCTCAGCCTTATTTTTCTCTGTTCTCCTTCCTTAAGAATGGCTTATTAACAGCCACCCTTCCAACTCAGATAACTTTTGATGAGGTTTCATGAAATGTTTACAGCACTTGAGTTACTCGCCACGGCCATCCTAAATGCTAAAAACACTAAACTTTAATTCTAAATTACGTAATTAACGTTAACCAGAAAAAACAAGCCAAAGTCGAAATGTTGCTGAGCTGACCTGTGGTATGCTAGGTCTTCTAAAGCACGTATAATGTAAACAGAACTGGTCTTTGCACAGAAGCCTGTGGAGCTTCATAATTAACCTCAGTGTGTGAAGAGGACTCTCCATTTAATAATAGCTGTAATAAAATGTTATGGCCGACGGTGTTAAACGCTGCACTTGGGTCTAGCAGGGAAGATTTCAACTTTTCAATACGAATGAAGGCTGCAAACTGATTAGATTAATGTCTGATGATCTTTTCTGTGCTTCTTCAAGTTTGTAACACCAAACATATTAAAGGATGATGTAAGGCTCACAGGAAGAGTTTAATTAGACACACATTTACTATTTTCTTTATACTCTTTCTTTCTTGACATGTTTAATATGATTACTATCAGAGGAGAAAATGAACCTTGTGTAGTCTAAAAACTTTTTTATTTAATCAAACTGTAATGTTGTTGAACTCTGACGGACGTGTCTTTTAATCTTGTCAACAAATCCTTAATCATCTAAATCTGCCATTTATCATCTTGTAAAATGTTCCCTCTGCTTCTGTTGCACATCTCCCCCCGACACTCTCTGCTTCACCTGTCCTGTGCAGCTGGTTCAACCCCTGCCTGCCTCCTTAAACTGGGGTGTTTAAATCTCTTTACCTCTGTTGTGAACTTCACACAAAGTTTGTGGTAACAAAATCAAACTGACGAGGATCTCGTTTGAAAAACACACACACTCACGAGACAAAATAAAAACAGACTGCTCAAAGCAAAAGCAGAGCCCTCACAGCTGGTAGTACAAACACAGTGACAACATGCGTATTAGATACCCTCAGTGCCAAAAGCATAAATATGAAAAAATGTGATCACCAAGAATATCCTAAAAATGGCATTGAGGTGGGTGTTACAGTAAAGAAAAAAAAAAGTAGCCAAATTTTCATCGGAAAATGTTGAATTTTAGTAAAAACAATGCTCTGTAGTTTGATACTGTCGTTACAGACAAAGCAGATGTTTAAAGCCTTTGGACGCACATTTGAAACGCACTCATTCTCCTTATCAGCTGGAAACATTAAAGCCGTAAAATGACTTTTTCAAACGGATAAAAACTATTGAACAGCAGCAATGATGAGCCTGTTCCAAAATTTGAATGTACATGTGTTGAAGGTGCGGGTCTTGTTGAATTATTAAACATACTTTCTTTAATTTTTCGTGCCACAAAAACAACAACTTTTAATTTTCTTCTGCTTGAGTCTCGGCCTCGGGTAGCTCTACTTATCATTGCTCAGTCAGTCGTCTGTTTGTGCTACTTTTTTTTCAAGGAGCAGTGGATTATTGGTAAGGGTGACTTTATGTGTTTAGCTACTTAAGTGGAAGTACTGTGGAAAGTTTTACCTTACATACATAGATCTACCAGTACAGCTTCTGAGGTAACTGTTTACAAAATGTTATAATCTATTCAAAGGTTCTTTGCAATTTTACATTGATAAACATTATCCTTAACACATTTGGCCCACATAAAGTACTATGGCCATCACACTGTCATTTAGAATTGTTTAAATAACTCGTGTCTTAAGTCCTTCCATCAAACAGAAAATTAAAAAAAAAAAAAAACATGGTTCACTTTTACATCACAAAATGTTAGAAATATAAGCCGTTCATAACAACCTGAAAGGTTGGGAGTTTAAAATGCAAACCGATGGAAGCAGAAGTAGAAGACTATAATGTCTCAGAGCACACGGTGTCTATTAATGTGTAGACATGTATAAATAAGAGCTTAATAAAGATGCTTAATTTCTTAAGAAATAAACAGGTGTTAGTCACTTTTGATCTTTATCAAAAGTGGATGTTGCATCTGTGGCTAAACCCCTGTACCCAAAAAAACTTTAAAAATCTACTGTGTGTGAGGCTGTGTAAGTAAAGCTTGCCCTTCACACCTGCGTGTAATAAACCATTTGTTGGGGGTTGTGGATTTGGCACCTCAGCATTGTGAAAGTGGGGAAACATGTTTCTGGCTGTGCATAAGATTTCTGCTTACAACTTAGAATCTCAGTTCTAAATGAAATTCAGATGTTTTTTTAAGTATGGCTAATGTATTATTTGACTTCTAAGGCACACACACACACACACACACACACACACACACACACACACACACACACACACAAGAACAACACAGAGAAGAAGAAGAGGGGGTCGTTTTACTACGCATCATAAAAACGCAATCATTCATCTTCCAACTGTATCTTTCTGTTCTGGCTTTAGAGTCATAGGTTGTTTACTGAGCCGTACTTTGGGAGTCATACTGTTGTGATACTGAGGAGAAAGGGGTAAGGTTTGATAGACTAAACCCTTACACACATAACTTGAAAAACCTAAAGAGTGTGTGAGACTGCTAGCTGTGTTGTTCAGCATTAAACTCATCTACAAATGTGTTAGTAAAGAGCGACTTGTACTTCTGTCCCATTAAGCAACGGTTTAACAAATTTCACTGCAAACTATAAAAGGAATCTGGATTTATATAGAACATAGTAGTGATGGATTAAGTGCAGGAAACACTAGTATAAGGTGTCTATTGAACAAATCTCCTTCAGCGTTCAAAATGACCAAAGTGAGGCCTACAGGCGTTTCTCTCGATTGGTTGTGTTCAGGGAAAAAGCAGCTAAATACACTGAGACTGCTCCCCATTGTTAGTGAGTTAACTCTGGATATCTGTAGGTTTTGTCAAACTTGGAGTGAACAAAAGCAGAAAAACAGTAAAAGATGCAGACGGTGAAAGTCTGGTTTATTTCATGAACACAATGAAACATTTTACAGTCCACAGAGCAAAGTAGCATACATGATAAATAGATACACATAACATGAGAAGTAAAACTCGTCGTCTTACCACATGTTATATTCTGTAAACTTAAAATAACCACAGAAATTAGAGTTTAGTGTTTTAAAGTCATTATTAAAAACATGAGTCAACATTACTGAAGTGACGCTTTAACGATGCGTCTTATCACCGTGTTTATGATGATAAAACATGTTCTCTCGTTAGTAGTTGTCTGCGCTGTCACTTGTCATGAAAATGTCCAGAGCCAGGGTTCCTCTTTAATCACCATTGATCATTAATAGGGTCACAAAAGATTTGTCACATTATCCCCATAAACAAAATGCTTTTATAGAAATCATTGTGATACAAATATTTAGATTCTTGATTCACAATGTGCACGAACTCAAAATCTTTAGAGGTTCATATTTATAAAGTATCGCAAATAATACATTTATACCATTGTATGAGCTACTTCTTGTAAAAACTGATTGAAAAAAGCTCCTGTCGTGACCTTCCTTCTGTGAGGACACACACACACACACACAGAGAGAGAGAGAGAGGGGGAAGATCATTAGGATTGGAGGCGTTTTTGGATTTTCACTTATTGTTGGCTTTACAGTCACATAAAATTCATTCCAATTTTTTTGCCTTTGCTTCAATTAAGGTGTTTCTTTAAATCTACAGCAGCTTCCTTTTCAAAAAGTTTACTGACATAGTAAGGAAGTAGCTAGGGAACTCAGTAAGTATGAGCAACAACAGCTTAGGGACTGTTTCTACAATAAAGAGGAATTCATCATCATCTGCAGTTCATCAAAAAAAAAAAAAAAAAGTGCCATTAAAAACAATTCAGCAGATCCTCAAAGTATGGATACAATCTGTTTTCAGCTGTAGAGGTACGCTTCATGTACTTATCAACATGCAGTTTAGAGGCTTGCATTAGAGTGCTTTGGTACTTGGGCCTCTTTTATTTAGCACGGTTATACCATTGTGTATTTAGCTATATAAATATGCTCAAGAGTCTATTGTATGTTTGTCATGCAATTAAAAATTCAAAAATATAATTTTTAAATCAGTAACTTTGCAAATTTAGAGGAAATGTTTTTGGATAACAAATGTGTCACATTTTCAACAGGGTTTGAATAATCAACGTTAACACAGAGACATTTATGCGCTGGGTATAACAGACATCCTTACCTTGGAGCAGAGAAACACAGTGTATTGTTGCTTTTCTCTATTGTATAAGCAGCGCCCGACTGTCAGAAACGCTCTGTGCGGGTAGCAAAGTCGGATCTGACGCACATCCAGGAATCCGTGTGAAAGAAAGGTCTCGCTGCAGCTAGGCTCTCAGGATAGTCAGGCTTTTATTTATATTTGCATTCTGGTGCGTTAAAGCAGCCTCTGTGTCCCGCTTGGATCCTCATTCCGAAAATTCAGATATTTAAATAAAATGGTGAATTGGCTAGTGATGAGGAGCCACTTAGATCCGTAAAATGAGGTTTGATTAAATTAAACTCTTATGAACAGCTATGAACTCTACCTCTCTGCTGATGTGTTCCAAACAAGCAATGTTTTCTACACGTCCAAACTGTGTGCTAACTACCTCACACCGCTGTGTCTGGGATCCGAAAAAATAAAAAGTTAAAACGCTATACCTTGGGGGGGGAATTGTGAAGTGCTGAGGAAACTACTGTGTGTCTGGTGGGGTGTTTTTATATAGGTGGACTTGGTTTCAGTTGGCCTCTGACATGATAAGATAAAATAAAGGAAACTGATTGTAATGGAACTACAGTGCTGGGATGCTCTTGATAAGGCAGCCTCTTTTATTGTTTTATGACTTGTTTTGCTGACTGTTGAGGGCCTAACTGTAACCAACTCTGTCTAACTGTTGCAGAGTTAAGAATCTGTAGTTTTTAGAAGTAACACAAGAAAAGTTTATTTCTAAAGGAATACCTGTTGTTTGTGGTGCTCTATTTAAAACTATTAGTGTCATGAACCGAAGTTCAGCGCACAAGCTGGACCCAGAAGCAGAGCCAACACACACAGGAGTACGAGAAAATAAACTTTATTTTAACTGAAGGTGTCCCGGGAGGGTAGAAGGAAAACACGCGTGAAACTCGAGAAACCAAGGGACCGGGAGATGAGTCGCGCAGGAACGCCGAAAACGGGACTGTGGGAGGCTGCAACAGAAAAAAGGACAAGAATTATTGGGGCGCGGGGAAATAGCAGCATACGTGGGGGAAGAGTATGAGTCTTACGGTGACAGCGGGGCCGTGGGAGCCGGAGGGAGGGGTGAGGGTCCGCGCTAAATTTGCAAAGTTACTGATTTAAAAATTATATTTTTGAATTTTTAATTGCATGACAAACATACAATAGACTCTTGAGCATATTTATATAGCTAAATACACAATGGTATAACCGTGCTAAATAAAAGAGGCCCAAGTACCAAAGCACTCTAATGCAAGCCTCTAAACTGCATGTTGATAAGTACATGAAGCGTACCTCTACAGCTGAAAACAGATTGTATCCATACTTTGAGGATCTGCTGAATTGTTTTTAATGGCACTTTTTTTTTTTTTTTTTGATGAACTGCAGATGATGATGAATTCCTCTTTATTGTAGAAACAGTCCCTAAGCTGTTGTTGCTCATACTTACTGAGTTCCCTAGCTACTTCCTTACTATGTCAGTAAACTTTTTGAAAAGGAAGCTGCTGTAGATTTAAAGAAACACCTTAATTGAAGCAAAGGCAAAAAAATTGGAATGAATTTTATGTGACTGTAAAGCCAACAATAAGTGAAAATCCAAAAACGCCTCCAATCCTAATGATCTTCCCCCTCTCTCTCTCTCTCTGTGTGTGTGTGTGTGTGTCCTCACAGAAGGAAGGTCACGACAGGAGCTTTTTTCAATCAGTTTTTACAAGAAGTAGCTCATACAATGGTATAAATGTATTATTTGCGATACTTTATAAATATGAACCTCTAAAGATTTTGAGTTCGTGCACATTGTGAATCAAGAATCTAAATATTTGTATCACAATGATTTCTATAAAAGCATTTTGTTTATGGGGATAATGTGACAAATCTTTTGTGACCCTATTAATGATCAATGGTGATTAAAGAGGAACCCTGGCTCTGGACATTTTCATGACAAGTGACAGCGCAGACAACTACTAACGAGAGAACATGTTTTATCATCATAAACACGGTGATAAGACGCATCGTTAAAGCGTCACTTCAGTAATGTTGACTCATGTTTTTAATAATGACTTTAAAACACTAAACTCTAATTTCTGTGGTTATTTTAAGTTTACAGAATATAACATGTGGTAAGACGACGAGTTTTACTTCTCATGTTATGTGTATCTATTTATCATGTATGCTACTTTGCTCTGTGGACTGTAAAATGTTTCATTGTGTTCATGAAATAAACCAGACTTTCACCGTCTGCATCTTTTACTGTTTTTCTGCTTTTGTTCACTCCAAGTTTGACAAAACCTACAGATATCCAGAGTTAACTCACTAACAATGGGGAGCAGTCTCAGTGTATTTAGCTGCTTTTTCCCTGAACACAACCAATCGAGAGAAACGCCTGTAGGCCTCACTTTGGTCATTTTGAACGCTGAAGGAGATTTGTTCAATAGACACCTTATACTAGTGTTTCCTGCACTTAATCCATCACTACTATGTTCTATATAAATCCAGATTCCTTTTATAGTTTGCAGTGAAATTTGTTAAACCGTTGCTTAATGGGACAGAAGTACAAGTCGCTCTTTACTAACACATTTGTAGATGAGTTTAATGCTGAACAACACAGCTAGCAGTCTCACACACTCTTTAGGTTTTTCAAGTTATGTGTGTAAGGGTTTAGTCTATCAAACCTTACCCCTTTCTCCTCAGTATCACAACAGTATGACTCCCAAAGTACGGCTCAGTAAACAACCTATGACTCTAAAGCCAGAACAGAAAGATACAGTTGGAAGATGAATGATTGCGTTTTTATGATGCGTAGTAAAACGACCCCCTCTTCTTCTTCTCTGTGTTGTTCTTGTGTGTGTGTGTGTGTGTGTGTGTGTGTGTGTGTGTGTGTGTGTGTGTGCCTTAGAAGTCAAATAATACATTAGCCATACTTAAAAAAACATCTGAATTTCATTTAGAACTGAGATTCTAAGTTGTAAGCAGAAATCTTATGCACAGCCAGAAACATGTTTCCCCACTTTCACAATGCTGAGGTGCCAAATCCACAACCCCCAACAAATGGTTTATTACACGCAGGTGTGAAGGGCAAGCTTTACTTACACAGCCTCACACACAGTAGATTTTTAAAGTTTTTTTGGGTACAGGGGTTTAGCCACAGATGCAACATCCACTTTTGATAAAGATCAAAAGTGACTAACACCTGTTTATTTCTTAAGAAATTAAGCATCTTTATTAAGCTCTTATTTATACATGTCTACACATTAATAGACACCGTGTGCTCTGAGACATTATAGTCTTCTACTTCTGCTTCCATCGGTTTGCATTTTAAACTCCCAACCTTTCAGGTTGTTATGAACGGCTTATATTTCTAACATTTTGTGATGTAAAAGTGAACCATGTTTTTTTTTTTTTTTAATTTTCTGTTTGATGGAAGGACTTAAGACACGAGTTATTTAAACAATTCTAAATGACAGTGTGATGGCCATAGTACTTTATGTGGGCCAAATGTGTTAAGGATAATGTTTATCAATGTAAAATTGCAAAGAACCTTTGAATAGATTATAACATTTTGTAAACAGTTACCTCAGAAGCTGTACTGGTAGATCTATGTATGTAAGGTAAAACTTTCCACAGTACTTCCACTTAAGTAGCTAAACACATAAAGTCACCCTTACCAATAATCCACTGCTCCTTGAAAAAAAGTAGCACAAACAGACGACTGACTGAGCAATGATAAGTAGAGCTACCCGAGGCCGAGACTCAAGCAGAAGAAAATTAAAAGTTGTTGTTTTTGTGGCACGAAAAATTAAAGAAAGTATGTTTAATAATTCAACAAGACCCGCACCTTCAACACATGTACATTCAAATTTTGGAACAGGCTCATCATTGCTGCTGTTCAATAGTTTTTATCCGTTTGAAAAAGTCATTTTACGGCTTTAATGTTTCCAGCTGATAAGGAGAATGAGTGCGTTTCAAATGTGCGTCCAAAGGCTTTAAACATCTGCTTTGTCTGTAACGACAGTATCAAACTACAGAGCATTGTTTTTACTAAAATTCAACATTTTCCGATGAAAATTTGGCTACTTTTTTTTTTCTTTACTGTAACACCCACCTCAATGCCATTTTTAGGATATTCTTGGTGATCACATTTTTTCATATTTATGCTTTTGGCACTGAGGGTATCTAATACGCATGTTGTCACTGTGTTTGTACTACCAGCTGTGAGGGCTCTGCTTTTGCTTTGAGCAGTCTGTTTTTATTTTGTCTCGTGAGTGTGTGTGTTTTTCAAACGAGATCCTCGTCAGTTTGATTTTGTTACCACAAACTTTGTGTGAAGTTCACAACAGAGGTAAAGAGATTTAAACACCCCAGTTTAAGGAGGCAGGCAGGGGTTGAACCAGCTGCACAGGACAGGTGAAGCAGAGAGTGTCGGGGGGAGATGTGCAACAGAAGCAGAGGGAACATTTTACAAGATGATAAATGGCAGATTTAGATGATTAAGGATTTGTTGACAAGATTAAAAGACACGTCCGTCAGAGTTCAACAACATTACAGTTTGATTAAATAAAAAAGTTTTTAGACTACACAAGGTTCATTTTCTCCTCTGATAGTAATCATATTAAACATGTCAAGAAAGAAAGAGTATAAAGAAAATAGTAAATGTGTGTCTAATTAAACTCTTCCTGTGAGCCTTACATCATCCTTTAATATGTTTGGTGTTACAAACTTGAAGAAGCACAGAAAAGATCATCAGACATTAATCTAATCAGTTTGCAGCCTTCATTCGTATTGAAAAGTTGAAATCTTCCCTGCTAGACCCAAGTGCAGCGTTTAACACCGTCGGCCATAACATTTTATTACAGCTATTATTAAATGGAGAGTCCTCTTCACACACTGAGGTTAATTATGAAGCTCCACAGGCTTCTGTGCAAAGACCAGTTCTGTTTACATTATACGTGCTTTAGAAGACCTAGCATACCACAGGTCAGCTCAGCAACATTTCGACTTTGGCTTGTTTTTTCTGGTTAACGTTAATTACGTAATTTAGAATTAAAGTTTAGTGTTTTTAGCATTTAGGATGGCCGTGGCGAGTAACTCAAGTGCTGTAAACATTTCATGAAACCTCATCAAAAGTTATCTGAGTTGGAAGGGTGGCTGTTAATAAGCCATTCTTAAGGAAGGAGAACAGAGAAAAATAAGGCTGAGGTGTGCCAAATTACACAAGAAATTGACTGGAAAAAGAAATCAGCTGTAATATGTCTTATGGAGTAATGAATCCAAATTTGAAATATGCATGGAAGAGGTCCGAAGAGAGATACAACAGTGAATGTCTATAGCCGTCTTTAACACAGCGTGGATACTCTACCGTGCTTTGAGGCTGGATTTCAGCCAGTGTTGTTGGAGCTCTTATCCAAATTAATCAAATTATGAATGTAGAAAAGTTCCACCAGATTTTGATCGACCATGTAATACCACGTAGTGTCTGATTGGCTTCAACTTCATTTTTCAGTACGACAATGATCGCAAACATACTGCCAATGTAGTCAAAGTATGCCTGGATGAAACAACGCATCAGTCATGGATTGATCTCTCCAGGGTTCGAACCTCAAGATGATCGAAGCGGTGTGGGATCATCTTGACAGAAAACAAAACAAAAGGCAGCCAGCATCCAAAGAAGAGTCTCGGATGTCTTTCAAGAAGCCTGCAGAACTAAGAAATTACAAGAAAGCTTACCTATTAGAGTTTAAGCTGTGTTGAAGAATGAAAGGCAGCTTTAACTGGACAAAAGGGGAAAAAAAATCCCACATTGACAGCTAACTCAAGAGACAAAAAGCATTAGAACTCAAGTCATTACCTTACTTAAGGATAAATAAGTTAATTAATTACATTAATGCATAAGCAGAAAATAACCTACAGTAACTGCTTTGCGATATGGAAGTGCAAAAGACAACTGAAAGGGAGGATAGTTTCTATATATGTGGTTTCTATTAAGGGACAGAGGAACGATAAGAAATCAAGGACAAGGAGTGTGGTGTAGATAAGTGAGGAAATCCGATCATTACTACAAATTTAGTTGAAATTTAAATATTTTAACTATGGTGCCTCCTGTGAGGGCTGTCTGTTTTCCACATTCTGCAACGGTAAAATACGACTTAGAGGCGGATATTTGTTTTACTTTATGGGCAACAGTTGTTGACAAAACTTGACTCTGAGAAAAAAAAACTCTTTCCCACAGAGGGGAATAAACTTATTCGAATATGAGCTTTTTTCCCCGCTAAGACTTGTTTTATGGGGAGATGTACGAAATTATTTACCGGGTTACAAGCAACGATAATATCGGATGTTGACTCCTCAGCGTCATCATTTTCTATCTATTGAGAAATCCCATTGTAAAAGTAATGAAGAAAAAAACTATTCTGCCGTCTCACTCCTCCTTGACCCGCAGTGTGTGTGTGTGTGTGTGTGTGTGTGTGTGTGTGTGTGTGTGTGTGTGTGTGTGTGTGTGTGTGAGATCGGCGGCGTTGTTTGAACGGAATGCTGACATAATATTCACGGATTCTTCCTCGCGATTGGTAGAACTGTCACAGTAGGGGCTGAGTAGATATCGACTCCCCTCCCGTTTCTTCTCTCATTTTATCCTAGTCTAGCGAAGCATCTGTTTTTCGCATCTTTCTCTTGACAATACCAATAGTTAGAGAGGGTTGTTTTTTTTTTTTTTTTTTTGATTGCCTTCTTGCGAACGCCGTCTGTTTTCCACATTCTGCAACGGTAAAATATGACTTTGAGACGGGTATTTGTTTTACCAAATGGGCAACAGTTGTCTGACCTTGTTCTTACTGTTGACAAAACTCGCCTCATGGTTGACTCTGAGAAAAAAACTCTTTCCCACAGAGGGGAATAAACTTATTCGAATATGAGCTTTTTTCCACTAAGACTTGTTTTATGGGGAGATGTACGAAATTATTTACCGGGTTACAAGCAATGATAATATCGGATGTTGACTCCTCAGCGTCATCATTTTCTATCTATTGAGAAAACTTATTGTTAAAGTATTGAAGAAAAAAAACTCCTCCTTGGTCCCGCGGGGTGTGTGTGTGTGTGTGTGTGTGTGTGAAACAAGATCGCCTGTCGCTGGTTTGTTTTTCAGTCTCTCAAAAGGAAAAGTAGTATTCACTAAGGGACAGTTATCCGTTTTTACACATAGGCAGCCTGTAGGTTACAAGCGGATAGAAAGTTCTTCTTTTCATCACAAGCTATGGTGTATCTTAAAGGTTTTTTTTACAGCGTCTGTATTATAGGAAAATAAAATTACTATTGAAATCTCTACAGGAAGTCACTCTTTATTTCCATTACAAACGCCGGTGCAGCTTAAGAAAGTAAAATTACATCCGCTCTGTCTCTCTATACATCACAGAATCAGCTGCTGCATCACCGCTGTGCTTAGGGAACATGACGCAACAGGTCTGAAAATGACTAGACACTTCCGGAGTATTTCCGGTAGGGTCATAAGGTCCGGATCGATGTCTTCCATAGTAAATATGCTGTATTTGAATATGTCATATTCAAAGCCTTCTTCTTTGGGAGAGCAGATCTCATCGGACACAGGAACGCTGCGGGGCTGCAGAAGGAAATCCATCTTGTGTCTGTGCCTTAGAAATTGTGACGGGGCTCCACCTCTCTGCTTTTTTATTCCCCTCCAACAGATGGCGCGCTTCCGGAGGTTCCCCCCTCCTTTCTCGGGGTGCAATTCGTTACGGTTAGCAACAGATGGCGCGCTTCCGGGGTTCGCCCCCCCCTTTCTCCGGATACGATTCGTCACGCGGGGGGTTCGCCCCCCTTTCTCCGGATACGATTCGTCACGCGGGGGGTTTCCCACGGAGGGGAGGGGCGGGAGGTCAAAAGGTCGTGATTAGGGCCATCAATCACTTCGGATCAAATTTTGTCATAAGCTGTATGGGAATAACTCTCTGGTCTGCTTCGGATTAGTAGTAGCCGGCGAAGTGATTAAGCACAGGTGCGACGATTCCAGCTCAGGATACTCCCCCCGGGTCAGCTGCCGTTCCGTGCCACGGCTTCCGGAAGTACACGTTCCAGCATACAAACACACATGCACAGGATGGAGAGGAGAGCACCACAAAGTACACACAAACACAACAAAAATTGGCAAGGCGACCGATGAGGACCGTCTAGCCGTGACAAATACGGTACATGGAAAACGCAAACCAGCGATTGTCATCTTTTAGACTGTGCTGCACACTAAATTTTAACAATGGATACACATAGAGGCTTCTTGAAAATTAAAACAAACAAGATAGAGAATTATAGATACTCTTACTGATTTTACCTTCATTTGCATATTATTCAAATCAAAACCTTCCCGAGTTTTACAGAACAATATAAAAGCATGTCATGATGAATGTGTGAATGACTCAATAACCTTTAGCTATCACTAACTTGGTATGGTTTCTTGTTTGAATAAGTGATTAAAATGCATCAAAAAGGAGAAGTAGTTTCTATAAAGACAGTATCAATTGGAGTGTATCCTGCTGACAGCTTCTTTCTATTCTGACAGGATGGTGACAAACTAATTATGTACAAATGATCAAATTAAAATCCCATTTTACCACATTCATTTTTCAGAGTGAATTTGGTGCCTTCTTCCCCATCATGTATTTCTTTGTATTCTTCTCAGGTTTCATTAAGATTATATAACATTTGGGTATGAAGATGCAAATTAGCAGTCCAAAACTGGAAGCAAGTATGGCAAAAATTTCTACAGCAACACTGAACTTCCCTGGGGAGCTGACATATGATGGGACAAATGTAATCCATACTGCACAGAATATCAGCATGCTGAAAGTGATAAACTTGGCTTCGTTGAAATTATCGGGTAGCTTTCGAGCTAAAAATGCAAAAATAAAACATAAAATAGCCAGAAGTCCTATATAACCAAGCACAGCCCAAAAGCCCACAACTGAGCCAAGAGCACACTCCAATGTGATCTTGTCTTTGATTTCCTTAAAATTCTTAAATGGAAAAGGAGGAGAAGTTGTTAACCAAATGATACATATGTTAACTTGTATAAGAGTAAATGCTGTAACACAGAGTCTCTGCTGTGTCTGCCCAAACCATTTTTTAACATTACTACCTGGACGTGTAGCTCTGAAGGCCATTAAAACAACCATTGTTTTTCCCAGAAGACAAGAGATACAGAGGACAAAGGTGATGCCAAATGCTACATGGCGGAACATGCAGGACCAATCAGAGGGCTGACCAATGAAGGTCAGAGAACACAGGAAGCACAGAATTAAGGAGAAGAGCAGCAGGAAGCTCAGTTCAGAGTTGTTTGCCCTGACAATAGGAGTTTTCCTGTACTTGAAGAAAATAAGTATCACACCAATTGTCATGCATGCCCCAAATAAAGATGCTGCAGTCAGCAGTGCACCCATAATGTCTTCATATGATAGAAACACCACTTCCTTCTTTATACAGGCATCTCTTCTTTCATTTGACCAAAACTCAGGGAGACATCTCACACAGGTGATAGAATCTGGAAATTAATATTGAAGCAGATGTTACATTTACTCAGTACAGTTTTGTATGCCTCTGCCATGATATATTCAACTGGTGCTTTAGAATTAGAAGTTGAAAAACAACATTATTATTGAATGACTGCTACACTGTTTTGTGATCATCTCATCAGAGAATATGAATGTGGTACTCTTTTCCCCAGCATTATAAAGGAGTATGCATATATATATATATATATATATATATATATATATATATATATATATATATATATAGAGAGAGAGAGAGAGAGAGAGAGAGAGAGAGAGAGAGAGAGATCCAAGAAAGAGGAGGAAGAGGAGGAACCATCGTAGAAGAATAGGCCCCTACACAATATGTATGATGGCAAACAGAGGAAGTGGCTGACATCCAGAAATTCTACCAGTGCCTGGAAAAAGCTGGATTGAAAGACAGTACAGAGGCACTAACCATGGCAGCAGAGGAACAAGCTCTGAGCACAAGATCCATAGAGGCTGGGGTCTATCACACCAGGCAAGACCCCAGGTGCAAGTTGTAAAGATGCTCCTGAGACAATCCAGCACATAACAGCATGATGCATGTTGCTAGCTGGCAGGGCATACATGGAACGCAGTAACCAAGTGGCTGGCATAATATACAGAAACATCTGTGCCGAGTATGGTCTGCAAGTCCCAAGGTCAAATTGGGAGAAACCCCCTCGAGAATGACCGAGTTAAGATTCTGTGGGGCTTTTAGATACAGATGGACAAAATGGAGATGGCTAACCAACCTGACATTGTAGTGGTAGACAAGCAGAAGAAGACAGCTGTAGTCATAGACATAGCGTGCTGATAGCACTACATGTTATACACCCCCCTTGGTTGATGATGTTGTTAATTCTATGTTGTCACCTGCTCCTCTATTCTGGACACAGTGGCCCCAGTAAAGTTGAAAAGTCCCAGATCTTCATCTTAACCTTAGTTAAATGACTCTATATAAGCCTTGCGATGTGTCTTTCGTCCATCTGAGAGGAATTGTAAAAAAGACAATCTTCAAGTATCCCTTGACACTCTACGCAGGAACCGTTCTATATACCAGGACTCTGTTAAGACAGCTATAGCATTTTTCCTGTTGGATATTATTATAACTAATAGTCATAACCCCCGAATCCTGTTCAAGATCTTTAACTCTGTGATCGATCCTTGTCCTGGAATGTTGGATTTGGCCTCCCCAGCTCTCTGTGAGCAATTTTTAAATAATTTTACAAGAAAAATTGTATTGTTATGGGCCTCACTTTTACACCCTTCTGTGGTGAATCCTCTTCCTACTTCAAGATTTCTGTCGACTTTTTATCAGTTTGAGCCAATCCCACTCTCCAACCTCAAGAGATTAATTGAACAGCTGAGAAGTTCAAATTCTGTACATGACATTCTCCCCTCCTGCATTATTAAGGATGGTTTTGATGTAATGGGGCCTTACATTCTATCTTTGATGGACCTATCAGTACTGGTGGGCTGTCTCCCAACTGCTTTTAAACACACAATAGTGCAACCTGTTCTAAAAAAAAACCCAGCCTTGACCACAATGAACTTGCGAACTATAGACCGATCTCCAAACTCCCGTTCTTATTTAAAGTTTTAGAGAAAATTGTCTTTTTGCAACTACAGGCCTACTTAAACACAAATATTGGTGACAAATTTCAGTCTGGTTTTAAACTACGCTACAGTACTGAAACAGCTCTGCTGAGGGTCTTCTACAATCTTCTTTTAATTACTGACTCAGGTTGCCCTGCTTTTTTAATTTTATTGGACTTGTCTTTAGCTTTTGACATGGTGGACCATAATATTCTTTTAAAGAAGCTAGAATATGCTTTAGGCATTAAGGGTTCTGCCCTTAACTGGTTTAAGGTCTTTTTCTGTGAAGATGGGATGTTATTCATCCACCATGGCTCCTCTTTGTTGTGGCCCCAGGGGTCTGTGCTGGGCTCTTTGTTGTTTTCTTTGTACCTGCTATCTCTGGGCTCTATTTTTGATATAAAATCGCTTACCACTATTATGCTGACGACATTCAAATTTATTTTCAATTGACTGATGATTTGTCATTTTCACTGGACTGCTTGTTAGATTGCATGAAAGAGGTCAAAGATTGAGTGTCAGCCAATTTTCTTATTTTGAATGAAAGGAAAACTGAGATTGTGGTGTTTGATAGTCATATCCCTCAGGACCAGTTAGCCTTTCTATTTGGGCCACTTGCCATCTTCCTCTCTGACACTGTAAGCAATCTAGGTGTTTTCCTGGACAGTTCATTTAAGCTCGATAAACAAGTGTCCCCAGTAGTCAAATCTGGCTTTTATCAATTGCGCCAAATCGCTAAAGCCAAACATTTTATACCGTGCAACAATCTTGAAAAACTTAAACACATTTTTGTGACTTCCAGATTAAACTACTGCAATTCCCTTTACTTTGGTCTTCAATCCGTACACCTTCATAGACTTCAGCTTGTTCAAAATGCTGGGGCTCGTCTCCAACCTGAACCCAAAAATTTGCTTCCATTGCTCCAGTTCTTGCTGACTTACATTGGCTACCCATCAAATATCGTATTGATTTTAAAATCTTGTTGCTTACCTTTAAAATTTTAAATAATGTTGCTCCTAGCAATCTTGCCGACCTTCTTAGCTTGTATACTCAAGCATTAAGATCATCTGGTCAACTACTCCTGGTCCAACCTAGGTCCTGCCTAAAGACCAGGGGCGATGGTGCTTTTGTCTCAGCTGCCTCTGGAATAGTCTTCCTGTTACTATTCGTGCCTTGGACTCTGTTCAATCTTTCAAAACATGGTTGAAAACGTACCTAATTAATTTGGCATTCCCCACTAGCTAATGCTCTTATCTAATCTATTTTAACCTTTTACTGCATTATTCCTGATTCTCCTAGATAATATTTTATATTTTGAATTGACCCTATCTCTGAACTGAGGCCCGATATCTATTTTATTTTGCCCACACTCCTGGTTTAATTAGTGCTTCCTGTCTGTTAGTATTAGTACTGGTGCTTGTTTTGTACTTGTTTTGTTTTGTTAATGTTTTATATCAATGATTTATTGCATTATTGTGAAGCACTTTGGTCTACCTTTGGTTTTAAATGTGCTATATAAATAAAATTGTATTGTATTGCATTGTAAGGAACATGAGAAACTGGACCAAGGTATCAGAGAAGAGCTCAAGAAGATGTGGAGGGTGAAGGTAACAGTGGTCCCAGTGGTAATCGGAGTGTTAGGTGCAGTGACTCCCAAGCTAGGTGAGTGGCTCCAGCAGATGCCAGGAACAACATCCGAGATCTCTGTCCAGAAGAGCGCAGTCCTAAGAACAGCAAAGATACTGCGCAGGACTCTCAAGCCCCACACGTCCTGTAGAGGACCCGAACTTGAAGCATAGACCACCCACAGGGGAAGGAGGTAGCACGAAGTTGGACTAGCTGGTATATAAGGTAGCACGTTTTATTACAGCTCAGTACTAAAGTGGTAATAGTAGGGTAGTAATTCAGTAGTAATTCAGCAGTTATTACTTGGAAACTGCCCTGTTAACCTACTATTACCACTCTATTACTGAGCTGTATTTCTACAGTATTACACCTAATTTTTGAGCCCTTATGATTCAATAACATAAATTCCAGCATAATATTACTTTACTGTAATCAGTGTTGCTACAATGATAATACTTTGATGTTATGTGGTTATCAATTTATAACCAAGCTGTAATAGAAAGTGCAAGGAGATATACTAATCTGTGGCAATGAGTTAAATATTTTCAAATATTTTAATCAGGCATTCTAGATGGAGGTTATCTCTGCATGAAAACATTAATCAAAATGATTAAATAGTTCTTGTATGGCCTTCCTACATATGTAGCATTGCTTTGCAACACACCAAAGTTAAAATGAAATATAACCACACCTGTAACGTTGCTGATTTCTCCCTCTGCACATCTTATACAGTCATAGCAGCAAACAGGCCTTCCTTTCTGGAGAACTTTGCGTGTTCCTGGGGGACATTTCTCACTGCAAACTGACACAGGAACCTGGATAATCAATAAATTTTAAATGTGTATAGACATAGAAAAAAATGTCTCTTTGATGTTCTTAGTCAAAAAAGCCCCTCTTAATCTTGATGCATCAAAACCAAAATAAACAAAGTATGTAAATATGTATAAAATGAAAAAAAGAACAAAAACATAAAAACAATGAAATTGTACGATAGCTTACCTGCTTTGAGTTTCTTGCCCAAATTAAATACTTGTTTTGCAGATTTAGCTGTTTTTCTTGAACTAATGATGGATTATAAAGACCAACTGTGACAAACTCCACAACGCCGTTTTCTTTTGGCTGCCAATTTATAATGTCATACTTTGCTGCTGGATCTCCATTCTCATCAAAGTGAACCTCATCTCCTTCCTTAGTTGTGAAATGGATCTTTCGTATGTGTTGCAGAACCTAAGAAATATGTTATGACTCAATTTATTGCGTGACAAAGATTTTGCACACCTACTGACTGAAAAATATACAGAAGAACTGCAAAATGAAGTTCTTGAAAATATTTTTAACTAAAATATCTTTTTAATAATGTATCTTAATGTGAACATTGTAATGTAAATTACTAAAAATCTCACCGTGAATGGATCTAGCTGCACATTTTTGTTACATGTTTTATTACAGCTGAGGATATTGTGAAGTGCATGGGCCACTGCATACACTCCTTTGTAGACATTGTTAAAGAGAGGCATGAGAGACATGTCAATGAAGCTATTTTGAACTCCAGTCATATCTTCATGTCCAGTACACTCTCTCTGAATGTCTGATGATGACTTCAACTCCTTAAACTTACAACTAAATAATGTCTCCCAGAACTCAGTAAACAGTTCATTGTTTGATGAATTCAGCGGCTTCTCATTCAGTACGAACTCTCTCAGGCCAGTGACATGTGCTTTAGGAATGGAAAGACCTATGGCACCATCCAGTATGTGATGTGTGTCCATTTCTGCAGTTCGTGAATCAAATATCCAAGTCTCACTGCCTATCCACTGATACCCAGACAAGTTATGGTATGACAACTCTCGTAGCAGCACATGAAAATCTGCACGGGCAAGGAATGTAACAATCACCTTGGAGGTTGAAGCCTTTATAATGTCAATTATCCTTTGTATCTTGGCAGATGGATCTGTTCTAAAGAAAGATACTGAATACTCCAGACAGATGCCCAGCTGCTGTGCAGTTTCTGTGAATGTGGCCATGCCATTATTTCCATAATCACTGTTTGTTCTGATAGCTCCAACCCAAGTCCATCCAAAATACTTGACCAAATGGGCCAGGGCTCTGCTCTGGTAGTAGTCACTGGGTATTGTTCTGAGGAAGGATGGGTACTTGGTTTTGTCACTGAGACAAGCACATGTAGCAAAGTAGCTGATCTAGAATAAAAAATGAAAAACTTATAAATGAAAAAGACACAAGATGAAAAAAAAATGAAATGGTTAAAAATAAAAGATTCTGTATTACTGTAAAAATACAAAAATGACAATTCCCCTCAGTACTGAGTACATAAAATGTACCAGGCAAAGCTTTGATCTAAGAAAATAAAATATTTTTTAAAAGTATTCAAAGATTTAAAAAAAAGATTAAATATATAAAATACCCACCACTGGTATAAAAAAAGGTCCGATGACAGTAGATACTGCTCTGGTTGTAGAAGAAGAGGTCGCTCCTATAATGGCCTGCACATGTGCAGGTCTGGTACACGGTGTCTTTGACGGTACAGACACAATTTCATTACCATTAGCTAAAGCCAGGGTAACTCCTGCACTTCTGGCATCAGATCCACAATCATCATAGATTTTATAGCCCAGAGTGACTACCGGCAGTAGGTCTGTGCTGTTATTAATTTCCTCAATGGCAAAAAGCATAGCCTGGGCAAACTGCAAATCTCTGAAATTTAAACTTAATTGAGACAAACATTTAGGAATAATTAGCATTGCATTGTGTTCCTTAAAACAGACACAAATATTTATGGATTAATGTTTAAATAGAAACAAAACCATTTCGTGTGAAAAGGACTTTAAACAACTGAGAAAATCAAAATACATTTTACTCTTCTTTTGATTCCCAACAGATTCCTTAAATGTAAATGGATTTGTATCTTGTCATTTACCTGATACATTGTAGTGCCAGAGGTTTGATCATGTAGGTATCTGTTCTGTCTTTCCAGCTTGCGTGAAAAGAGAACACCCCACCCAGTATAATATCTCCATTCTTAGATAGCAGTGGTTTCTCAGGATCTCCTCTACGCCTGCACACTGGCTCCTCAGCAGAAGAGGCAGATGCCACTAACAGCAGTTGCAGAAGTGCCCATCCCTTTTCAGGCCATCTTTGTGTTGATGCCATTACTTGAGCTAAACCACTTAGTGGCATTAGAGTACTGTAATGAAGATGAAATAGTTATTCTGGTATTTATACCTTTTGGTGCAGCATAAGAAATAACTGAATAGAGAGAGTTCATTCCCAGTGTCAGCAAAATGAGGGACATGCCCAACTTTGCCATTTATTCAATTCAATTCAATTTCTTTATTGTCCCACAAGGGGAAATTAGTTTAGCAGCAGGAGGATAAAAATAAACAGAACAATACTATAAAATAATAATAACAATAATAATGATAGAAAGTTCAAGGACAATTATTTGCCATAAAGGAGACAAGACACCGTAGGGATAAAAGAGACCTGGAGTCTTTTAGTCCTCCTCGGAGGTACTCTAAAATGGCGGCCGGAAGGCAACAACTCAAACTCACTGTGGATGGTTCACACAATTAATAATAGAATGAGCCTTTCTAAGCACATTTCTATTGTAAATGGCCAAAAGTCCATCTTGCCAGCGCCCTGAAAGTTTGCTAGCAGTTTTTACCAGAAGTCCCAACCGATTCTTATTCTTCACCGTCAGGTTACCAAACCAGGCAGCAATACAAAAAGACATCACAGATTCGATAAAACTTCTATAAAACAAGGACAACATCTCAGATGAGACATTAAAAGATCTCATTTTCCTTAAAAAGAACAGTCTTTGTTTAACTTTTTTAGTAGTGGCATCAGCATGAGATTCAAAACACAGTTTATGGTCAAGTACCACACCTAGATATTTATAACTCTCAATGATCCCAATATCGGCAGTTTTAATGATAGTGGGTGATGAGCTATAAGAGGACTTCCTAAAATCAATAATCATGTCTTTAGTTTTTGACACATTAAGGGAAAGGAAGGACTCATCACACCAATTCACAAAATCATCTACAACCTGTCCATGGCCTGACTCATCCCCCACTAGAAGACTGACGATTACTGTGTCGTCAGCAAACTTCAGGATGTGTCTGTTTGTGAAATTGCTGCGACACTCCGTGTACAGAATGAACAGAAGGGGAGAGAGGCAACAACCCTGGGGTGATCCAGTAGAGGAGGAAAGCACATCAGAAAATACATAATTCACCCTCACACATTGTGACCTATTGATCAGAAAGTCTGTCACCCAGCCGACCAGACTAGTTCTTGGTGATTTTGATTCAAGCTTGAAATGATTGTAAAGCCTGTCAGCGAGTAAGAGAGGTTGAATTGTATTAAATGCAGATGAAAAGTCAGCAAATAATAATCTTGCATGGGTGTGGGGGGCCTCAAGATGCTTATACAAGAGATGCAGGAGTGTGACAACAGCGTCCTCCACACCTCTCCCTGCTCTATAGGCGAACTGCACTGTAAAAAAGAAAAAGTTGAGAAAACGTAAAATTTCAAGGCAACATGATGCAAGAGATTTTTGAGTTTTCTCAACTTTTGCAACTGTTGTTGACTTAACTAAGATTTACAAGTTCTGCCAACTTGGTTCTTCTTTATAATTAAATTATAAATAAATTAGGACAGTCTTACCTCCTCAGAGTAAAACAGTGCAGGTCATCTCTCCTGGACACACACACTGGACACCATAGGCTGACACTCTACAACCTCTCTCCGCCTGAGAGAAAATGTTTGCAATAATGAAACATTTCAATATAACAGAAAAAAAAACGAGTTACGGATTGGACTCCCTGATCCTTACTGCGCATGTGCGAAGTCGGACCGTACAGATCGCGTCTACCCGTGGAATTGTACATAAAATCAATACTCCACCAACACAAAGGCTCTCAAAACAATACCATACTTTCCACAGCTTTGAAGGATGGGTCAGGTGTATCCTTCGTGGCCCACCCTATGCCAGAATTCATAGCGCGGCCCAGCTGATTCTAGTCTCCAACAATGGCGGAAGCCACTTAGTTTTAATATTACTCTTATTACCCTTTCTGGGTCACAAAGTAAACTTTTAAGATATTTTCAGGCGAGAATGTAGCTGTGTACATTTCAAATATCTGCTCAGTTTATTAAGATAACACATATTTGCAAACATGCTTCTATGTTTTCGGAGACGTCTGTTACCACCGGCTATGGTAGCTAGCTGGTATATCATTTTCAAACCCCCCACGCGGTCCTTCGCTAGCTTAAGCATGATATATAAGTCACTTAGATAACTTAAATATGTTATTGTTTGGCTTTTTTTCAGTGTTTTACTCATTCCACCCTCCTGGGTCCTGAGGAGGATGCAGCCTAGGCGCTTGTAGAAAATCCTAATAATAGATCTCGTTAGCTTACCTGCTAGGGCAAATAGTCAGCTTGTCCTGTTCAAAAAATACACTCCAACTTCAGACCAGGTAAAATCTGTAATGGTCGAAAAATTTTAATTTCCATCCAACTTTGGACACGTGTCTTCAAATTTTCTTAGCAGGTTTTCAGTCCAGAACACATTGACAAACCACTATCTATCACACAGCTCAGGTCTGCTCAGGCTCGTTTGGTCTAGTTCAAACTTGGCACAGACCACGTGTGCCAGTCATCTACGGGGTTTCGCACTGGTTCCCAACTTGACTCGAAAAATCTACTCAAAAGATGATAATCTTTGTTATGCTCTCTAGAAAATCTTAGTTAGGACAACAATGGAAGAAATTTGTTGGGCAGACATGCTTTTTCAGGTTGTAAATGGAAAGTTTTATTTCTAAGTCAGTTTAATTTGAAAACTTTAATCAAATCAACAATTACTAGTTATCGTTTTTACAGTGTGGAAGGGGTCAAGATGGTGTTCAACCTGCATTAAAATCTCCTTCTTAATTATCTTCTCAAATGTCTTCATCACTAAAGAAGTCAGAGCCACAGGCCTAAAATCATTCAGTGCTTTAGTAGAACTGCCCTTATCAACAGGAACAATAATAGCATGTTTCTAAATCTTAGGTACTGTCTGTAGCTCTAAAGAAAGTGAGAAGATATAGTGAAAAATCCCACTCAGCTGATCAGCACAAGTTCTCAGTACCTGTCCACAGATGTTGTCAGGTCCAGGACTCTTGCTTTTGGTGTGTCTAAAGAGATTAGCTACCCCCCTCTCATCAATATAAATAGATGGGGGAGTGATAGTCTTTTCCCTCAGTGTGCTGGTCTGCCTAGAACAGTCATAGTTCTCAAAACGAAGGTAAAAACTGTTAAGACTGTCTGCCAGATGTTTGTCAGAGGTAAACCCCTCTAAGGTAATGCTACTTTTACCTTTCGTGTGTAGCCCTGCCATTGTTTTCATACCAAGCCAAGCTCTTTTGAGGTTGTTACTGCTGAGTTCTGCGTCAATCTTATTTCTGTACAACATCTTGGCGATCTTTATTGCAGCCCTCACCTCCTTCCTCAATATTCTCATAGTGGGAACGTCTCCCTCGTTAAAAGCAATTTTACTTTTAAGAATCAGATCCTTAGTATCTTTAGAGAGCCACGGTTTGTTATTAGGGAAAGTCTTAAATTCTCTGACTGGAACCACAGAGTCTTTGCAAAATGAGATGTAGCTACACACCACATCAGTGAGTTCATCCAAATCAGAAGTGCTCTCTTGAAACAAGGACCAGTCAGTGCAATCAAAACACCCCTGAAGGGCAACACAACTGTCTTTTGTCCAGACATTAGTCCGCTTCACACAGGCCTTCTCCCTCCTAATCACAAATCTGTAAGCAGGGAGGAGGTGAATAACATTGTGATCCGAAGAATCTAGCGCAGGTCCAGCCACAGACTTATATGCCCCCTTAATTGGTCCATAACACAAATCCAGGATTTTGTTATTCCTTGTAGGACAAGTGACATATTGAAAGAAATTGTTCAGTGATTTCTTAAGATTACAATTGTTAAAATCACCAAGAATAAAATTAGGAGCATCCGGTGAGAGAGTCTGCAGATTGTGTACCACTTTAAAAATGGCATCGGCAGCAACTTTAATGTCAGCCTCAGGATGAATGTAAACAACAGTGACAAAAATTTGAGGGAACTCCCTCGGTAAGTAAAAAGGCCTGACAGATACTGAAAGGAGCTCGATGTCAGGAAGACACAACCGTTCCCGCACAGTAAAATTATTACACCAGCCCTGGTTAATATACAAACAAACCCCTCCTCCGTGAGATTTGCGTGTTACTCCACAGTTCCGATCCAATCTGACAGGGGTCCCAAAGCCGCCACCAAGAATCACATCTGTCCGAGCATTAGAAGAGTCGTACATAGACAAACAGGACCACCGTAATCCAAGTAGTTCCTCGCGTGTATAAGTGATTGTCAGTGAGAGTGAATGACTCCAGGTGAATATCGCCAACAACAATAAAACTAACGTGTAGAAGATCTCCATCTCGGCAAAAAGTTAAAACCACGGTTAAGAACAGAGTTAAAACAAAGTTAAAAGCAAAAAGAAAAAGAGAAAGAAAACACTAATAAACACCTGCTTCAGATCGCCACAGGAGCAGCGCCCTCACATGCACAGCGCCCTCACATACACATTTAATGTAGGTTCATATCGGTAAAATAAGGATATACACAGGTTCATTTAAATATGAATTAACAATGTAAATCACAATTCCTTACAAATGGATATGTAGAAAAAATATTTTTCCAATACATACTTTTATAGAGTACGGTTATACAGTACTCTTAGAGTAAGTTACGGTCATCCATTCACTTCCACTTTCACATCTGTGATGCATAGATGTGATATTAAGATCTGTCATCAGTCTGATACTAATTTCATTCTGAAGTTTACATGACATGCTGAGGAAAATTTACAACATTGGACCCTACTCTAAGAAACTGTCGTGGATTTAACAATGTCTTTGAAGTGTGGTTTAAGATAAAGTGTATAATGATTTTACATCATGTGTAGCACCATCTTGTATCAGTACAGAACCTGATGTCACTAGGTTGGTTGTTTAGTGTTAAATTTTTTTGCTAGATGCACTGAAATGGGGTAATCCACCTGTGGGCCGTAATGTTTGGGTTTGTAGATCACTTTGCAAATGACAGTTGTGTGGATACTTGCTTGAGTCAGTTACATCGGTGGTTCACCAGACACATAAGTTGAAGTTGACACTGTCTGTTCTGTGTTTGCCATTGAGTCATGTGGAAAAACCAAGCGTCACATCAGCTGGCAGTGCAGATGTCCTTAATGTTCAATGAGTAACCTAGGCTAAAGTTATTTGTTACACTACTCGATACTTTCTCATTAGTCTGTAAAATGACCAGTTATGTTGTTTGGATGAGCTGCATTTTATCGCATAAAATATTGCTGATTGCATCCAATGGACATCTGCTCTGCCAGCTTGGTCTGTATACTGACCCAGCATGGAAAAATCAGATCTGGCTTTAGCCTGTTGGTCCAGTGAACCACTGGTTCACCCACACAAACAGCCTCTCCTCTACAAAGTCCTCATACATAATGTGGCGAGACGAGGATGGGATATAAAGTAAATACTCTTTGCAGTTTTAAAAAGACAACGCCACCCTGGGAATTTCACCCAGAGAATACTGAAAGTAACACTAAATCACCAGAAAGGCACTTAGGTTCGCTATACTCAGTCCAGAGACGAGGTTCAATGATCAACAAATTCACAATTTATTAATAATTATTTAAAACACCATATAAAAGCACAATCATAAATATTCAAGTACAAATATGCTTAAAAAGGTATTCAGAGCTGAGGCTTACCAGTGGAGGGGCAGGGATGCCACACACAAACTAAAGAAAGAAAACACACCCAAAACACAAGTGCAACAGACTATCACACACACACTCACACTAATAAACTAAACAAGGCAGGTGTGTACACTCAAGGGATCCCACCACCAAGGCACCCTAGTCTCCTCCACGTCGGCACTCCGCATCTGAATAAAAAGAAACAAAGAAAATTTTAATATATTACAACAAACTAATGTGTAGCACCGGGGGATAACCCAACTGCAAGACCACACTGGTGATCCACAGCTAGAAAAAGGGCCTCCCACCAGTGGTGTAACAGAGAATCCAAACTACAAATCAAAAAGCAATAAAACAACATACAATCTGAATAAAACTCTAAAATCTGGAGCAAACGGAATCGCCGTACTGCTCCAACTTGCCGTCCACACGACGATAAGTTAACAGTCAATCAATATGCATGCCAGCTGACTCCGATAACCGGCATGCATATGGCCGTTGTCCACGCCGACGTCCACTGTAAAAGCTGACAGCAGCAGGGAAAGAATTCTCACAACGGGAACAGACGGTAAAAGCACAGCAAGGCAAAACAGCAGCACTTCAGTTCGCGTAGCTTGGCGCAAAACTAAGGTCCACACTTCCTGCGAAACATAATAAATAATTACTATAAAAGAACAATAGAAGGCAGAGAGCGTAACAAAAGTTGATTACGTACCAAGTAAGCCGGGTCATAGAATGTAAGCAGAATAGCTCAGAGGAGGCTTCTATAGCTACGACCAGCTGCGATGGAGACTTTAGAGTAACCCACAAACGATCTCTACCACACCGAGGAAGTCAGGTGACCAAAAAGGAGATCACAGGCAAGCAATGCAGAGACACTCAAATGGCCACTATTTATACCAGCGCCCCCTAATGGGCCAGGCTGAAAGTGGGTTGGACCGCGGGATAACATTCATCCTGCCACATTCTACCCCTCCTTCTTGCATCGTCGCCCCGACGATGAATTACAAAGACACCCAGATTAGTCCCAAGGCCTAAAAAATGCAGAGACAGCATGTACCCTAGGCTCAGAAATAGAGTTAGCAGCCCCTTGTGCCACCTCCCCTGTTGGTCTTGGGAGATGATGGATGTTTGAATGCTGGCCAGCTGTGGACCGGGTTGTTTTTCGCACCACCACATTTCTTGTATCAGAACTCGTAGAGGGAGCAGGAAGAGAGCTAGATGGAACTGGTGCTACACTCGGAGTAACTGTACAAGTGGCTGGGACATCGGAAGTTCGGTCTTCTGGCCGGAGCAACAACTCAGGGCTACTTGGAATCACTGCCACTGGGCTGTAAGATGGTGAAACATTTACTTGAGGAGCTCCTACGCTCAGGAATAACAGGTCACTGTCACTTGATGAGTCATGTCCTGGTTCTGGGGAGGATATTTCTGGGCCACGTGGGCTACTGCTTGGAGCAGGCCCTTCTGATAGTGTGGCTGCCGTTATCACAGCCTTCAACAAGGTACGATGAACATGCTTCACACTGCTAGGATCATCTGCAGGTGCAATGGTATATACTGCCCCACCTCCTTTAGGTGCCTTCAGGATTCTATATACCACGGGTTTCCATCGATCTTGGATTTTACATCTCCCTCTTCCACTCAGATCGCGCAGGAACACCAACTGGCCATTGTTCAATGGTGCCTCTTTCACCTTTTTATCATGGTGCCTCTTTCTGCGGTCGGCAGCCAATTGCAATCGTTCCTTGGCTCCTTCATGTACAACCTGTAGCCGGGCTTGATGCTCCTGAATCCACTCGTGCACATCTCCACTGATGGGGTCCGGTACTCTGCCCAACAGAAAGTCCACTGGCAACCTGGGTTCTTGCCCAAACATCAATAAGAATGGGGTTTCCCCAGTAGCCTGATGGGGAGTGGTATTATAACAGTAGAGTAACTGGGGCAAACATACATTCCAGTCTCTTTTTCTGGATACTGGCAGGGTCCGCAACAAATTGTGCAAAGTCCTATTAAAACGTTCACACTGACCATTTCCAGCCGGATGATAAGGAGTAGTGTGGGACTTCTCGATACCATAAAACCTGCAGAGCTGCTGGATCAGGGAGCTTTCAAAGTTACGACCCTGATCGGAATGGATACGCGCTGGTACACCAAACTTCGAAAACCACTCAGTCACGAGAACCTGGGCCACTGTAGCAGCACATTGGTCACGAGTGGGGACAGCCAATGTATACTTGCTGAAAACATCAGTCATCACCAAAACGTTCTCCAGCCCATTCCGGGAAGGTTCGAGCAAGGTGTAATCAATGGCCAAGATTTCATTTGGTCGAGAAGCCAACAAATGTCCCATGAAACTTTGAGCTGCTGGTTGGGTGTCTTTTGCAACTTGGCAACGTTCGCATCTCTGACACCAACGAGCTACCTCAGCAGACATACCTGGCCAATAGCACCGTGAGCGGAGAAGCGCTAGGGTCCTTTCCACCCCTTGATGGCCATGGTCCTGATGAACATTAGTCAACACCTGCTCAATCAGTGCACTAGGCAGCAAAAGCTGAAGTATCACTTCGGCACCGTCAGGGCGATGAACCTGACGATACAGAACTCCTTCCCTTTCAATCAGACGATCCCATTGTCGTAGCAGCACTAGAGCAGGTGGAGCAAGCTGCTGCCGCTCCTCAAAGCTGGGTCGCTGCTTCCGCCTCCAGAACACCAAGATCTCTTTTATCACTGAGTCGACCTGTTGGAGGGTATGAAGATCAGGAGTAGTGAGATGGGGCAAAACTGTAATGGCAGCTTGTGATACCTCAGCTGGTCCCAGCCGCAAGGCTTGTTGAAGAGGTCCAGGCAAGGCTGTACCAGGAACCATGGCTTTAATCTCCTGAGGATCAGGTGGATGCTGGCGAGATAAAGCGTCTGCATTCTTATTACTCCTTCCTGACCTATACTTTAAGTCAAAGTCAAACGAAGCGAGCTGAGCTGCCCAGCGCTGTTCAGTAGCCCCAAGTTTAGCAGAAGACAAGTGACTAAGAGGATTGTTGTCGGTGTAAACAATACACTTGTGGCCCAACAAGTACTCTCTAAATTTCTCAGTCATGGCCCACTTAAGTGCCAAAAACTCCAGCTTCATGGAGCTATAATTTAGCATATTGCGCTCAGGGGGCCTCAAACCCCGACTGGCATAGGCTATTGGCCTCACTTTACCTCCCTGCTCCTGGGAAAGCACTGCCCCTAGGCCGGCATGGCTGGCATCCACTTCTAAAATAAAAGGCAAAGAGAAATCTGCATAAGCCAGCACTGGTGCTGTCGTCAGCTTAGTCTTTAATGCCTCAAAACTTTGAGCACACTCGGCAGTCCAGTTCTCCACGACACCATGCTCTGACCTCTTCTTTGATTTTCTGCCTCCCCACTCTGCCACCAGTCTATGCAGAGGTGCCGCCAACTTGGCAAAACCCTCCACAAAACGGCGATAATAGCTGGCAAACCCAAGGAAGGAGCGTAGTTCCGAAACAGTCTTGGGAGGCTGCCAGTTAGCCACCACTTCCACCTTGCTAGGGTCCGTAGAGACACCTTGATCGGAGATGACATGGCCTAGGTAGCGAACCTCCCGCTGGAAAAAGGCACATTTGGCAAGCTTGGCTTTTAAACCTTCCTGCTGAAGCCGACCTAGCACCACGTCCAGCCGCTCGAGATGTTGCGATACTGTTGATGAAAAGATTACAATGTCATCAAGATAGAGAAGCAGAGACTGGCACTGTTGATCACCGAAAAGGCGTTGCATTAGTCTCTGGAAGGTGCTAGGGGCATTACAGAGCCCAAATGGCATTCGGTTCCATTCAAATAGGCCGAAAGGAGTACAGAAGGCAGTCTTGGGCCTATCCTCTTCTGTAACTGGGACCTGATTATAGCCACTTGCTAAATCCATGGTGGAAAACCAACGGGCACCAGTCAGCGCATCTAAGGATTCTTCAATGCGCAGCAGGGGGAATGCATCTTTCCTTGTCTTGTTGTTCAGTTGCCGATAATCAACACACATGCGCGGGCTGCCATCCTTCTTCTTAACGAGCACAATGGGAGAAGCATAGGGGCTGCTACTCTCTCTAATCACCTCGGCCCCTAACAACTGGTTAATATGCTCTTTCACAACCTCGTACTCTGAAGGGGGGATGCGCCTATAACGCTGCCGCACGGGGATATCGTCTAAGACTGGAATGTCATGGGAGATCAAGTTAGTGCAACCCAAATCAGTGTCATGAGCAGAAAAGACCGAGCTGTATTTCTTAAGGAGAGACCTCACCTGTCCCTGTTCCTCTGCTGACAGTTTAGACAAATCAATCCCTTCCATCTGATCCTGCACAGTAGGAGTGGCGGTGTGAGATGCCATTGTGGCTACGTTAGGGAGTACTTCTGTCACACCAGCGGGCAAACTGACCACATGAACATCTTCCAGGGTCCCTATAACGGTCCTAGGGTAAAGCAAGACCGCCATAGTCCCTACATTAACAACTGGTATGTATGCAGTACCTCTAACCACTCGAACCAATGCAGGGGACGCTAAAAGTCCAGCAGGCAAGTTAACATCAGTAGGTTCAAATAACACAGTGGCACCTGAATATTGCTCAGAACAGGTGGCGGCCACTACTTTCATTACACCACCCGGAATGCAACATGCTCGCTTACCCCTCACTCTCACATGGCCAGACAAATCCAGTGGGGCTCTTATACTAACGTCATGGCACTTTTGCAGCGCCTGCACAAGGGGTTTAGGGGCCTCTGTGACAAAGCCCAAACTAAACAATGCTTCACCGTGTTGCCCAAAAAGCTCGTGGTAACACTTCCGAATGACATTCATCCCCAATACACCCGGAACCGTGGAAGGTCCTGCACCTGGAGGATCTTTAACGACCAACACCCCACACTGTGGAAGGAACTTGTCACAGAGCTCTACACTTAGCTCGATATAGCCAAGGTAAGGAATGGACAACCCATTAGCCGCTTTAAGCTGCAACCAATGACAAGCTTGGAGACGCTCTTGACCCCAGGACTCAAAATGCTGGCGGAAAAAACTTTCAGTAATGGTAGAGACCATGGACCCTGTATCAACCAAACAAGGTACTTTTATACCACCCATGTCCACATCTATATGAGGACAGGATGAAATTAATTTCGAGACTGCCTCTGGACCATTAGAAACAACCCTTGAGCCAATAGACACCCCACCCGAACTGTGGCTCGGCAATACGGAGGGTGCTAGTTTTCCGAAGCCGTATTTAAAGGAGAGTGCCTGCGATTATGCAGAGGGGCCTGCGAAGGAGGCCGGGAACGAGGAACGCGTTCCCCATCACACTCCCGAGCAAAATGTCCAGGTTGCTGACAACGACGGCATATAATGGAGTCGCCCCGTCCTGAGCGAGGCATTCGATGGGGGCCCTGCAATCGAGCAATGCTCTGAGTGAGCTGATTAAGTTGCTCCTGCTGGCGCTTTAACAATTCCTTCATCTCGCTCATCTCAGACAAATGGGTAGACTGAGCTATTCCTGAGGGACCGCTATGGACCCCATACTGAATGCCATAAACAGAAGGGACAGAACTGCTTCTATGCCTAACGCCACTAGGCAACCCTTCACGTTCCCACCTAATAGCTTCCCCTCTAATCTCCAGCAATGTCAGTGTTGGCTGCCTCCTTACTAGCTGCTTTAACTCCCGCCGCAAGGTACTATCTAAGACCTGTTCAACAAATTGATCTCTTAATAAAACGTCAGCATTGGGCATGCCATTGGGGGCACTCGATTTAACTTTTTCCATAAGACCCAAGAGAGCGAGGGAAAACTCTTGCAGTGTCTCACTTTCCTGCTGTTTTCTAGAGAAGAAAGCTTCCTGCAATGCTACATAGGAGTCTGAACAGCCATACAGTTCTTGCAATATAGTGATTATCTTAGCAGGATCAGTCCTCTCTGCACTAGAGCGATATTTGATCTCCTCACGTGCTTCCCCTTCTAGGTGGTCAAACAGGAAAAATGCTTTATCAGCCAAAGACAAATGACGTGCTCTAGCACAACCTTCTATTTCCTCCAACCATTCATTCAACCCTATACCTGATTTTCCTCTAAACATAGGGCACTTTCTGTCACGGGGCACAAAAACTAGTCTCTCTGCTACAGAGACACCAGCCGTTGGGGGGTTAACAGATGATGCAGTTGAAGTAGAAGGTGTAGCACTAGTACCTGACCCAACAGCCCTCTCCTGACGCAGCCTCTCATTGTCTGCTTTCAGCTGCGCGATCAAGTCCCTGAGTTCCTGTAACTCTTCCTCCATCTCTGTAACACAGCTGTGAAATCCCACACCAAAGTAGCTGCTGCTTTGCCTTTATTCTGTACAAAATAATATAAAAAAAACAATTTACGTTACACCAAACAAAAAAAGAAGAACACACGTCTCTGTTTTAAAGAGTATATCCTGTCAACAACGCCAAGTTTGTGGCGAGACGAGGATGGGATATAAAGTAAATACTCTTTGCAGTTTTAAAAAGACAACGCCACCCTGGGAATTTCACCCAGAGAATACTGAAAGTAACACTAAATCACCAGAAAGGCACTTAGGTTCGCTATACTCAGTCCAGAGACGAGGTTCAATGATCAACAAATTCACAATTTATTAATAATTATTTAAAACACCATATAAAAGCACAATCATAAATATTCAAGTACAAATATGCTTAAAAAGGTATTCAGAGCTGAGGCTTACCAGTGGAGGGGCAGGGATGCCACACACAAACTAAAGAAAGAAAACACACCCAAAACACAAGTGCAACAGACTATCACACACACACTCACACTAATAAACTAAACAAGGCAGGTGTGTACACTCAAGGGATCCCACCACCAAGGCACCCTAGTCTCCTCCACGTCGGCACTCCGCATCTGAATAAAAAGAAACAAAGAAAATTTTAATATATTACAACAAACTAATGTGTAGCACCGGGGGATAACCCAACTGCAAGACCACACTGGTGATCCACAGCTAGAAAAAGGGCCTCCCACCAGTGGTGTAACAGAGAATCCAAACTACAAATCAAAAAGCAATAAAACAACATACAATCTGAATAAAACTCTAAAATCTGGAGCAAACGGAATCGCCGTACTGCTCCAACTTGCCGTCCACACGACGATAAGTTAACAGTCAATCAATATGCATGCCAGCTGACTCCGATAACCGGCATGCATATGGCCGTTGTCCACGCCGACGTCCACTGTAAAAGCTGACAGCAGCAGGGAAAGAATTCTCACAACGGGAACAGACGGTAAAAGCACAGCAAGGCAAAACAGCAGCACTTCAGTTCGCGTAGCTTGGCGCAAAACTAAGGTCCACACTTCCTGCGAAACATAATAAATAATTACTATAAAAGAACAATAGAAGGCAGAGAGCGTAACAAAAGTTGATTACGTACCAAGTAAGCCGGGTCATAGAATGTAAGCAGAATAGCTCAGAGGAGGCTTCTATAGCTACGACCAGCTGCGATGGAGACTTTAGAGTAACCCACAAACGATCTCTACCACACCGAGGAAGTCAGGTGACCAAAAAGGAGATCACAGGCAAGCAATGCAGAGACACTCAAATGGCCACTATTTATACCAGCGCCCCCTAATGGGCCAGGCTGAAAGTGGGTTGGACCGCGGGATAACATTCATCCTGCCACAATAAAGTAGAGATGGACCGATCCGATATTACGTATCGGTATCGGTCCGATACTGACCTAAATTACTGGATCGGATATCGGAGAAAAATAAAAAATGTAATCCGATCCATTAAATATCACGAAAGCACCTCACAAAACTTGCAACACGCCGTAACTCACCTCAGAACGTTAGCACGTCGAGCAGTATGCATCACGTGATAGAGCGGCTGTGGCATGCGGGACCTGTGGTCTGGATAGCATGTGGAGCTTCGCTAGCAACCCGGCATTTCATCTCCGACAAAGTTATCCCCGAGAGAAGTAAAGCAAGTGTGTAAGTCCATCTCTGAATGTTTGTAAAGCATTCCTGCGTTAAGCTTAACAAGCGACTGCCTCTCGCTCTCGGGCTGCTACTTCAATCATGAAACTGCTTAATGATCAGCTGATCGGCTTTTCTGTCGCGAGTCCGTGTCTCTGGTTTGTTTTTGGCCCACTTTGCACCAGAAAGAGGAAACCAGCGGCTGAACAACAGCAGCACTTTTAAGCTTGATCAGCTGTTGTTAGAATTTATTTATTATTACTTTCTACTCGAGGATCTTTTTCTACGTAGCTGACGGCTGGTAACTGTGCAGGGGCGGATCTAGCAAAGTTTAGCCAGGGGGGCCGATAGGGCATTAACAGGGAAAAGGGGGCACAAAGACATACTTTTCTTTCTTATTCTCATTTAAAATGTCGAGCTTTTAATAAATAATTATCCGAATCTTACACCCAAAGTTTTAATTTGATGTAAAATGAATAGAAGTCAATTACTGTATATAGTGACTATTAAGTCTAATATATATACCCTAGTAAGCTATAGTACTTTTTCCTTTGAGAAGGTACCATCTGTGCAGTCTGCAATTTTGTTGAAGAAAGATGTTGAATCTATTTAATATTTCTTGAAAAATAATTAATTTCTGTGCATTTTTTTTTCACACTGCATCAAATTAAGGTTGATTACGTTGATTAAGCATCATGAGGTGGAGTGTGAGGGGTGGTTCCCTATTTTTTATTTATTTTTGTTGTTGCTGGGAGTTGGAACCCTATTAGTTAGGTTGCTTAATATTTACGCTAAGTACTCTTTAAAATACCAGAATAGGGAGGATGGTGTAGGTTTAAGTTTATTAGATTGATCAGTATTGCTGAACTATGAACTATTTTTTTTTTTTGCATATAGGTATAACAGAATAGCTTTAGTGTAGTTGTTGTTTTAAACTTGAGTATGAACTTATACAAAATGCAGCAAGATATTTAAAAAAAAAACAGTTTTGTTGAACCCTTGGTAGAACCTGGGACCATTTCGTGGCCTTTCCGTTTTTTAATTCCACGCCATTTCCACTGTGTTTAATGGAGTATAGCCAAATTTTCAAACATGTATTTTTTTCCCATTTTATTTTAAAATTTCAGTCTGAGTTTTTTAAATGAGCTTAAATGGCTGAATAAAAGGCATACATCCACTATCGAACCTCGTGGCCGATTTGTGCCCCATTGAAACCCATTATAAACGCTATTTTTCACTGTACAATTATTACCATTAACGTCGTGGCGATGGCTTAACTTTCACTTTCATTCTGGACTCAGGGCCTTAGAATTGTAATTTTTTATTTGGCCACCGGGTGGCGCCCTTGTTCCACATGTGACGCCTGCTGGAACATACACACCTTCTCCAGCGGCCTGCTCGAGACAGATACCCGGAAAAGGCAGACTAATTTCCCGCGTGCAGCAGCAGCTTGGCCCGCTGCTCGTTCCGGACCATTTTCTGCCCTTAGGATCGTTTGAGGGTGCATTAATTTTTTTTAATCAACAGGAAATGACGTATTTGTTTTCACGTGGTAGCGGAAGTGTGTGCTGCAGACACGGGAACCGAACCATATGCTCCGGCGCTGCGCGAAACACACCCGCGGCAGAGGCACTCCTCCCCGGGGGAGCAGGAGCAGCAGCGCCGCCTGGGGACATTTTCGGCTTCTGCAAAAAAAATTAAAAACGGATCGAAATTAATGTTGGTGCCAATCTTTTGTCCATCTAAAGGCCTAATTATAATAACAATAAAATATTACTTCAAATGTTTTTTTTGGAAAATATTTTATGTTTTATGTTTTATGTTTTTGGGGCAAAAAAAGCAGTGCGCTCATGTGACGAAACCGGGATATAAAGGGTTAAAATCCGCGAAATGTAATTAAAACTTGACATGAATATTTCAAGGAGAAGTAGGTCTAAAAGATTGGCTAATTTAAAGTGGAATAAAATATTAATATATAAATTTTTTATAGCACTTTTTGGGCGTGGTCGATAGTGTGCATTTTATGAAATGCGCTCCTGGAAAAAAAATAAAAGGCGATCGAAATGACTGTTGGTGCCAATCTTTAGTCCATCTAAAGGCCTAATTATAATAACAAACAAATATTACTTCAAATGTTTTTTTTGGAAAATATTTAGTTTTTTTGTTTTTTGGGGCTAAAAAAACAGGGCGCTCATGTAATAAAACTGGGATTTAAAGGGTTAAAACAATGAAAATATAATTAAAACTTGACATGGATATTTTAAGCAGAAGTAGTTTTAAAAGATTGACTAATTTAAAGTAGAAAAAAATATTGATATATAACATTTTTAGAGCACTTTTGGGGCGGGACCATTTTTGGTCCCGAGGTTCACGAAAGGATGGGATTTTGAGGTTCTACCAATTAAAAAACACTATATCGGATTCATATCGGTATCGGCAGATATCCAAATTTATGATATCGGTATCGGTATCGGACATAAAAAAGTGGTATCGTGCCATCTCTAATATAAAGTACTATACAACACTCAGCATTACAGTTAACAAGTGGATTCTCCCATTTCAGTGCAGCATTTACAGCATTTACCAAAAAACAAGATAAGGACAAGTATAAAGCAGAGATGTGTTTCTGTTAGAGGAGTTAACCTGTGGAATAGTTATGACAGTGATTTAAAAAGGTGTAGTCCATTTTCCTTGTTTAAAAATATGTTTAAAAATAGAGTATTAGAAAAATATATATATCAAGAATGAAAAGAGCAAAAAAAAAAGAAAACCCCCAAAATAACCTCTTGACTCTTTTGCTTTGATGTAGTTACTTATCTAAGGTGGAAAGTTTTTTTTCTTGTTTGTTTGTTTTGTTTGTTTTGTTTTTGCTTTGTTTTATTATTTGCTTCGAGCCCTGTGTACAGGAGCTGCATGCAAAAAGATCTTTTGTTAAAAGGGTTGGTGTAATAGGCAAATGCTTCAGCCAATACCTTTTGATTAGCCTTGTCTCATGCTTTCTTGCTTTGTGGTAGATCTTTGTTCTGTCTTCACTGAGATATTTGAATGCTAATCAATAAAATCAAATCAAATGAAAAAAAAGCAAGAAAAAAGAAACACCTATTGCTTAAAACATGGAAGGTGAAAGTGGACAGCATCCTTGTTTTTTTTTAAAACATAAAACTCATTTCCGCTGCTAGGAGCAGTATGACTCTTTTTAGAGCAGTGCTCCTTGGGGTAAGTTACCCTTAATACATGTAGAGTTTAATGTCCACCTTCAGTAGCTAGACTTTGTGTCACTGACAATGGGCCAATCTACCTGGGAGACAGATTCCATTCAGCATCAGCAACAATGTACCAGATGTGAGATGAAGAGCTAACACAGCGCAAAGGCAAGAGTACATGATCAGCAGTTTAGAGGTATTTTAGACATTCAACACCAACACATTTTTTTTTGTTAACTCTAATTTTTGTTTACACTAACAACTCATGTTCTAAAGTACCATATATTGTATTTCGTTCTGATCTTACACCAATGAAGAGCTTGACTGTTATTGCTGTTACCAATATATTAAGAGAAAAAAAGTTAATCTTTCCTGATTTCATTTGCTATGTATCTATGTCTAGCTGCTCTTTGAGAATCATGAATAAAACACATCCATAGACAATGCAAAGCAACTACTGTCATCAAGTTAGACTGTGCTGCAGTCAGCAATGGTTATGCGTGGAAGCCTGTTGATAATGAGAACGAACAAGATAGGGAATAATAGATACTCTTACTGTTTTTATCAGCATTTTATTGCATGTTATTCAAATCAAAACCTTCCCGAGTTTGACAGAACAAAATAAAAGCATGTCATGATGAATGTGTAAATGACTCAATAACCTTTAGCTATCAGTCACTTGGTATGTTTTTTTTTTGTTGTTTTTGTTGTTGCTGTTGTTTAGGTAAGTTGCAAAGTAAGTAATAAAAACACATCACAAAGGAGAAGTAGTTTCTATAAAGACAGTATCAATTGGAGTGTATCCTGCTGACAGCTCCTTTCTATTCTGACAGGATGGTGACCAACTAATTATGTACAAATGATCAAATTAAAATCCCATTTTACCGCATTCATTTTTCAGAGTGAATTTGGTGCCTTCTTCCCCATCATGTGTTTCTTTGTATTCTTCTCTGGTTTCGTTAGGATTATATAACATTTGGGTATGAAGATGCAAATTAGCAGTCCAAAACTGGAAGCAAGTATAGCAAATATTTCTACAGCAACACTGAACTTCCCAGGAGAGCTGACATATGCTGGGACAAATGTAATCCATACTGCCACAGAATATCAACATGCTGAAAGTGATAAACTTGGCCTCATTGAAATTATCGGGCAGTTTTCGAGCTAAAAATGCAAAAATAAAACATAAAATAGCCAAAACTCCTATATAACCAAGCACAGCCCAAAAGCCTATAGCTGAGCCTAGAGCACACTCCAATGTGATCTTGTCTTTAATTTCTTTAAAATTCTTAAATGGAAAAGGAGGAGAAGTTGTTAGCCAGATGATACATATGTTAATTTGAATAAGAGTGAATGCTGTAACACAGAGTCTCTGCTGTGTCTGCCCAAACCATTTTTTAACATTACTACCTGGACGTGTAGCTCTGAAGGCCATTAAAACAACCATAGTTTTTCCCAGAAGACAAGAGATACAGAGGACAAAGGTGATGCCAAATGCTACATGTCGGAACATGCAGGACCAATCAGAGGGCTGACCAATGAAGGTCAGAGAACACAGAAAACACAGAATTAAGGAGAAGAGCAGCAGGAAGCTCAGTTCAGAGTTGTTTGCCCTGACAATAGGAGTTTTCCTGTACTTGAAGAAAATACGTATCACACCAATCGTCATGCATGCTCCGAATAAAGATGCTGCAGTAAGCAGAGCTCCCATAATGTCTTCATATGATAGAAACACTGCTTCCTTCTTTATACAGGCATCTCTTCTTTCATTTGACCAAAACTCATGTAGACATCTCACACAGGTGACTGAATCTGGAAATGAATATTGAAGTAAATGTTACTCTTACTGAGTATAATAGTTTATGCCTGCATTTGCATCTACAACAACATCCATGTAATATTCTACTGGTACTGTACAGTCAGAAGATGATAACCAACAAATATACTCAGTGACTGCTACACTGTTTTGTGGTTAGGTGAGGATGGATAAATGAGACATTTAAAGTGCTCAATAGCTCTTGTGATTATGGCATATTTTTTGTTTACATTTTAAAGCAAAGTGCATAATGTTATAATTTCTTTCCAAGGAGCACAGAAGTAGAAATGTTCATATACAAATTCATAAAGCTCTGCATACACCTCTGTTTTTTGGATATAAAAATTGGCAATGAAAACAACCTCAAATACTATTTTGGGACCTCATTTCTGTTATTGAGAGGAGAAAAAAATGAACTCAATGAACTCAATTATTTTTCATCAACAACAAACACCAGCTACTATTGAGAGGCCTAAACAAGAATTATCATGTCACAGTAAGAAAGTGGACTACTGTATGTATAAATATGATTTTGTAAGCCGCCAAAATAAATACAGAAAATAAAGTGAACTTATGCAATTTAGCACAGACTACTTTTTGATTTCTTCACGTAGTTCATCTTTCTGAACTACTCCACTTATACAATCCCAACAGAGCACTTGGATCGTCCAATCACATGCTCAACCTAGGTCTCAACTTAAGTCAAGAAGTGATCGGGCCTTTGCAACCGTGGCACCTAGACTCTGGAATAACCTCCCTGTTCATATTCATACCGCCGAGTCTATCCAGTCTTTTAAATCTCATCTTAAAACCCATCTTTTGATTCTAACTAGTTGGCTGTTCTAACTTGTTGTGTTGTTACCTATTGTTTGTTGTCCTGTTTTATTGTTTTGTCTTAATTTTCTCATGCTTTTACTGACTGTGAAGCACTATGGTCAACATTGTTGTTTTTAATATGTGCTATACAAATAAATTTTGATTGATTTGATTTGATGTGAGAAATTTTTATCTGATTTTATTTTTCAATTCTAATTCATGACTGAGACCTGGATGAGCACCAGAAAATGGATGGATGATTTCCACTTCACCATATACCATATTCATATTGATAGCTAAAGAGGTTTTTACTGTATAACCATATCCACACTGTACACTGAACTCAAGATTACTCTAAACAGAAGACTGTGTTTTTATTATGAATGTCGATTATGTGTAATATTTATAATTTTCACTTTGTTGTTGTTACTCCTTTATATGTTTTTTTATTATTTTGGTTGTATTGGATTATTATAAGGCATCAGTCCTTATTTTGACAGTGCAGCATCATTTATAAAATGACAAGTATCTCTTGTTATTTTATATTGGTTACTGGTATGAAGTGTGTTAAAATACCAGAAATGGTCTGAAAACCACGCAAACATTTCTTATTGTGTTCATAGAGCTACAAACTGGAGCAATGTTCTTGATCATGTCTTTATCTTTCTACAAATGAAAATAAACATAATAAAAATTCAACATGAAATATATGGTAAAGATGGGATTTAATTTACATTTCTATATGTGGCTTTACTGTTCATAGTTTAAGAAGGCGATCTGGATGCTGATGTTATCTGCAGTAAATATAAACCAATTATTTAATTTTAAAAACATAGTTTAAAATGATTCAGAAATTCTCCAATGAGCTTCTAACATGTGTTGGAAGTATTTATAACTGACAATAACTTGCCAATGAAATGCAAAAAGCCTTAAAAAAAATATCACCACACCTGTAACGTTGCTGATTTCTCCCTCTGCACATCTTATGCAGTCATAGCAGCAAACAGGCCTTCCTTTCTGGAGAACCTTGCGTGTTCCTGGGGGACATTTCTCACTGCAAACTGACAAAGGCACCTGGATGAATTTTAAGTAATTTATTAAAATTTAAGCATTAAAATAATGACAATAATAATGCAAAATAATTTAAATACAAACTGATATCTTAAAAGTAAAATAGAAGGGAAAATGTATCGCAGCATACCTGCTTTGAGTTTTTTGCCCAAATTAAAGCCTTGCTTTGCAGATGTAGCTGTTTTTCTACAGCTAATGATGTATCATACAGACCAACTGTTACAAACTCCACAATTCCGTTTTCTCTTGGCTGCCAGTTTATAATGTCATACTTTGCTGCTGGATCTCCATTCTCATTAAAGTAAACCTCATCTCCTTCCTTTGTTGTGAAGTGACTCTTTCGTATGTGTTGTAGAATCTAAGACATATGACATAGCTAAATTAGTTTTGACAGATATGCTGAAAATGGACTGGCTGAAGAATATGAAAGAAACCATTTCTTTAAATTAAAACTATTTTCTTGCCAATGTGACTTAATATGAAAAATATAATTTAAGCTAGTAAAAAGCTCACCATGAATGGATCTAGCTGCACATTTTTGTTACATGTTTTGTTACAACTCAGGATATTGTGAAGTGCATGGGCCACTGCATACACTCCTTTGTAGACATTGTTAAAGATAGGCATGAGAGACATGTCAATGAAGCTGTTTTGAACTCCAGTCATGTCTTCATGTCCAGTACACTCTCTCTGAATGTCTGATGATGACTTCAAGTCCTTGAATTTACAACTAAATAGTGTCTCCCAGAACTCGGTAAACAGTTGGGTATTAGACGAATTCAGTGGCTTCTCAGTCAGTATGAAATTTCTCAGGCCAGTGACATGTGCTATGGGAATGGAAAGACCTATGGCACCATCCAGTATGTGATGTATGTCCATTTCTGCAGTTTGTGAATCAAATATCCAAGACTCAGTGCCTACCCACTGATACCCAGACAAGTTATGGTACAAGAACTCATGTAGAAGCACATTCAAATCTGGACGGGAAAGGAAAGTAACAATCACCTTGGAGGTTGAAGCCTTTATAATTTCAATTATCCTTTGTATTTTGGCAGATGGATCTGTTCTAAAGAAAGATACTGAATACTCCAAACAGATGCCCAGCTGCTGTGCAGTTTCTGTGAATGTGGCCATGCCATTATTTCCATAATCACTGTTGGTTCTGATAGCTCCAACCCAAATCCATCCAAAATGCTTGACCAAATGGGCCAGGGCTCTGCTCTGGTAGTAGTCACTGGGTATTGTTCTGAGGAAGGATGGGTACTTGGTTTTGTCACTGAGACAAGCACATGTGGCCAAATGGCTGATCTAAGAGAGTACAAAATTTATATATATATAGAAATGACAAAAAAATCTATCTATCTGTCTTTAGATATAAAGAAAGAAGTCTACACACCACTGGTAGAAAAAAAGGTCCGGTGACAGTAGCTAACGCTATTGTTGTAGAAGAAGAGGTTGCTCCTATTATGGCCTGTACATGTGCAGATGTGGTACATGGTGTCTTTGACGGTACAGACACATTACCATTAGCCAAAGCTAGTGTAACTCCTACACTTCTTGCAACATTGTCACAAGTATCATAGATTTTATAACCCAGAGAGATTCCTGGCAGTAGGTCTGTACTTTTATTAATCTCCTCAATGGCAAAAAGCATAGCCTGGGCAAACTGCAAATCTCTGAAATTTAAACTTAATTGAGACGATAATAGACACTTATGAATAATTTGCTTTGCATCATGTTCTTTAAAACAGAGACTAATAATTATGTATAAATCATTAAACAGCAACATAAGCATTTCAAACAACAATATTTGATGCAAACAATTTATAAAACTGAGAACATTAAAATATTTATCAAGTCTTATTAGCATCTACATATTTCAAGCAGATTCTTTTAAACTAAATTAATTTCTGCGGTGTCATTTACCTGGCGCATTGTAGTGGCAGAGGTTTATTCATGTAGGAATCCTTTCTCTCTTTCCAGCTTGTGTGAAAAGAGAACATACCCCCCAGTATAATATCCCCATTCTTAGATAGTACTGGGTTCTCAGGATCTCCTCTCTGTCTGCACACTGGCTCCTCAGCATGAGAGACAGATGCCACCAACAACAGTTGTAGAAATGCCCATCCCTGCTCTGGCCATTTCTGTGTTGATGTCATTTCTTGAGCTAAGCCACTTAGTGGCATTAAAAGTATCTTGATGAAAATGAAAGTGTACTGGTATTTATACCTTTCAGTGCAACATTAGAAATAATATAATAGTAACAGTGTATTCTCTATAGACCTACGGGGTTGGGCACAAGGAGGGACCTGCCCTAATTTGTATTTTAATGTAGTTTAATATATGTAAAATAATAGTATACACACATATCCCCATTTAAATATGTAACAGTGCAAAACTTCTTAAAAATAAATATGCACAAAATTTTTTTTGCGCATGTGAAATGTGCATTGAGCTCTTCTTATATGGCAATGAAGGTCATATATTTACTCTCTTATCAAGTCAATATCTTAATTAACAAGTGGATGCACTGAAATATTATTTACTGTATTTCATACAATATTTTGGGCTACTCTTAGAGCTTTACACAACAAGTCACAGTCACTTATTCATCTCCATATTCACAGTGAAGATGTAATATTTTGAGTCTAAATTCATTTGCTCACTCTCACATACATACATTCTTCTTTCACATTCATATATTACTGTATACATGTTTATGAGGGCATATTTCAATTCATTTTAATTCAGTTTTATTTATATAGCCCCAAATCACAACAACAGTTTCTTCAAACCACTTGATATTGTAAGATGAAAAACCTATAATAATACAGAGTAACCCCAACAATCACATGCAATCACTTTGGTGAAAGTGGTAAGGAAAATTACCCTTTTAACGAGAAGAAATCAATGACAGAGCCAGGTTCAGAGAGGTGCGGCCATATGCCATAACCAAGTGGGGGTTAGGGGAGGGAGACAGGACAAAAGCCATGTCGTGGAAGAGAGCCACAGATTAATAATAACTTGTAATTAAATGTAGATTTTTTTTTTTTTTTTTTTTGCCTGTCCCGTTTGGCTCTTTTGCCATCAGAATTGTTGTCTAAAGGCAAAGAAAGATGCCCAACGGATTTACTTTACCAAATTGACCATCCCAGCCTTGCCATAATGGTCCATTTGATTCACCTTTTATTGTTTATTTTATTTTCACTTACTGAACATGGGACAGACTTGACTGGGGGAAAGAAGGGGAGAAAGAAAGAGGGAAAGAGAAACAGCTGAGAAGAGGGACGGGGGAGAAGGGCAAAAACCAAAAACCAACAGAATGAGCAGGAAAAGAAAAAAAAGAAGAAAAAAAGAAAAAAAATGCATATATCAATCACCTGGGTCACCTGCTGAGAAAGAAAAAAGAAAACAAGCAGAAGAGAACAAGAGTAATAGAATAAACAACATCACAATGATATATGGGAATATGACAGTAAATACTAAATATTAAACATTATTGTGCAGCACATAAGATCAACAGAACACAGTGTGCTTTGAGGTAGGAGCCAAAAAGGGTGTAGTTTGTGGGTGTGATCACCCGTGTGTACACCTGTGAGCATGGACGCGCTTGTTTTTTGTTTTTTAAAAGGTTCCTTCATGTAATGATCTGCTCGAGGGTGTGGGGGGGCCACAGCCCCGTCCTCCAGGGCATGAAGCAGGTATGGAGGAGATCAAAACTCCAGACATCCAGAGGCCCCCAGAACACAAGAGACCAAGAAAGACCAACAGAGGGGCAGCCGTGCCACTGTCCCAGAAAGAGCTGAGGAGAGTCCCAGATGAGGGCTCACTCAGCACCCGCGGAGCAGAAGCCAGGGGGAGTTGCAGTGACGTGCCCGTGAGCTCCGCCGGCAGCCAGCCGTGCCTGAGTGACCGAGCCCCAGGCCGAGAGGCCGGGGGCACCCCACCTCCGAAGTGGCCCGAGCAAGCCCCAGGCTCCAGGCCCCGATAAGCGGCCGCCAAGGAGTGAGCCGGTGTGTACCTGGACGCCCATCCCCGGACACAAAGAACCACCAACGCACCGACGTCTGAGGGAGTCCGCCACTGGCAGGGGAAGTGGTGGTAGGGGGAGATAGGCCTCCATACCTTGGAGGGCCTAAGATGTCCCCAGAGAGGTGGCGCCTGACACCCAACCTGACATATAGACACAGAAATACAGGCACACACATATACAAACATCCATTCCCACCCTCATGCTCTCATATACACTTACTCCACACTCAACCAACGTGGAGACAGACATAAAGAGACACTGTACACACGATCACACTCCCCAAGCGTACTCTAAGCCCCGGGTCTAGGTACCCTTGCCCCTGGAGGGGGGGGAACTGCACCCAGACCCAGGTGGTGTTACCCTTTTCCCTGCGGTGGGGGGAGGCAGACCGCCCCGACTCCGCAGCAGCAGGAAGGCCCCACACTCCAGACCGCAGTCGAACGGCCAACTCCTCCTCCTAGCCCCCCCGCTCCAGCAGGTCGCAGAGAACGGGGGTGAGAGAAGACTCCAAACCTCCCTCCACCCGCTCATTGTAGTGTTGATGCATGTGTGTTCTAAGGTGCATTTAAAACCCAGGAGGGCATGGAGCTACCTGCCAGAGAGCAGCAGGTAAGCGCATGGTCCCTCCTGCTGGCCCTCAATGTCTACGTGTATTTAACATTGAGAGGTGGGCAACGACGCCAGGGGTGAGGTGTACACCCTGATGGTACTTTGGATTCCGTGTATCGTGCCCACCCCCAAGATCCTATATGTATGTGTAATGAGAGTGTGAGTAATGTGAATGTCTAAGTTGTGGGATAAAATTGAGGCAGGGGCAGCCAGAAGGGGACGGGGGGGGTGGCCTCCTCTGCACCCTGGTGACATACCCCTACTCCAAGGTCCTGCATGTGTGGGTGGTTGTGATGGAGCGGGAAGAGGGAGGCAGCTGGAGATGGGGAGGGAAGGAAGGGAGGGGCAAGTGACCCCTCCCTGGGGCCAGCTCCCCCGCTGACCCCAGTAGGCACCCCCATACTCCGCGACCCACCAGGGAAAGGGGGCCCAGGCCCATCCAGACCGGGGCCCAGCGCAGCAGCGCCTCCCGGCCCCACACAGCCCAGGACAGTCCACCCAACCCCACCACAGAGAAAACTGCACCCACCCCACCATCCACTCTTCTTCCAGACTACATAAGACAATAAACACCCAGGCTGAGATCTTCCTCCACCTCTCCTGTATCTCCCCCTCCTGTAGAGAGAGCCCCTGAGGAGAGGAAAGCTCCTGCAAGATGTGACAATCTTCCCTACCAGTTGAAGAGCCCCCCAGGTGGCTCGATGCACCGGCGGCACCCTGCTCCAGGGCCGGGCCCCCATGCACCCACCCGCCCACAACCCCGGCAACACACCAACCAGGACCCAAGCCCCCGAGGCCCGGCCCGGGCCCCAGCCCAGAGACGGAGCGCCCCCAGAACCTCACGCCCATCCCGGACCCACCCAGGGGCAGCCAGGCTACCAGGTCAGTAACCCACGTCCGTCAGCACAGACCCTCCCCTAGTCCCGCTGCACGCAGCCGCGAGGAAACAGTCACCTGAGAGCCAACAGAGCCCCTAACCGGACATGACCGCTACCCCGGGTTGAGCCCCCCAAGGAAAATGCCTCCGGGGACTATGACCCCCCACCCCCACTAGGTGATGGAGCTGATCAAAGGAGCCCAGAGCAATTGATCTGATGTGGTGGCAGAGGCTGTATCAAGACTAATGTAATCTAATAGATAATTTCTATATTGGTTAGAATTAAGATTATTTTTATTTTTCCAGTTCATGAGGACTGTTTTCTTGGCTATGCATAGGGCAGTGAAAACCATATGGGCGATATTCTTTTCTGAAGTGACATTATCTAAGCTGCCCAACAAACACACTAAGGGGGAAGTTGGAATGTTACATTTCAGACACTTTGATAAGTCTTCACATATCTCGCGCCAAAACTTCTGAACTGGTGGACAGAACCAAAGAGCGTGGATATAATTGTCCGGTGAATTGGTTTGGCAGTGTGAGCAGTTGTTGGTAGACGTAAAGCCCATCTTGAACATCCGATGACCTGTATAGTGCACTCTATGTAATATTTTGTATTGAATTAATTGAAGACTGGGATTTCTAATTAGATGAAAGGTTTTTAAGCAAATCTGAGACCAGAAGTTTAGGTCTAAGTTAACTGATAAATCCGCTTCCCATTTTGCAATAGGAAGTGATATTGATTCATCCATTTTAGAAAGCATTCTGTATATTTTGGATAGTAATTTGGGGGTTTTAAGAGTAAGAAATTGAACCACACTTGGTGGTGTTTGTAGTTCAACTTGACCCGGTTTAAATTTCTTTTTTACTATGGATTTAATTTGTTGATATTCTAAAAATCTTTTCTTGTTGATCCCATATTGTGTAACTAGTCTGTCAAATGAAATAAATTCTGTTCCTTCTAGTATATGTTCTAAATATTTGATTCCTTTACCACTCCAATCTGAAAAGTTTATCATATTATTGTTTTGTAATATGTCAGGGTTGTTCCAGATAGGTGTACGTTTGCATGGGATTAATGAAGACGCTGTCAATTTTAGAAACTCCCACCATGCTGTCAGAGAAGCGCTGATGTTGATGCTTTTAAAGCATTCATGTCATTGGATGTTTGAGCTGATAAATGGAAGGTCTGAGATCTCTAGATTATTGCAAAGTGCTTGTTCTAAATCAAATTCAAATTCAAATTTTATTTGTCACGTACACAGTCATACACAGTACAATATGTAGTGAAATGCTTGGACAACTGCTCGTGACCTAAAGAAAACAAAAAAGGAAAAGGCTATGAATAAGATAGGAAATAAATATGAAAAATTAAAAAGGGTAAATTTAACTAGGAAGGAATAAAATATAAATTAAGGTTAAAAATGAAATAACTGTACAACACAAATTAGAATGAAGGGTAAATTTAACTGGGAGAATAAGATAAAATATATAAATTAAAGTTGAAAATAAAATAACTGTACAACAAAATACACAATACACAATATAGAACTATATAAGAATGTATGAAGAAATCTAAATATAAATAAATATATACACAATAACAGCAGCTGTTCAAGTATTAACCGGAAATGAAGAATATAGTGACCAGTGTTGTGCAAAAACAATGTCCAGAAAGTCCAGTGTGTGTGTAAGAACCATATGTGTGGGTCAGTACTGTGTGGTGGTGTGATTGAGAGACCGTATCGCCTGCGGGAAGAAGCTCCTCCTCAGTCTCTCTGTGTTGGTCTTCAGGGAGCGGAATCGCTTTCCTGACCTCAACAGAGAGAACAGTCTGTTGTTGGGATGGCTGAGGTCCTTCACGATCTTCCTGGCCTTGGTCCAGCACCGCCTGCTGTAGATTGAGTGCAGGTCAGGGAGCTCGGAGCGGATGGTGCGCTCAGCTGACCGCACAACCCTCTGTAGAGCTCGTCTGTCCTGCATGGTGCTGTTCCCGAACCAGGTTAAGATGTTTCCCGCCAGGATGCTCTCTATGGTGCACGAGTAAAAGTTCCTGAGCACCTTGGAGGGCAGTTGGAAGTCTCTCAAGCGTCTGAGGTGGTAGAGACGCTGTCGGGCCTTTTTCACCACGGTGTTGATGTGACAGGACCATGACAGGTCCTGCGTGATGTGAACTCCGAGGTATTTGAAGCTGTCCACTCTCTCCACTGGGCACTCGTTGATGACGGGGGTCTGGTAGTTCCTCTCCTGCTTAGTGCTGAAGTCCACTATCAGCTCCTTTGTCTTACTGACGTTTAGAAGGAGGTTGTTCCTCTGGCACCAGTTCTCCAGATTCCTAATCTCCTTCAGGTAGGCCGTCTCGTTGTTATCAGAGATCAGGCCCACCACGACGGTGTCGTCAGCAAACTTGATGATGGTGGTGGAGCTGGTAGTGGCCACACAGTCATATGTGTACAAAGAGTACAGCAGGGGGCTCAGAACACACCCCTGGGGGGCTCCAGTGCTGAGAGTGGTGGAGGCTGAGACATGTCCGCCCATCCTTACTGCCTGTGGTCTGCCAGTTAGGAAGTTGGAGATCCACTGACACATAGATGAGCTGAGTCCCAGATGCTCCAGCTTGGTGGTGAGTGTGGAGGGAATTATGGTGTTAAATGCAGAGCTGTAGTCTATGAAGAGCATTTTAACATAATTCCCCCTTCTAGTGTCCAAGTGAGTGAGTGATGTGTGGAGGAGATGAGAGATGGCATCGTCTGTGGAACGATTTGGACGGTAAGCGAACTGTAGTGGGTCCAGTGTGTCTGGTAGTGAAGAAATGATGAAGTCTCTGACCAGGCGTTCAAAGCACTTCATCACTACTGAGGTGAGGGCTACAGGGCGATAGTCATTGAGAGAAGCAGGGTGGGGTTTCTTCGGGACAGGAACAATGATGGACTCTTTGAAGCATGTGGGGATCACCGACTGAGATAAAGAGATGTTGAATATCTCAGTGAACACAGGAGCTAGCTGGTATGCGCAGTCTCTTAGGATACGACCTGGGATGCCGTCTGGTCCTGCTGCTTTCCTGGTGTTCACTCTCTTGAAGGCTCTCCTTACTTCATGCTCGGAGATGACGAGCACGTTTCCGGTGCTGGCAGTATCTTCCTGTCTGCAGCCGTTAGCACCGCTAACACTAGCATTGTTGGAGACCTTAGCTGCAGCCTCGAAGCGAGCATAGAAAGTGTTCAGCTCGTCTGCCAGAGTCACGGCCGCGTTCGTCATACCGGTTGTTGGTGCTTTATAGTCCGTTATTGTCCTTAGTCCCCGCCACAGGCTCCTAGAGTCACTCTGTTGGAGTTGTGACTCTAGTTTCCTCCCGTAGTGCTGCTTCGCCTCTTTCACCGCCCTCCGCACGTTATATGACGCGGCTTTGTACGGGTCCATGTCCCCCGTCATGAGTCCCGTGTTGTAGGCAGCGGTGCGGGATCTCAGAGCGTCGCGGATGGTTTTATCCACCCACAGCTTCTGGTTGGGAAACGTTGTGATAGTCTTTGTCTCCACGGTATCATCTGCTAGTTTCCCGATGAATCCCACAACCGCTTCCGTAAACACGTTGACGTTATCGTCGGAGCTGTTTCTGAACATGCCCCAGTCTGCGTCATCGAGTGCGTCCTGTAACGCGGCCACCGATTGATCCTCTGAACCGGAACTTCCTGTTTCAGCCTTTGTTTGTATTTTGGCATGAGGAAGATGGCGGCGTGATCAGATTTGCCAAACGGGGGGCGGGATTGTGCCTTGTAGCCGTCCTTGACCGTAGTGTAGCAGTGGTCCAGTGTCCTTTCACCCCTGGTGGGGCAGGTGATGTGTTGATAAAAGTTCGGTGCTGCGCGTTTGAGGTTGGCGCTATTAAAGTCCCCCGTCACAATAAGCGCAGCGTCCCGGTGTTGTGTCTAGTGCTGTGTGAGTGCCTCATGCAGCTCGCATAAGGCGGTGACCGTGTCCGCTTGTGGTGGAATATAAACGGCACTTACAATGACCGATGTAAATTCCCGAGGTAGATAAAAAGGACGACACATGATGGACAGTAGTTCCAGATTTGGTGTGCAGGAGCGTGTGAGAGGAACAACGTTCGCACTGTTGCACCAGTTGTTGTTCACCATTAAACACACGCCGCCTCCCCTTGACTTCCCCGAGTCCCGTGTCCTGTCCATGCGGTGAACCGAGAAGAACTCGGCCGGCTGGATGGCGTGGTCCGGCACCGCTGGGTTCAGCCATGTCTCGGTGAAGCAGAGGAGATTGCAGTCCCGAATGTCTCTCTGGAACTTTATCCTGGCCCTGAGGTCGTCAAGCTTGTTCTCCAGTGACTGGACGTTGGCGAGCAGGATGCTAGGCAGAGGTGTGCGGTGTGCACGAGCTCTCAGCCTGTTCCTGACGCCGGCTCGCTTCCCTCTAGGCCGCCGCCGCTTCCCTTTGTTCTCCCTCGAGATCTCACTCGGCCAGCTCGGATCCGGAGTTAAAAACTTCGAATTGTGAGTACATTGTATACCAATAGAAACAAGAGTGTCACTGTCATACCTAATGTACCCAATGGTGATGATTTTGCCGATTTAGAAACGCTGAAAACTAACTTAAAAAACAAAGACAAAGAAAAAGTGTCACGGGCGAGAATGCGGTGGACTCAAGAGCAGACTCAATTTGCTTCGAACTGTGTATAATTTATTGAAAAGAACAAAACGTGAACAGAACTGGGTTTAACAGAAACCATACGCAGAAACTAAGGGAAATCCGTGGGCGGAGAGACCGGCGTAGAGCACGGGGAGAACTCTAAGGGGAACTTCTGTAAACACAGGAGAGAGATGTTACTGAATGGGAAAAAAACGAGTAAGGGACAGAGGTACGGAGTGCCAGTGGATAGTCTTGGGCTTACTTGGAGACCCTAGTTATTAGGCGGGAAAAGGGCTGCCGTGGGAGTATTCCAGAGAGGGTAAAGAGTGTGGAGAGTCCGGTCCAGATTCCAAGGAGGTGGAGAATACGGACTGAAGGGCAGGCTGAGGAGAAGTGGAGTATATAATCCTCGGGTTCAGAGCAGACGGAAGAACAGAATGGAGACCAAACCAGCACTACTGATGAGTGCGACGGGTGGTGAATCTGAAGAATACAGGAAACAAAAACACATTAACCCATGGTCCAGATATACAGAGTCAGAGCTCAGAGGAGGGCGAGTTTACCACAGATGGTAGCAGGACGAACTGGCGAGGAGTGGCAGGCCGTGCCGGCTTAAAAACCCTCTAGGTGGAGCCCCGGAGATTGACAACAGGTGATGAGCTGGCCAACTCCACCCCCAGGGACGAATGACAGGAACCTGGACCACGCCCGACAAGACACTCCCACAGCATATGACAAAAAGTGGTCGGAGCAGTCGTGACGGCAGCCGACCTCACCGGCGCCATCAGGATTTCTACATCTAGCCAAGGTTCATCTAAGAGGGTATGTTTTAGCCATCCTGAGATAAACTGAAGCCTGTTGGCTAAGAAGTAGTGCTGAAAGTTAGGCAGTTCTAGTCCTCCTTTATCCTTGGTCTTTTGTAGTGTTTTTAAGCTTATACGTGGGGGTTTATTTTTCCAAAGGAATTTGGACATACATGAATCTAGAGATCTGAACCAATCTTGTGGCGGTTTAGTTGGGATCATTGAGAATAAATAATTTATTTTTGGTAAGACCATCATTTTTATAGCGGCAACCCTTCCCATGAGTGATATGGGTAGACATTTCCATCTAGCCAGATCATCTTCTACCTTCTTTAAAAGTGGGATATGGTTTAATTTAGTTAGATCTGCAAGCTTGGGAGAAACATTAATACCTAAATATTTTATATTTCCCGATTGCAGTGGTGTAGAAGAGGAATTATGGAGGGAGCAATTAATTGGTAGAACTGTAGATTTTGACCAGTTAATTGAGTAATCTGATATTCTTGCAAAAGAGTTTATCAATTCAATCACCCCAGAGATATTGGTTTGTGAATTTTGGAGAAAGAGTAACACATCATCCGCATAAAGGCTGATTTTATGTTCCACGTTCTTGCATTTTATGCCCTTAATTACTGAATTCTGTCTAATTGCTGCTGCTAGTGGTTCAATAAAAATTGCAAACAGTGAAGGGGAGAGTGGGCATCCCTGCCTGGTGCCCCTCAAGAGACAGAAGCTGGAGGATGTCTGGTCATTTGTTCTAACACAAGCTGTTGGGGAATTATATAATATTTTTAACCAGTTTATGAAAGAGGATCCAAAACCAAATTTGTGTAAAGTTGCAAATAGAAATTTCCAGTTAACTCTGTCGAATGCTTTTTCTGCGTCTAAAGAGAATATTGTAGTTTCTAGGTTTTTACTGTATGAGTAGTCTATCAAATTAAGTAATCTACGTGTATTTGTTGATGAGTGCCTACCTTTTATGAAACCAGTTTGGTCAGGATGAATTAAGAGGGGGGTTATTTTCTCCAGTCTCTTTGAGAGAGCTTTGCAGATTATTTTAAGGTCTACGTTTATAAGGGATATTGGACGATAGCTTGAGGGATATACAGGGTCTTTGCCTGGTTTTAGCAGGAGATTAATGTTTGCAGAATTCATATTTGATGGAAGTCTGCCCTTTTCTTTAATTTCCAACAACGTTCTGTAGAAAACTGGTGCTAGAATCGACCAGAATTCTTTGTAGAATTCTGCAGGAAAGCCGTCTGGACCTGGAGCCTTATTATTGGGCATACTTATCAGAGCTTCCTGGAGTTCAGTGTCAATGGTGAATCCAGTGCCATTGCTTGAGTGTCCAATAATTTTGGAAGAGTTATGTTGTCCAAAAACTGATCAATTTCTTTTTTAGATGGGTTTATTTGTGGTGAATACAACGTTTTATAGAAATCCCTGAAAATGTTGTTTATTTGTATCGGATCATATATTGTGTTCCCAGATGAATCTTGAACAGCACATATAGTTGTTTTTTCTTTATTTATTTTTAGCTGGTTTGCTAGAAATTGACCGGATTTATTACCATGTTCATAATTTTGTAGGCGTAGTCTTTGTACTAAGAATTTTGTTTTTTTTTATCAATTATCTCATTTAATTCTAGTTTTGTTTTGCGTATTTTGTTCAATGTTTCCTGATCTTGGTGGGACGCGTAGGCTTCTTCTAGTGATTTGATGTTTTTTTCTAATTCCTGAATATTTTTGTTTTCCTTTTTCTTTTTATGTGATGAGAAAGAAATTATTTTACCTCTCATCACAGCTTTCCCTGCTTCCCATAGAACAGAAGCTGATGTTTCGGGAGTGTCATTATAGTCCAAATATGAAGTCCACTCTTTTTAAAAATATTTAGTAAAGTCTTCATCTTTAAGTAGTGATATATTAAATCTCCAGTTTTTTCTTGGCGTAGTATTATTCTTGTGCATTAGTGTTAAAGATACAGGACCATGATCGCTGACAGCTATAGGATGAATCTCAGTGTCTGAAATGTCGTTCAGCAGTGAGCTGCTGACCAAAAAATAATCCAGACAAGAGTAGGAGTGATGGACATGTGAGAAAAAAGTATATTCCTTACTGGTGGGGTGAAGAGAGCACCATGCATCGCAAAGACCAAAGTCGCTCATATACTGTTTGATTATATTTGTGGACTGCCAATTACGCTGAGTTCCCGCTGTAGATTGATGTATAAGCACATGGTGAGTGAAAAGGGCTGAGAGAAGGAGAAACGCTTAGTGTATCATGAGATGCCAAGTCTATTGCAACATAAGGGTGGAAAAAGAGAAACATATACAAACTAGTGGACATGTCCACATGGCCTTCTCAGCTTTCAAGCTGACTCCTCTCCTCTCTCCCATCCTGGCGTCACTGAAAAAGGAAGACACTAATTAGGAGGATAAGGAACAGCTGCCCTGTCAGCCTCACTGGCATTGCCCCTCAAGCCTGCTGCTTCATCCCTCCCCTGCACCTACCCCAAAGACACATCCCCACCACCACCCTCACCACCTGGCCGAGACTGGGGAGCCATCTGGCCGAACCTACTCCTCCTGTGGGTGTGGGAGAGGAAGTCGGCCACTGCCATCTGAGGACCAGTCCTATGGATCACCTTGAATTTAAAGGTCTAAAAAGCCAGATCCCACCAGGTGATCTGGGCGTTGGCATCCTTCATGCGCTGGAAGCACTGCAGCGGAGCAGGGTCTGAGCAGAGGGCGAACGAGTGTTCCGGGAGGTTCCGATGGAAATTTTTTTTACCTTAGTGTACTGATCACGTGTTCTGACGATAGTATACATATGTATTAGTGATATTAGTTATATATGAAGGATAACTTGTTTCCCACTCGCTGGTTGAACAAGAAGGGTCCTTGCAACTGGAAGAGGGAAGTAACACAAGCACTTTGTCTCCTGGTGAAAACTGCCTGAGTCTAGCCCCTCTGTTGTACAGGTGCTGCTGGGACTTGAGCAGTGTCTCTCATGACAACCTCCCCAAAGTGTACGGCTTTGGTCTCAGGTCCAGAACCTACTGAATCTGATTTTTTGCTGGGCTTGGACCTTCCTCTCAGTTTTCTTTAAGCAGGTCCAACACCCCTGCGGCTTTCTGCAGGGGGCACTTCATGCACTGCAAACAACAGAGGGTCTAACCAGCAATCACAATTGTGTTCATCCTTATGAATGAAATTCCGAATCATGGACTTTAAGGTCCATAATCCACGTGGATGCCCCGGCCAATAACATCTGGCCATTATTCATTCCAGAGTTTTGTCATAGACAACAACAACTGTGTGTGTTCCTCTGTGCGAGTATCACAAATTACTCAATAAAGCCTATCATTTAACAATATGAAGTGCAAGTAGGACCATGCGGCTTCAGGGTGCACCAAGTAACCATTAATTTCTATCACTTAGTTAAAGTCTGAGTGTAGGGGTCATCATGAGACTGCTTCAGTGGAAAATTCCGTGGGGCAAATCGTTGGAGCCAGCAGGACCTTCTAGTGAGGTCTACTCAGTCAGTACACGCTACTAAAGGTTATGATCGCATCTCCACACACTGCCTCAACAGGTTATTACACCCCAGCCAATTCATTTCCAGAATTAGGGGATGCATCAGGCACGAGCTAAGTGCAACCTTTATCCCATGCATTTTTCCCTTGTATTTTAATAGCAGCAGCACAGTGGGGTATTTGTGAATATTCCCATGAACAACTTAATCTTCACCCACTCTGCTTCCAACAATGTCCTGGGGTGAACCGTGAACTAGGGTATGCTTGCAGCCCATGTCCACAAAAGCCTGCTGTATACCCCCTTGACACCTTACCAGAGAGCAGCCAAAGCGGAACACCCAACTGACCTCCATCAGCTAACAATCCTGTAGTGGGTGTCCCGACCGACCACACTTTCAGCACTCCCACCCCTAGTGGCTTGGGTGCAGTGCCTGTTGTTGCCAGGGCCCAGGGTGACAGATCGGCAACGACTGGGTTTGTGGAATGTAGTGGTGGCTAGCCCTAACCCACTCCGATGGGGCAGGGCCTGCTGACCGGCTGGCTGCGGCCCTCCTCTGCTTGTCTCCATGCAGCCAGATGATCCTCAGCTAGGGTGACCACGGTTTCCAAACTCGCCGGCTGGTTGCAGCAGTCTCTATGGGCAGCCTCTGTCTGACAGTGGGTGGGAAGTCTGAGACTAATTGTAATTGGTTAGGCAGGAAGTCTTCTCAAGGTTGTACAGTTTGGTGGTGAGGATGTCTGGGATTGTGGTGTTGAACGCTGAGCTGTAGTCCACAAAGAGCATCTTCATGTAGCTAATGTTGTTCTACAGAATGATCAGCGTTCTGTGAAGGGTGATGGCATCCTCCATGGACAAACTAAGTAAATGGTAAATGGTAAATGGTCTGTATATGTATAGCGCTTTACTTGGTCCTAAGGACCCCAAAGCACTTTACACTATACACAATCATCCACCCATTCACACACACATTCACACACAGGTGATAGCAAGCTACAGTGTAGCCACAGCCACCCTGGGGCGCACTGACAGAGGCGAAGTAAAGGTTTCCAGGTTTCCAGGTCAGACTCAGCCTTTGGTTTTGGCTTTTGTTTTCTGTAAAGTTAGGTGTGTGGGAATACGAGTTTAGTTTAGTTTATTATTTTGGCCTTGTCTCACCCTAAGTTGTTGACTCTCCCGTTTTGTTGTTTCCTTTTCATTATGTTGTAAATAAATGACATTGCAATGAACAGATATTTGTTTCTTGTGGCTGCTTGGGTATTCAGTAGGGTGGGGATGGGGGGTGCTTCATTCATGTTATGACCCTGCCCCTAGATGGGTCATAACAAGGCACTAATATGGAAGTTAATAAGGAGTTTGGATATATTTCAGACAATTCACACTGATAATAAACAGTGTGAATTGTCATACACAGTTTATCTTTTGTTTACAGTAATTTGTGTTTACAATGGTTAAGTAAGGAGATTTCAATGGTAAATTGTCATCATGTAAAGTATCATATACCATTTTTTTCTACTCCAATACCAAGCAAAGGTTTGGCTTGTATTCCAAAAAGAAAGGGTTAACTTTCCTCATTTCATTTGCCATGTATCTCATGAGTGTAGCGGCTTTCTAGAAATCATGCAGAAGTGCTTGAGGCAAAGCAACTAATCAAGTTACATTGCACTTAATACTACAATTCATACATAGCAGCCTCTTGAAAAATAAGGAAGAATTGACCAGGTTACATATGCTTTCTGAATTTATCTGCAGTACCATGTCAATTAAATTTAAATGTAAAAAATTCTAACGTTTAACATAATCAAGAAACTATAAAAAGTGAATGCAAGCTAAAGGTTATTGAACCATACATATAATTACTATCGTTCGTCTTTATTTTATTAAGTAAGTAAACAAAATCTCATTTTACTACATTCAGTTTTCAGAGTGACTGTGGTACCTTCTTCCCCATGATACGTTTTTTTGTATTCTTCTCTGGCTTCATTAAGATTATATAACATTTGGGTATGAAGATGCAAATTAGCAGTCCAAAACTGGAAGCAAGTATAGCAAATATTTCTACAGCAACACTGAACTTCCCAGGAGAGCTGACATATGCTGGGATAAATGTAATCCATACTGCACAGAATATCAACATGCTGAAAGTGATAAACTTGGCTTCGTTGAAATTATCGGGTAGTTTTCGAGCTAAAAATGCAAAAATAAAACATAAAATAGCCAGAAGTCCTATATAACCAAGCACAGCCCAAAAGCCTACAGCTGAGCCTAGAGCACACTCCAAAGTGATCTTGTCTTTGATTTCCTTAAAATTCTTAAATGGAAAAGGAGGAGAAGTTGTTAACCAGGTGATACAAATGATAACTTGCATAAGAGTGAATGCTGTAACACAGAGTCTCTGCTGTGTCTGCCCAAACCATTTCTGAACATTACTACCTGGACGTGTAGCTCTGAAAGCCATTAAAACAACCATTGTTTTTCCCAGAAGACAAGAGATACAGAGGACAAAGGTGATGCCAAATGCTACATGTCGGAGCATACAGGACCAATCAGAGGGCTGACTAATGAAGGTCAGAGAACACAGGAAGCACAGAATTAAGGAGAAGAGCAGCAGGAAGCTCAGTTCAGAGTTGTTTGCCCTGACAATAGGAGTTTTCCTGTACTTGAAGAAAATTTGTATCACACCAATCGTCATGCATGCTCCGAATAAAGATGCTGCAGTGAGCAGTGCTCCCATAATTTCTTCATATGACAGAAACACTGCTTCCTTCTTTATACAAGCATCTCTTCTTTCATTTGACCAAAACTCAGGTAGACATTTCACACAGGTGATAGAATCTGGAAATTAATATTGAAGCAGATGTTACACTAACTCAGTACAATTGTCATATGCCTGCATTTGCATCTACAACATCCGTGCATCATACTGATGCTGTACAAGTAGAAGATGAAAAACAACACCTTCATTGAGTGAATAACTAGTATCCTGATTTGTGATCAAGTGAAGATTGACAGATGTGACATCGAGAGTCCATCAGCATTTGTGATTGTGGAATACTTTACATTTCAAAGGAATGTTCATACAATTCTAAATATTTTCCAAAGTGCACAGAGACAAAAAGGTACATGCAAAATTTGAAAGAGACCACATATATGTCCTGTAACAAGATGAAACGACTCCTTTGGCCTTCCTAAATACTTAATTTTGCTAATCACCACACCTGTAATGTTGTTGATCTCTCCCTCTGCACATCTTATACAGTCATAGCAGCAAACAGGCCTTCCTTTCTGGAGAACCTTACGTGTTCCTGGGGGACATTTCTCACTGCAAACTGACACAGGCACCTGCATGATCAAGAACGTTTAACCATATGGACTTTGACAAAAAAGATCTCCCAATGATCTTCTGTATCAAACAGTTTATTCATTTTGAAGCATTAAAACCAAACAATGTGAAACTAATTAGGTATAAATTGAACAAAGGAACAAAGACATAAAAACAAAATTGTATGGTAGCTTACCTGCTTTGTTTTTCTTGCCCAAATTAAAGACTTGCTTTGCAGATTTAGCTGCTTTTCTGCAGCTAATGATGTATCATAAAGTCCAACTGTTACAAACTCCACAACGCCGTTTTCTTTTTGCTGCCAGTTTATAATATCATACTTTGCTGCTGGATCTCCATTCTCATTAAAGTAAACCTCATCTCCTTCCTTAGTTGTGAAATAGATCTTTCGTATGTGTTACAGAACCTAAGAAATATGTTATGACTCAGTTCATTGCATGACAATTTTTGCACACCTACAGATTGAAAAATACCCAAGAATCAATTTTGAATTAAAAATCTTCTTAATACTTCAACTTAATGTGAAAACTGTAATTTAAGCTTGTAATAAGCTCACCATGAATGGATCTAGCTGCAGATTTTTATTACATGTATTATTACAGCTCAAGATATTGTGAAATGCATGGGCCACTGCATACACTCCTTTATAGATGTTGTTAAAGATAGGCATGAGAGACATGTCAATGAAGCTGTTTTGAACTCCAGTCATATCTTCATGTCCGGTACACTCTCTCTGAATGTCTGCTGATGACTCCTTAAACTTACAACTAAATAATGTCTCCCAGAACTCAGTAAACAGTTCGTTATTAGATGAATTCAGTGGCTTCTCATCCAGTATGAACTCTCTCAGGCCAGTGACATGTGCTTTGGGAATGGAAACACCAATGGCACCATCCAGTATGTGATGCATATCCATTTCTGCTGTTTGTGAATCAAATATCCAAGACTCACTGCCTACCCACTGGTACCCAGACAAGTTATGGTATGAAAACTCATGTAGAAGCACATTCAAATCCGCACGGGCAAGGAATGCAACAATCACCTTGGAGGTTGAAGCCTTTATAATGTCAAGTATCCTTTGTATTTTGGCATATGGATCTGTCCTAAAAAAAGATACAGAATACTCCAGACAGACGCCCAGCTGCTGTGCAGTTTCTGTGAATGTGGCCATGCCATTATTTCCATAATCATTATTAGTTCTAATAGCTCCAACCCAAGTCCATCCAAAATGCTTGACCAAATGGGCCAGGGCTCTGCTCTGGTAGTAGTCACTGGGTATTGTTCTGAGGAAGGATGGGTACTTGGTTTTGTCACTGAGACAAGCACATGTGGCAAAGTGGCTGATCTAGAATGAAAAATGAAAAATGTATATATGTAAAAGACAAAGAATGAGAAAAGCTGTAGCTGTTAGAAATAAAACATTCAAACATACTGTAAAAATATGAAAATAACAGTTCTGCTCAGTACTGTTACATAAAATGTGACAGGTAAAGCAACAGATCTAATAGAGTAAAATATGGTTTAATAAGTATTCAAAAATAGAAAAAAAAGATTATAATACCAACCACTGGTACAAAAAAAGGTCCAATGACAGTAGCTACTGCTATGGTTGTAGAAGAAGATGTTGCTCCTATTATGGCCTGTACATATGCAGGTCTAGTGCATGTTGTCTTGGAGGGTGCAAACACAATTTCACTACCATTAACCAAAGCTAGTGTAACTCCAATGCTTCTGGCAACAGATCCACAATCATCATAGATTTTATAACCCAGAGAGATTCCTGGCAGTAGGTCTGTACTTTTATTAATCTCCTCAATGGCAAAAAGCATAGCCTGGGCAAACTGCAAATCTCTGAAATTTAAACTTAATTGACACAATTTTTAAAAATTTGCATTGCATCATGTTCCTTAAAACAGACACAAATAATCATGAATAAATCTTGAAATTTAAAACAAATCATTTCAAATTAAATCATTTAATGAAAGGAATTTAAATAACTAAGAAAATCAAAATACCCTTTACTCCTCATTTGTATCTTTAATGAATCCCAACAGATTCCTTAAATGCAAATTGACTTGTAGTGTGTCATTTACCTGATACATTGTAGTGGCAGAGGTTGGTTCATGTAGGTATCCTTTCTGTCTTTCCAGCTTGTGTGAAAAGAGAACATCCCCCCCAGTATAATATCCCCATTCTTAGATAGCAGTGGGTTCTCAGGATCTCCTCTCTGTCTGCACACTGGCTCCTCAGCATGAGAGACAGACGCCACCATTAACAGTTGCAAAAATGCCCATCCCTGCTCTGGCCATCTCTGTGTTGATGTCATTTCTTGAGCTAAACCACTTAGTGGCATTAAAAGTGCCTTGATGAAAATGAAAGAGTTATACTGGTATTTATACCTTTCAGTGCAACATAAGAAATAATACTATAGTGACAGTTTATTCTCCGTAGACCTACATGGTTAGTCAAAAGTAGAGACATGCCCAAATTTGCAATTTAATGTAGTTTCATGTATGTAAAATAATGCTATACATACATATGCCCATTTAAATTTAAAGTAACAATTCAAATAGAACTCCTTACAAATACATATCCACTAAAAATAATTTTTCTAATGTGAAATGTGCAATGATCTCTTCTTATATGGCAATAAAGGTCATATATTTACTTTCTTGGTAAGTCAATATGTTATTAAACAAGTGGATGCATTGGAAACATTATTTACTTTATTTAATAAAGTACTTTTGGGTTAGAGATTTACACAACAACTCACAGTCACCTACTCATGTCTATATTCGCATTGAAGAAGTAATATTTGAAACTATCATCAATCTAATACCAGTCTGATATAATCATTTAAGTAGTCACACTGCACATTACTGAAAGTCAGTCAAATACACTGGGCAAACTAATTCTAGGAGGAGTATTCCAAGTCCAAATTCATTCTTTCACTTTTACATACATAGCTTCTTCTTTCACATACGTGCACTACTGGTAAAACGTTTTAGAAATCAAAGAAATCAAATATTCCTCAGAATGTTATTCCCATATCTGTTGGAGAAGTTCCCATAAATGTGGGGCACTTGTAGGTTGGTTTGTTTTCACTCTTCTGTCCAGTTCATCCCAAACCAGCTCGACTGGGTTTAAGTCTGGAGACTGTGCTTGGCACTCGACGTTTTCAAGCTTACCATCTTTTTCTTTTTTCCTGAGGTAGTTCTGGCATAGATTGGACTTATGTTTTGGGTTATTATCTTGCTATAGGATGAACGCCTGAGCAACTTCTACAGCAACACTCAGAGGGTGTTGCATGGTGCTGCAGAATGCTGTGGTCGGCGTTCACTGTAAAATCTAATTAGTTCACAGAACTAAAAAAAAAAAACAACTATGTAAACTCGTTGCCTCAAAAAATGTAGTAAAGTTTTACTTAAGATGATTAAGCTAGGGCAACTTACCCATTTTGAGTATACTGTACAGCCTCATTAGTTCCCAGAACTCAAAAAAACTATGCAAACTTGTTGCCTCAAAAAAATTGAGTAATATTTACTTAAGATGACTAAGTTAAGGCAATTTATTCACTTTGAGTACAGAGTAAAAACCTATTTAGTTTCCAGGACTCAAAAAAAAAATATGCAAACTTGTTACCTCAAAAAAACCCAAGTAAAGCTTACTTAAGATGATTGTTAGGACAACTTATTCATTGTAAGTATGCAATATTAAGAATAACTTGATATTTCTGACTTTACAATACTAATTGTTTACCTACTGACAAACATTTCAAGTTCAACTAAATGAAAAAACAATTTGTAGTAACCTGAATATGATTAAAAATAATTAACAACACTTTTTGTAATGATGTTAAAAATCAGCCCAACTTTTATTTTTAAACGCAACAAAGTATAACAGCCAACATACTGGACACTGTTCTCTTGAACAACAAACAATTATATTGCCATCACTGTTATAATCTTACAATGAAACAAAGTCTCAGATGTAATTATTCTGAAACTAAGTTTGGCCTTCCTCAAGTTTGTTTTGTACTTACATTACTTATATAATCAAAATAAAATATATTTGTTGTTCTGTCACAAGTGCAGTCTCTAATTTATTAAACAACACATTTGTTTTTCATTCCAACACATGAGCTGGAATGTTGTAATATTTTAAGGATGGCTTGTTTCCAGTCCAGGCATTACTGCCTGAATTACTATCATGGGTCGAGGTGATCCAAATGTAAGTGCAGAAGAAAGTCTTTAACTTCCCTTAAGTACAGTGGCAGTGGATGTGGGTTGGAGATGCAATGAGCTTGAACCTGCAGGCGACCATCTTCACTCACCACACCATCTGTGACGGAGGACTCATCTCTCCTGGTGTCCTGCAAGCAAACAATCATATTCTTTGGAACACGAACTTAATTGCTTTCTTAAAACATTTTTTTTCTGGATTTGGTATAGAACAGACTCCAATTTAGACAATCTCAGGCTCCCTCCCCACCAGAGAGGTGACATTCAATGTCCCACTTGTCAGTCTGGATAGCCTTGACCACCACCCAACATACAATAATGTCATGAAAGCATATTTTTAAAAAGGGCTATGCAAACATGGCCAATAATTTTCATTCTAATGCTCTGCAAAATGACTTGGGCACAAAACAAATTTTGCTGTTAGAAAACCGCAGACTTCACTATATACAGTGTAGACCCTTATTAAATTCAGTTATTTGCATTCTTTTGGAGGCGAAGAAAGACTCAAGCTCAAAGTGGTCTAACTCAAATAATGATCTTTAATTTTACATTTTCCGGAAAAGGGAGACCGAGCTCATAGAGACACCAGCTCAAGTCTGACTGCGGTAGCAGCCAGCATGGTTATACAGGGAGTGCAGAATTATTAGGCAAATGAGTATTTTGTCCACATCATCCTCTTCATGCATGTTGTCTTACTCCAAGCTGTATAGGCTCGAAAGCCTACTACCAATTAAGCATATTAGGTGATGTGCATCTCTGTAATGAGAAGGGGTGTGGTCTAATGACATCAACACCCTATATCAGGTGTCCATAATTATTAGGCAACGTCCTTTCCTTTGGCAAAATGGGTCAAAAGAAGGACTTGACAGGCTCAGAAAAGTCAAAAATAGTGAGATATCTTGCAGAGGGATGCAGCAGTCTCAAAACTGCAAAGCTTCTGAAGCGTGATCATCGAACAATCAAGCGTTTCATTCAAAATAGTCAACAGGGTCACAAGAAGCGTGTGGAAAAACCAAGGCGCAAAATAACTGCCCATGAACTGAGAAAAGTCAAGCGTGCAGCTGCCAAGATGCCACTTGCCACCAGTTTGGCCATATTTCAGAGCTGCAACATCACTGGAGTGCCCAAAAGCACAAGGTGTGCAATACTCAGAGACATGGCCATGGTAAGAAAGGCTGAAAGACGACCACCACTGAACAAGACACACAAGCTGAAACGTCAAGACTGGGCCAAGAAATATCTCAAGACTGGTTTTTCTAAGGTTTTATGGACTGATGAAATGAGAGTGAGTCTTGATGGGCCAGATGGATGGGCCCGTGGCTGGATTGGTAAAGGGCAGAGAGCTCCAGTCCGACTCAGACGCCAGCAAGGTGGAGGTGGAGTACTGGTTTGGGCTGGTATCATCAAAGATGAGCTTGTGGGGCCTTTTCGGGTTGAGGATGGAGTCAAGCTCAACTCCCAGTCCTACTGCCAGTTTCTGGAAGACACCTTCTTCAAGCAGTGGTACAGGAAGAAGTCTGCATCCTTCAAGAAAAACATGATTTTCATGCAGGACAATGCTCCATCACACGCGTCCAAGTACTCCACAGCGTGGCTGGCAAGAAAGGGTATAAAAGAAGAAAAACTAATGACATGGCCACCTTGTTCACCTGATCTGAACCCCATTGAGAACCTGTGGTCCATCATCAAATGTGAGATTTACAAGGAGGGAAAACAGTACACCTCTCTGAACAGTGTCTGGGAGGCTGTGGTTGCTGCTGCACGCAATGTTGATGGTGAACAGATCAAAACACTGACAGAATCCATGGATGGCAGGCTTTTGAGTGTCCTTGCAAAGAAAGGTGGCTATATTGGTCGCTGATTTGTTTTTGTTTTGTTTTTGAATGTCAGAAATGTATATTTGTGAATGTGGAGATGTTATATTGGTTTCACTGGTAAAAATAAATAATTGAAATGGGTATATATTTGTTTTTTGTTAAGTTGCCTAATAATTATGCACAGTAATAGTCACCTGCACACACAGATATCCCCCTAAAATAGCTAAAACTAAAAACAAACTAAAAACTACTTCCAAAACCATTCAACTTTGATATAAAGGAGTTTTTTGGGTTCATTGAGAACATGGTTGTTGTTCAATAATAAACTTATTCCTCAAAAATACAACTTGCCTAATAATTCTGCACTCCCTGTATGTTTAGCTGAGTCACATTTGCAGTAAATGATTTGACCAACTCCCATAGCGTGGCATTTTCAGCAGCAAGCGTTTCCACCTGCTCCTGGCTGAACTCCAGGGATTCTCCCAGAAATTTTAATTCCCAATGTAAAATCTCCACCAGGGACAGCCTCGCATTAAAACTGAACAATCGCTTGTCGATTGACTCCAGGATGTCTGCGATGTCATTGCTGGCAGGCAATGTTGTGCCAGGCAACATGTTTTCGATGACGCCGTCTCAATTTTGTCCGAGGAAGATGCAATCTGGGCCTTCTTCATCACTATGTCCTGGAAGCACCGATCAATGAAATCTTCGAGAGCATCTAAACTCTCCAGGGTGGCCTCCAGGGTGTTGGAGATGATAATACAGATGTGGTTAGCTATATGACAATTGATTAGTATATTGATTAGTATATTTAGTATACTTGAAGTCTAAAGAAACATTTGTTAAATTCTACGCTACCATTCACTTTTTTTGAGTCACTTACCTTTTCCCGTCACTTTCGTCACTTACCTCTTGTTCCTCTTTGCTACCAAAAAAAACAAACAAACATGTGTATCTAATAAAAGAAAGTATGTGAGAATGAAAAAAAAAAGAATTATGGTACCGGTAAAATTATATTTTTTCTTGTTCAGCAACAGCAGCAATGATATGTCTAAATGAGGCACTAACATAGAAAAATAGAATAAAAACTGAAGTAACACTACATGTTTAGAAGTTTAGATATATTTCAGACATTAACACCAATACATTTTATTTTTATTTTGTTTACAGTAATTTGAGTTTACAATGGTTTAGTAAGGAGATGTCAATGGTAAGTTGTCATAATGTAAACTACCATATACCACTTTTTTCTGATCCAATACCAAATAAAAGTTTGGCTGGTATTGCTTTTTCCAGTTAATAAAAAAAGTCAAGAGAGGGTTAATTTTCCTCATTTCATTTGCCATGTATCTCATGAGTGTAGCTGCTCTCTAGGAATCATGCAGAAACAGCATTTCTGAAAGCAAAACATACTAATCAAGTTGCATTGCACTTAATAGTAGAATTCAACTATGGCTCTAAATGGCAGCCAAAGAAGGAAGAATTGAGCAGGTTACATATGTTTTCTGAATTTATCTGCAGAACCAATTCAAGTAAATATAAATAAAAAAGCTTCTAACTTTTTGAGATAATCAAGAAACCATACCAAGGCTAAAGGTTATTGAGCCATACATATAATTATTACTGTGTGTCTTTTTTTTTGGTAAGTAAGTAAAATCCCATTTTCATACATACAGTTTACAAAGTGACTATGGTGCCTTCTTCCCCATGATATGTTTTTTTGTGTTCTTTTCTGGTTTCAGTAAGATGATATAACATTTGGGTATGAAGATGCAAATTAGCAGTCCAAAACTTGATGCAAGTATAGCAAATATTTCTACAGCAACACTGAACTTCCCAGGGGAGCTAACATATGCTGGGACAAATGTAATCCACACTGCACAGAATATCAGCATGCTGAAAGTGATAAACTTGGCCTCATTGAAATTATCGGGTAGTTTTCGAGCTAAAAATGCAAAAATAAAACATAAAATAGCCAGAAGTCCTATATAACCAAGCACAGCCCAAAAGCCTACAGCTGAGCCTAGAGCACACTCCAGAGTGATCTTGTCTTTGATCTCCTTAAAATTCTTAAATGGAAAAGGAGGAGAAGTTGTTAACCAGATGATACAAATGACAACTTGTATAAGAGTGAATGCTGTAACACAGAGTCTCTGCTGTGTCTGCCCAAACCATTTTTGAACACTACTACCTGGACGTGTAGCTCTGAAGGCCATTAAAACAACCATTGTTTTTCCCAGAAGACAAGAGATACAGAGGACAAAGGTGATGCCAAATGCTACATGGCGGAACATGCAGGACCAATCAGAGGGCTGACCGATGAAGGTCAGAGAACACAGAAAACACAGAATTAGAGAGAAGAGCAGCAGGAAGCTCAGTTCAGAGTTGTTTGCCCTGACAATAGGAGTTTTCCTATACTTGAAGAAAATGAGTATCACACCGATTGTCATGTATGCCCCAAATACAGATGCTGCAGTGAGCAGTGCTCCCATAATTTCTTCATATGACAGAAACACTGCTTCCTTCTTGATACAGGAATCTCTTCTTTCATTTGACCAAAACTCAGGTAGACATCTCACACAGGTGACAGAATCTGGAAATGAATATTGAAGCAGATGTTACAAGTAGTTACACTCAGTACAATTCCATATGCCCGTGTTTGCATCTACAACATCCATGCAATATCCTACTGATGCTTTACAATATGTTTATTGAGTGAATAAAACTTGCATTCTGTTTTGTGATCAGGTGAGGATTGACAGATGTGACATCTAGAGTGTCCATCAATATTTGTGATTGTGGCATACTTTCCTTTACATTTTAGAGTAATTTGCATACAATTCTAAATATTTTCCAGAGTGCACAGAATCAGAAAGGAGTGAGTGCAGTTGCCCCCCCGCCCACCCACCTTCTTCAAATCCAACAAAAGTGGTGCCAAATGTATAAGGTATGCGTGTGCTGGTTTGTGCAAAGATTGAAATGAAATATCACCACACCTGTAATGTTGCTGATCTCTCCTTCTGCACATCTTATACAATCATAGCAGCAAACAGGCCTTCCTTTCTGGTGAACCTTATGTGTTCCTGGGGGACATTTTTCATTGCAAACTGACACAGGCACCTGTATGATCATTTAATTGTATAAGGAATTTGACAAAAAAAAATTGTCTATGATCTTCTGTCAAACAATTTACTCATTTTGAAGCATCAAAACCAAAATACTGTGAAAAAAAGTTAAGTGTATATTTCTAAAATGAAAAAAGAAATGAAAACATAAAACATAAAAAAGGAATTTTACCTGTTTTGAGTTTCTTGCCCAAATTAAAGACTGGTTTTGCAGATTTAGCTGTTTTTCTTGAACTAATGATGGATTATAAAGACCAACTGTAACAAACTCTACAATACCATTTTCTCTTGGCTGCCAGTTTATAATTTCATACTTTGCTGCTGGATCTCCATTCTCATTAAAGTAAACCTCATCTCCTTCCTTTGTTGTGAAGTGACTCTTTCGTATCTGTTGTAAAATCTAAGGAATATGACATAGCTTAATTCATTATATGATAAAGATTTTGCACACCTCTTGCTTAAAAAATTTTAAGAATCATTTTTTATTAAAAGTCTTCGTAATAATTTAACTTAATGTGAAAACTGTATTTTAAGCTACTAAAAAGCTCACCATGAATGGGTCTAGCTGCACAGTTTTGTTACATGTTTTATTACAACTGAGGATATTGTGAAGTGCATGGGCCACTGCATACACTCCTTTGTACACATTGTTAAAGATAGGCATGAGAGACATGTCAATGAAGCTATTTTGAACTCCAGTCACATCTTCTTGTCCAGTACACTCTCTTTGAGTGTCTGCTGATGACTTTGACTGCCTAAATTTACAGTTAAATAATGCCTCCCAGAACTCAGTAAACAGCCCATTATTTGATGAATTCAGTGGCTTCTCATCCAGTATGAACTCTCTCAGGCCAGTGACATGTGCTTTAGGAATGGAAAGACCAATGGAACCATCTAGTATGTGATGTATGTCCATTTCTGCTGTTTGTGAATCAAATATCCAAGACTCACTGCCTATCCACTGATACCCAGACAAGTTATGGTACAAGAACTCATGTAGAAGCACATTCAAATCTGCACGGGAAAGGAATGCAACAATCACCCTGGAGGTTGAAGCCTTTATAATGCCAATTATCTCTTGTATTTTGTCAGATGGATCTGTTCTAAAGAAAGATACAGAATACTCCAGACAGATGCCCAGCTGCTGTGCAGTTTCTGTGAATGTGGCCATGCCATTATTTCCATAATCATTATTGGATCTGATAGCTCCAACCCAGGTCCATCCAAAATACTTGACCAAATGGGCCAGGGCTCTGCTCTGGTAGTAGTCACTGGGTATTGTTCTGAGGAAGGATGGGTACTTGGTTTTGTCACTGAGACAAGCACATGTAGCAAAGTGACTGATCTAGAATTAAAAATGAAAAACATATAGATGTGAAAGTCAGAGAATGAGAAAAGATAAAGCTGTTAAAAATAAAACATTCAAATTTACTGCAAAACTCGATTGTAAAAATATGAAAATACTAGTACTCGTACAAATAAACAAAAACAGCTAATCTAAGAGAATTAAACATTTTAAAAAAATATTAAAAGATGAAAATTATATATAAAAATATAAAATTATATATAAAATACCCACCACTGGTACAAAAAAAGGTCCAATGACAGCAGCAACTGCAATGGCTGTAGGAGAGGAAGTCGCTCCTATTATGGCCTGCACATATGCAGGTCTGGTACATGATGTCTTGGAGGGTATGGACACAATTTCATTACCATTAGCCAAAGCTAGTGTAACTCCTGCGCTTCTGGCAACAGATCCACAATTATCATATATTTTATAACCCAGAGAGATTCCTGGCAGTAGGTCTGTACTGTTATTAACCTCCTCAATTGCAAAAAGCATAGCCTGGGCAAACTGCAAATCTCTGAAATTTAAACTTAATTGAGACAATTATTTGCATTGCATCATGTTCCTTAAAACAGACACAAATAATCATGGGTAAATCTTGAAATACAAAGCAAAAGCATTTCAAATTAAAGCATTTAATGAAAGGAAATTAAGTAACTAAAACAAATGAAAATAACTTTTACTCCTCAGTTGTATTTGTAATGAATCCCAACAGATTCCTTAAATGCAAATTGACTTGTAGTGTGTCATTTACCTGATACATTGTAGTGGCAGAGGTTGGTTCATGTAGGTATCCTTTCTGTCTTTCCAGCTTGTGTGAAAAGAGAACATCCCCCCCAGTATAATATCCCCATTCTTAGATAGCAGTGGGTTCTCAGGATCTCCTCTCTGTCTGCACACTGGCTCCTCAGCATGAGAGACAGATGCCACCAACAACAGTTGCAGAAATGCCCATCCCTGCTCTGGCCATCTCTGTGTTGATGTCATTTCTTGAGCTAAACCATTTAGTGGAATGAGAGTACTGCAATGAAGATGAAATACTTAAGCTGTTATTTATACCTTCTGGTGCAGCATAAGAAGTTATCGAATAGTGGCAGTATATTCCCAGTAGATGTACAGGTCCGGCAAAAGGCGAATCATGCCCAAATTTGCATTTAAATGTAGGTTATTATATATGTAAAACAAGGATATACACATTACACATGAAGCAAAATATGAAGCAACAGTGCAAAAAACAATGCATTCGAAATAAATATAAACTAAACAATATTTTTCAGATATCATATTTCTATACAGAAGTCTTAGAGCTCTATTCCACAAGTTACAATAATCTATTCCACATTCACATCTGTGATTCATTGATGTGTTAAGATCTGTCATCACTCTGATATTAAATTAAAGTTGACATGAAATGCTAATGGAAATTTACAGCATGGACCCCTACTTTAAAAGCTGTCATAGATTTACCGCTGTCTTGGAAGTGTGGTTTAACCCTTTAAAGCCGGTCGGAGCGGGCACGCTCCATTTTGCGTAACTATTTTTAAATCCCGGTAGCACTGCAAACACGTAAGCTAGCGCAATAATTTTTTTTTGCATATGAAACTGGAGGAGTTGTACATTCATCTTATGCCATCAGCTTGTCCTAGGTCACGATTTCCTTCCACATAAAGCTTTGCAAAAACTGCATAAAAAGCACTTGCAGCAACAAAGACATAATATTCCAGAAACACGCTTTGCCGATCCGATCAGCTGTTCATAACACTTCCTACGTCCATCAGCGTGAACTAATGTAGTTTTTTACCATCATGAGCCTATACTGGTGTTTTTAAAAGTTATGTTTGACTTTATGACTTTCTGTGTCCTTTCTGGGATGCTTAAGGTTCATATAGCACTGCTGGAAATAGTTTATTTTGATGCATATGCTGTTATTTTGAAAATTTGCATTATAATATTTTCGTTTTTCCTGCAGTATATGAAAATTCGTGTATTTCAAAAATAAAACTATGAAGACACTTAAAATAAATTTCCTGTGGTGGGAAACTAGTTTGTGCAACTTTTTTGTATTTACAGTTTTGAGGGATAAGCCTCTTAAATTTCTCTAACTAGAAATATATGTTAAAAAAACCAAAAGGATTTTCAATTTTTTTGTAGTTTATTGCACTTTTTTGCAATTTATGTAAGTACTATGCACTTAATGCATACATATTATTAAACTTTAGGCTATAATGGTTTTATTGATGTATATGAACTTGAAATGCTCCCAAAAATGGCTCTACAGCATGTAAAAATTTAATATAAGCTCTGGCGGACTTGGTTCTATGGTAGGTCTTAAAGGGTTAAGCTCCATTCCAATTTACTTGGAAGACAGACTCCATTCAGCATCAGCAGCAATGCACCAAATGCTAGACGAACAGCTAACACACCACAAATGCAACTGTACATGATCAGCATTTTAGAAGTATTTTAGACATTTGACACCAACAGATATCTTTGTTTTTACTGTAATTTTTTTCACTAAAAACTTATCTTGTAAAGTACAATATATTATATTTTGTTTTGATCCTATTCCAAGGAAGAGCTTGTTATTGCTATTACCAATATATTAAGAGCATTTTTTTTTTAAACTTTATTTCCTTGATAAAATGGACCAGCGCTCTGTTCTGGTAGTAGTCTTGGCTTTTTGGTACTTGTGTTTTTTTTACGGAGACAAGCGCATGTGGCAAAGTGGCTGATCTAACAGAGTAAAACATTTTTTTAAATAAAAACAAATGATATCTATATATCCTCTCGCAAGAGGACTGGGAGGTTGTAGGTCCTGCGCAGTATCTTTCCTGTTCCTAGGACTGTGCTCTTCTGGACAGAGATCTCAGATATTGTTCCTGGTATCTGCTGGAGCCACTTGTCTAACCTGCGGGTCACTGCACTGAGTGTCACCATGGTGACCGCTGTTACCTTTCCGATTTCCGAACTGTTGTTGGTGGCATCTGTCTCTCATGCTGAGGAGCCGGTGTGTAGGCAGAGAGGAGATCCTAAAAACCCACTGCTATCTAACAAAGAGGATATTGTATTGGGCATGACTGTCAAGAGGGCCTGTGCCTGCAGAACCAGATATGGAGAAGGTTGAGTTAGTTTCACACAAGTTTTATTTAAGATCATGAACAACAAGAAAAAGTGCATGGTGTGGTGAAGTGAAGGGGTAAAGGCTCCAAAGGTAAACAATTGGGGGAGACTCGTGGCATGGTGGTCTAGCGCTGGTAAATTGTGGACATAGGAGATGGGAATTAGCAGGGACACAAAATGTATCCAGGAGGAAATGAAGGTTAGTGGGATATGCATGGTTTATTTGGCAGGCAGAGTTTTGAAGCTTGCAGAGGGAGATGAAGGTCCCAGAGTCTAGCTGAGTGTGGTGTGTGATGAAATATGCTACCACATCTGTTTTTGCTGCCAGAGATTAATAATAACTTATAATTAGTGCTGTCAATAGATCAAAAAAATAGATGCGTTAAATGCGTTTAAAAAATGTATTGCCTTGACCGTGATGGCAGATTAACTTGCGTTAACATGTTAATTTTGACAACACTACTTGTGATTAAATGTAGAGTGGTCTAAACACATGGTGAGTGAAAAGGGGTGAGATAAGGAGAAACGCTTAGTGTATCATAAGATGCCAAGTCTATTATACCATAAGGGTGTATTCAGAGTCCCCTGATCCAGTCCTAACTGTAAGCTGTGTCAAAAAAGAAAGCCTTAAGCCTTATCTGAAAAGTAGAGAGGGTGTCTGTCCCCAGATCCAAGCTAAGAGCTTTTTCCACAGAAGAGTTTTCAAGGAGAGAGTGTTTTAGATGATGCTAGAGATGAACAAGCATCCGGTTCCATTAGCTTCTGCAATCCAGGGGTCAGAGAAACTTTTTAACAAAAAACATTTTCACATATAAAACATGTACTACTTGAAAGACAAAAAAGATTCATAAACAACAGAACAACAAAATTAAAAACAGTGCCTTAAAGCTCCTCCCATACTACTTTTAATTGGAGATAAATTATCTGAATTTCAGGAGTAGAACCACTCCCCCAAACACGCCCCTTCTGTTTCTTATCTATATATGACCCTCAGTTCTACGAGCTGTTCGTTCTCTTTTTCGTGCAAACAAGGTTAGTTTTTGTCGGTTCTCATTTTCGTGTGAATACCATTTAAGAAGGTCTTTAACACAGCTTATCTTAAAAGAGTAACATAATTTTATCTGATATCCTTCAGGCGATCCAAGAAACCCAAACACTCTGAATGTCACGGCAGCGGTTCAGAGAGACCGAATGCCCTCTGCCATCCTGGGAAACTTTTTAGCAATTTTTTGTTAGCTTGATCTATTCAGTCATCTTCTCTCCAGTAAATTCAGTTATGAAGTAAGTCCGGCCACTGGCCACCTCCACGAAATTCAGGAAGATCACTCACCAGCAAAGCTCGCAGCTCCACTCACGTTACTCTGAAACTGGCCCACAGGCCGGGTGACTTAGCCGAAAGCCGACAGACATCAGCACCCGACCCAGAAGCCATGCCATTCCTACGCTTCTGTAAGGTCTTCCGAATATGCTGCCGTTAAGGATTCAGACTGGGTTGTAGCCCGGTTTTAACTGCTTCTGTTCACCAGTATTCTAACTTTTGTAGTTTTTTAACCTCGGACTAAATATCAGTCCAAAGTCTTCTTCTGTGCAGAAGCAAAATTGCAGCTCCAAAAGCAAAAGCTACTGCGTACCTTGTAGCTCCACCCACCCATCAGCACCAGGTAGCAGGGGCAAGCTCAGTACTATGCACCTGCACCCCACAACCATTTAATGCACAGCTGGAAAATAGTCGCTAGTTCCATGCTCTACTGCTCCTCCATGCTGTTTATCTCTGCTAAGCATAGGATGTCAGCTTTGATGTTTTCCATCCCTCTTTACGCAAAGTGCAGAAGCAAACTTTGGCATTGTGATGCCAGGTTCTTTCTCTATCTGTCATTCGCAAAATGCAGCAAACTTCCTGCCACCGAGTTGCCAGTTTCTCTGCATTTCTTTTTGCAAAAAGCAGCTGTTAACCCTTCTGGCACTGGGATGCCAGGATCTTTCTCTAGCCCTCATTCACAAACACAGCATCAAGCTTTTCTACCACTGATTTGGCAGTTTCTCTGCATTTATCATTGAAAAATGAAAGGCAGTTCGTCTTGTAATCGGAAGGTTGCCGGTTTGAGCCCCGGCTCTGACAGTCTCGGTCGTTGTGTCCTTGGGTAAGACACTTCACCTGTTGCCTATTGGTGGTGGTCAGAGGACCTGGTGGCGCCAGTGTCCGGCAGCCTCGCCTCTGTCAGTGCGCCCCAGGGCAGCTGTGGCTACAATGTAGCTTGTCATCACCAGTGTGTGAATGGGTGGATGACTGAATGTAGTGTAAAGCGCTTTGGGGTCCATAGTGACTAAGTAAAGCGCTATACAAATATAGGCCATTTACCATTTTACTAAAAGCACTGTCAAACCTAAAATGAGGATGTGGGCCCAGCTAGTGAAATATCCTAGGAACCACAAGTAGCCTTCGGTTTAAGACTGAAATTCTCAGTTAGGGTGATACAGCAGTATGAGTTCTCTAAGATAAGATGGGGCATGATTATTCAAGCCCTTGTAAATGAGGAGAAGGGTTTTAAATTTTATTGTAGAATAGAATAGAGAATAGCCCTTTATTGTTATTGTACATTTACAGTGAAATTATGTGTGTTCCATGCCAAATATGCAAGAATAAAATATAAATTGCAAGACAGCAGAAATAAATAACAAACAGGAGATATACAATCAAGCAGCAGCTTCTGGTCCAGGTTATTCTTCCTCCGGACTCCGAGGAAGTGCAACCACTGTTGGGTCATCATTACAAGGGCGTTTATGTTGTGGGTCTAGGTGAGATCAGCAGAGATGTGGTTGCCCAGAAACCTGAAGATGGAGACAGATTTCACCCGTTCTCCATTAAGTATAAGAGAGGAGTGGACTGTCTGTGCCTCCTGAACTCCGTTATGAGTTCTTTTGTTTTAAGGGCATCTGGCTTCAAATTATTTTCTAAACACCAGCAGGACCGATTTTCTACCTCCGACCTGTACACTGTCTCATCTCTCTGAGAGATGAACCCAACCACTGTGGGCATACTTGACAATGACCCTGGCTGCGTGGGTTGGTGTACAGTCAAATGTGTACAGGGCATAAAGTGGGGGGCTGTGAATACAGCAATATGGAGATCTGGTGCTGAGTGACAGTGGGCGAGGAGTCAGACTGATTGAGGCTGGCTGATTAGAAAGTCTTCTGAAGGTGGTACAGTCTGGTGGTAAGGATGTCTGGGATTGTGGTGTGGAATGCTGAGCTGTAGTCCACAAAGAGCATCTTCATGTAGCTCTTCCTGTTCTCCAAAGGGCCAGTGCTCTGTGAAGGGTGATGGCATCTTCCATTGACAGACTTAGTGAAGGTCTCCATGTCCTGCTGTTCAAAGATGGACCAGTCTGTCAGATCAAAACAGTCCTGTAGCTGGAGGACAGCATCATCTGGCCATGTCTTAATGACCTGGGTGCTTAGAGAACTATTTTCTCTTTGGGGGATGTAGGCAGGGATAAGGAGCAGAGAGAGGTGGTCAGATTGTCTCAGGTTGAGAGAGGGGTGTTGCTCTGTAGGCATGCTTCATGTTAGTACACAAATGGTCCAGTGTTATATCCCCCCTGGTAGGACAATTTGCAGAATGGGCAAAACAAAAATTGGACTGGACCCTCAGTTCACGCAGAAGATTTTTTTCAGTGATGAGGCAAACTTTTATGTGAATGGTGAAGTTAACAAACAAAACCACTGCTATTGGTCTGACACTAACCCACATTGGATGGATCCCTCCAAGACTGTTGGAACAACAAAAGTGATGGTTTGGTGTGGTATATGGGGTACAACGATAGTGGATCCATTCTTCATCAATGGAAACCTCAAGGCCACTGGATATTTGAAATTGCTACATGATGATGTGTTTCCCTCTTTGTGCACTGAAGCTGGCACATTCCCTGAGTTTTTCCAGCAAGATGGTGCACCACCACATTATGGGTGCCAGGTCCGAGCTTTCCTAGATGAACAGTTTCCTGGTAAGTGGATTGGTCATCGTGGGCCAGTTGAATGGCGCTCAAGGTCTCCCGATCTGACCCCCTTAGACTTTTATCTTTGGGGTCATCTGAAGGCAATTGTCTATGGCGTGAAGATACGAGAGCACCTGAAACTACAGATACTGGATGCCTGTGCTGTCATTTCTCCTACGGTGTTGCTATCAGTGTGTGAAGAGTGCGAGAAGAGGGTTGCATTGACAAACCAACACAATGGACAGCACATTGAACACATTTTATAAGTGGTCAGAAACTTGTAAATAACTCATGAAAGAATAAAGTTATGTTGAAACCAAGCACACCATTGTTTTTCTTGTGACATTACCAATAAGTTTGATGTGTCACATGGCCGTCTTCCTATTGAAAAAACAAGTTGTATCCAAGATGGCCGACTTCTAAATGGCCACCATGGTCACCACCCATCTTGAGGAGTTTGCCCCCTCACATATACTAATGTGCCACAAACAGGACTTTAATATCACCAACCATTCCCATTATTACGGTGTATCCATATAAATGGCCCACCCTGTACATTGTGGGCTATGTCCCTGAAAGACTTTTGGCCACAGTCTTTTGACAAGATGGGTAAGCAGCGACCGAATAGAGAAAGGAAAGACACTCCGTCTGAACTGATCGAAGCCCCTCAAGATGGTGCCCACTCCGACTCTGACCCTACTGCCGAATTGGACCCATCCCTTGCCAATGCCTTTAACTTGATGACGGCTAATGTTGTTAAAGTAATTGACGAGAAACTTAGTCCTCTGACCGAGGCTGTTTCTAAGCTCGTGGTGGAACTCCAGTCAGCACATAAAAGGTTGGACAAAGCAGAAGCTAGGGTGCCAGCTGTGGACAGCGTTGCTATTGCTCACGAGCCCCGGATCACCGAGCTTGAAAATCAAGTCAGCGCTCTCATGGAAAGATTGGATGCAGCAGAAAACTACAGCACACGACTGAACGTTCGGCTTGTTGGCCTACCGGAGGACACTGAATCTGCTCATTTGTTTTCACTCTTTCACAGATAAGCAGAGAGTCATGGAAGCGGTGCACCGACTCAGATGGGGGGCTCAAGCTTAATGGCTCAACGGTGTCATTCTACAATGACTTCTCCACGGCGGTGCTGAAGAAGTGAAAGGCCTATGATGCAGTGAAGCTGCTTTTGCGGGAGCGGGGGATACAGTACGCCATGTTCTTTCCGGCGACACTCCAGGTGACACACAACGGCTCAAGGAGGAGATTCTCCACCCCTGGGCAGGTGCAGGATTTCCTGGCTTCCCTACCTGATTGAATCCCTTTCCGTTTGCTTCTTCTTCCACCCATTATTACTGCATCATTGACCTCATCCGGGTCCTGGTTTGGTTCTACTGTTCCCTACACGCTGAATCAGCCAAGCGGCTTGGGCGCTCGGTTTATGAACAGTTGCTCTTTACTTGGAATGTCTAGCTCCAGCACGATGAGCCTAAGTTTTTGTTTTTTTCATATGCGTGGTGTTGTTATGACTAGAAACCAAGTACACCATTGTTTTACCCTGTACATCAATGTTAAAATGTATACATATGAGAATGAAAATGTGCAAATATAAAAATTAACATAAAATTATGTAAGAGTAAAAATACGTGTATCTAACAGAAGAAAGAAAAAAAATTCTGGCTTGCATAAAATTACATTTTTTCTTGTTCAGCAATGTGTCTAAATGAGGCATTAACATAGAAAAACAAAGAAGTTAACAGTAAATCAATAAATTGTATTTATTTTTTGTTTACAGTAATTTGTGTTTAAAACGGTTAAATAATGTGCTGAGAACAGCTAGTTATCATCATGTAAGGTACCATATAGCATTTGTTTTCTGATCCAATACCAAGAAAAAGCTTGGCTTTTATTGTTTTATCCCATATATAATAAAAGGAAGAAAGGGTTAACTTTCCTTATTTCATTTGACACGTATCTCATGAATGTAGCTGCTGTCTATGAATCATGCAGAAACAGCATTTCTGAAAGCAAAACATACTAATCAAGTTACATTGCAATTAATACTAGAATTCAACTATGGCTCTACATGGCAGCCTCTTAAAAAAGAAGGGAAAATTGAGCAGATGACATATACTTTCTGAATTTATCTGCAGTCCCATGTCATTCAAATTTAAATTAGAAAATCCAGACTTTACCATAACGAAATAAATGAAGAAAAATCATAATAAATATATATACATCCGTAACTTTTAGCCTTCAGTCACTTGGTAAATCGCATTTTACTGCATTCAATATTCAAAGTGAATTTGGTACCTTCTTCCCCATCATATTCCTTTTCGTATTATTCTCTGGTTTCAGTAATATAATATAACATTTAGGTATGAAGATGCAAATTAGCAGTCCAAAACTGGAAGCAAGTATAGCAAATATTTCTACAGCAACACTGAACTTTCCAGGAGAGCTAACATATGCTGGGATAAATGTAATCCACACTACAGAGAATATCAGCATGCTGAAAGTGATAAACTTGGCTTTGTTGAAATTATCGGGTAGTTTTCGAGCTAAAAATGCAAAAATAAAACATAAAATAGCCAGAAGTCCTATATAACCAAGCACAGCCCAAAAGCCCACAACTGAGCCAAGGGCACACTCCAGAGTGATCTTGTCTTTAATTTCCTTAAAATTCTTAAATGGAAAAGGAGGAGAAGTTGTTAACCAGATGATACAAATGATAACTTGTATAAGAGTGAATGCTGTAACACAGAGTCTCTGCTGTGTCTGCCCAAACCATTTTTTAACATTACTACCTGGACGTGTAGCTCTGAAGGCCATTAAAACAACTATTGTTTTTCCCAGAAGACAAGAGATACAGAGGACAAAGGTGATGCCAAATGCTACATGTCGGAACATGCAGGACCAATCAGAGGGCTGACCAATGAAGGTCAGAGAACACAGAAAACACAGAATTAAGGAGAAGAGCAGCAGGAAGCTCAGTTCAGAGTTGTTTGCCCTGACAATAGGAGTTTTCCTATATTTGAAGAAAATGAGTATCACACCAATCGCCATGCATGCCCCAAATAAAGCTACTGCAGTGAGCAGTGCTCCCATAATTTCTTCATATGACAGAAACACTGCTTCCTTCTTTATACAGGCATCTCTTCTTTCATTTGACCAAAACTCAGGTAGACATCTCACACAGGTGACAGAATCTGGAAATTAATATTTAGTACAATTGTCATATGCCTGCATTTGCATCAAAAACATCCATGTAATATTCTACTGATGATTTACAGTTACAAGATGAAAAACAACATGTTTATTGAGCACCCCCCCCCCTCCCAAAAAAACAAAACAAAAACCAAAAAACAGTGCTTCACGGTTTTGTGGTTAAGTGAGTTTGCACAGTGTAGCTATCTAGTGCATTGACTTGCTGTTTTTGATTGTTGCATACGTTTCCTTTGCACTTTAAATGAATGAACATGCAATTCTAAATATTTTCCAGAGTGCATACACAATTTTACGAAGACCACATGTAAGTCCTGTTATAACATAAAAACTCTCTCTCTATTTATCTATATTTACATATGCAGACATATGTAAAATTTATATAAATTATCAAAAATAATGTCCAAATTAATTTTATCTCCTTACTCACGATTCCGTGATAAGCAGTTAATTATTTTCACATAGTTCAACAAGGAAATCTAAATGATATTATGTCTCCACAAAAACAGACATCAAACTTATTATATGGTTACTGTGGCCTTCCTACGCACTTAACTTTGCTTTGCAACGCACCAAAGTTAAAATGAAATATCATTGCACCTGTAATGTTGCTGATCTCTCCCTCTGCACATCTTATACAGTCATAGCAGCAAACAGGCCTTCCTTTCTGGAGAACCTTGCGTGTTCCTGGGCGACATTTCTCACTGCAAACTGACACAGGCACCTGCATGATCAACAGTATTTAACCGTGTATGGACTTTGACAAAGAAAAATGTCCATATGATGTTCTCTGTAGAACAATGTATTTTGAAGCATCAAAATATTGTGAAACATAATTAATTACATATTTTGAACAAAGAAACAAGAACATAAAAAGGAATTGTACGATAGCTTACCTGCTTTGAGTTTCTTGCCCAAATTAAAGACTTGTTTTGCAGTTTTAGCTGTTTCTCTGTAGTTAATGATACATCATAGAGGCCAACTGTGACAAACTCCACAGTACCATTTTCTCTTGGCTGCCAGTTTATAATGTCATACTTTGCTGCTGGATCTCCATTCTCGTTAAAGTGAACCTCATCTCCTTCCTTTGTTGTGAAATGGATCTTCTGTATGTGTTGCAGAACCTAAGAAGTATGTCATAACTCAATTCATTGCATGACAAAGATTGTACATACCGACTGGTTAAAATATATATATAAGAATTCATTTTTTTAGATAACATTTTTAATTAACAACTTAATGTGAAAACTGTATTTTAAGCTACTAAAAAGCTCACCATGAAGGGATCTAGCTGCACAGTTTTGTTACATGTTTTATTACAACTGAGGATATTGTGAAGTGCATGGGCCACTGCATACACTCCTTTGTAGACATTGTTAAAGAGAGGCATGAGAGACATGTCAATGAAGCTATTTTGAACTCCAGTCATATCTTCATGTCCGGTACACTCTCTCTGAATGTCTGCTGATGACTTCAACTCCTTGAACTTACAACTAAATAGTGTCTCCCAGACCTCAGTGAACAGTTCATTATTTGATGATTTCAATGGCTTCTCATCCAGTATGAACTCTCTCAGGCCAGTGACATGTGCTTTAGGAATGGAAAGACCAATGGAACCATTCAGTATGTGATGTATGTCCATTTCTGCTGTTTGTGAATCAAATATCCAAGACTCACTGCCTATCCACTGATAACCAGACAAGTTATGGTATGAAAACTCAGGTAGCAGGACATTCAAATCTGCACGGGAAAGGAATGCAACAATCACCCTGGAGGTTGAAGCCTTTATTATGTCAAGTATCCTTTGTATTTTGGCATATGGATCTGTTCTAAAAAAAGATACAGAATACTCCAGACAGACGCCCAGCTGCTGTGCAGTTTCTGTGAATGTGGCCATGCCATTATTTCCATAATCATTATTGGATCTGATAGCTCCAACCCAAGTCCACCTAAAGTACTTGACCAAATGGGCCAGGGCTCTGCTCTGGTAGTAGTCACTGGGTATTGTTCTGAGGAAGGATGGGTACTTGGTTTTGTCACTAAGACAAGCACATGTAGCAAAGTGACTGATCTAGAATTAAAAATGAAAACTTATGAATGAAAAAGACAAAGAATGAAAAAAGATGAAAGTGTTAAAAAATAAAACATTTAAATTTAATGGAAAAAATATAGTAAAAATATTAAAATTACAGTTCTACTCAATACTTATACTGAGTACATAAAATGTACCAGGCAAAATGATTGATCTAAAAAAAATTTTTTTTTTAAAAAAGTATTCAAAGATGATAAAATAGGTTCTATATATGAAATACCAACCACGGGTACAAAAAAAGGTCCAATAACAGTAGCTACTGCTATGGTTGGAGAAGAAGAGGTCTCTCCTATTATGGCCTGCACATATGCAGGTTTTGTACATGAGGTCTTGGATGGTACAGACACATTTTCATTACCATTAGCCAAAGCTAGTGTAACTCCTACACTTCTGGCAACAGATCCACAAGTATCATAGATTTTATAGCCCACAGAGAGTCCTGGCAGTAGGTCTGTACTGTTATTAATCTCCTCAATGGCAAAAAGCATAGCCTGGGCAAACTGCAAATCTCTGAAATTTAAACTTAATTGAGACAATTATGATTAATTTGCATTTCATTGTGTTCCTTAAAACAGACACAAATAATCTGGATAAATCTCAAAATACAAAACAAAAACATTTCAAATTAAAACATTTAATGAAAGGAATTTAAATAACTAAAACAAATGAAAATACCTTTTTGTCTGTAATGATTCCCAAAAGATTCTTTAAATGCAAATTGATTTGTAATGTGTCATTTACCTGGTACATTGTAGTGGCAGAGGTTGGTTCATGTAGGAATCTCTTCTGTCTTTCCAGCTTGTATGAAAAGAGAACATCCCCCCCAGTATAATATCCCCATTCTTAGATAGCAGTGGGTTCTCAGGATCTCCTCTCTGTCTGCACACTGGCTCCTCAGCATGAGAGACAGATGCCACCAACAACAGTTGTAGAAATGCCCATCCCTGCTCTGGCCATCTCTGTGTTGGTGTCATTTCTTGAGCTAAACCACTTAGTAGCATTAAAAGTACTATAATGAAGATGAAATACTTAAGCTGGTATTTATACCTTTTGGTGCAGCATAAGACATAATCGAAGAGTGGCAGTATATTCACAGTAGATGTACAGGTCTGGCAAAAGGAGAATCATGCCCAAATTTGCATTTAAATGTAAGTTTATGTATGTAAAACAAGGACATACACATCACACAGGGCTTAAATAAGAAGTAACAGTGCAAAAAACAATTTATTAGAAATAAATATGCATTAAAATGTATTCAAATGTTAAACATGCAGTATCCTTTTCCAAAGTGGTAACAAAGGTCATAAAATTACTTTCTTAGAAAGCACCTGCTTAATAAGGAAAGAACTGGATGCACTGGAAACTTTACTTTTTTATACATTACTCTTATACACTCTTCTTAGAGCTTTATACAACAAGTTACAGTAATCCATTAACTTCCACTTTCACATCTGTGATGCATAGATGTGATATTAAGATCTGTCAACAGTCTGATACTAAATTAAAGATGACATGAAATGCTAAGGGAAATTTACAGCAGGGAGGATTTGACATTTGAAGTGTAGTTTAGGAAATAAGTGTTTTAAGTTTTTACAACAGGTGTAGCGCCATCTTGTGCCCGTACAGAACCTGATGTCACTAGGTTGGTTGTTTTTTAATTGTTAAATTGATTCCCACTGAAATAAGGTAATCCACCTGTGGGCCATAATGCTTGGGATTGTAGATCACTTTGCAAATGACAGTTAGGTGGATAAGTGTGTGTTTAAGTCAGTTGCATCGGTGGTTCACCAGACCCACAAGCTGAAGTTGACACTGTCCCCTCTGTGTTTGACTTTTCCTCGTCAGGCCACGTGGAAAGGCCAAGCAGCACAATCAGCTGGCAGTGCAGATGTGCGATGAGTACCCAAGCACATCAAATCAATTTACAACCAGTTTGCAATCAGTGCTGCGGTCATTACTCAAAAACAGTAATGTATTATACATTACGTGTTACTTTTGAGTAGCACAGTATGTTACTTACTCCTATGATAAAGCCATTTGTTACACTACTTGATACTTTCTGCTTACTCTGTAAACTGACCAGTTATCATGTTTTTTGATGAGCAGCATTTTATTCGCATAAAATATTGTTGGTCGCATCTTACAGACATCTGCTCTGCCAGCTTGGTCTGTATACTGATCTAGTGAGGAAAAATCTAATCTGACTTTAGCCTGTTGGTCCGGTGAACCACTGGTGCACCCACGCAAACAGGCTCTCCTCCACAAAGTCTTCATTTATAATTGACTCTTCAAAACTATGCATTATGGCTAACAAGTGGATTTCATTTCAGTTCAGTTAGCCAACAATAAATAAATAATTAAAATCACTCGTTGCTTATTAGACAGAAGTTGAAAATGAACTGCATATCCTCGTGTTTTTGTTCTTAAAATTAAATCTATTGCTGCTACTAGGGGCAGTATGACAGCTTTTTAGAGTTTAATGTCCACCTTAATTAGCTAGAATCTGTCTCCCAATCTACTTGGGAGACCGATTCTGTTGCCAGCAGAAAGGCAACAGTAAATGATTAGCAGTTTAGAGGTTTTTTAGACATTTTACACCAGCAGAATTTTTTTGTATATTTACTGTTTTTGTATTTACTCTAATATCTCATCGTATAGAGTACCATATATTATACAGTGGAACCCTGACTTACGAAATTAATTCGTTCCTGAGGGTCTTTCGTAAGTCGAAAATTTTCATAAGTCGAAGCACCCATTGCGCCTTTTGAGTGAACGATAGGCTATAGGCTAATTGCTAACTGCAGGCATTCTGGGCTCAGCCAATCAGAGCCAGCGGATTTCGTTACGCGGGCATTTTGCCGTAACACGGGCAGAAATATTGCCGTTAAGTGCCTTCGTAACTTGAATTTTTCGCTAAATGGGGTATTCGTAAGTTGGGGTTCCACTGTACAAGTAATCTGCAATAAATTACAGTAATAAAATAAACTACTAACTCTTTTACGCTGTGTCCACACCTACATGGGTATTTTTGAAAACGCAGCTATTTCTATGCGTTTGGGACTGTATTTTGTTCTGATCTTATATCAAGGAAGAGCTTAACTGTTATTGCTATTATCATTAAATTAAGAGAAAAAAGTTAAACTTTTCTGATTTCATTAGCCATGTATCTATGTGTAGCTGCTCTTTGAGAATCATGCATAAAACGCATACATGGACAAAGCAAAGCAACTACTGTAATCAAGACTGTGCTGCACACTAAAATTCAACAGTGGTTGGAGGCCTCTTGATATGGAGAATGAACAGGTTACAGAATAATACATACTCTTACTAATTTTATCTGCAGTGGCATGTCATTCAAATAACAAATTTCCAGAGTTTGACAGAACAAAATAAAAGCACGTCATGATGAATGTGTGAATGACTCAATAACCTTTAGCTATCAGTCACTTGGTATGTTTTTTTTTTTTTGTTTGAGTAAATTACAAAGTAAGTAATGAAAATGCATCAGAAAGAAGAAGCAGTTTCTACAAAGCCAGTATCAATGGACTATATCCTGCTGGCAGCTTATTTATATTCTGAAAGGATGATGACCCAATTATGTAAAAATAATAATAACATTAAAATTCCATTTTACTGCATTCAGTTTTGAAAGTGACTATGGTGCCTTCTTCCCCATAATATGTTTTTTTGTATTATTTTCTGGTTTCAGTAAGATGATATAACATTTGGGTATGAAGATGCAAATTAGCAGTCCAAAACTGGAAGCAAGTATAGCAAATATTTCTACAGCAACACTGAACTTCCCAGGAGAGCTAACATATGCTGGGATAAATGTAATCCACACTGCACAGAATATCAGCATGCTGAAAGTGATAAACTTGGCCTCATTGAAATTATCGGGTAGTTTTCGAGCTAAAAATGCAAAAATAAAACATAAAATAGCCAGAAGTCCTATATAACCAAGAACAGCCCAAAAGCCTACAGCTGAGCCGAGGGCACACTCTAAAGTGATTTTATCTTTGATTTCCTTAAAATTCTTAAACGGAAAAGGAGGAGAAGTTGTTAACCAGATGATACAAATATTAACTTGTATAAGAGTGAATGCTGTAACACAGAGTCTCTGCTGTGTCTGCCCAAACCATTTTTTAACATTACTACCTGGACGTGTAGCTCTGAAGGCCATTAAAACAACTATTGTTTTTCCCAGAAGACAAGAGATACAGAGGACAAAGGTGATGCCAAATGCTACATGTCGGAGCATACAGGACCAATCAGAGGGCTGACCAATGAAGGTCAGAGAACACAGGAAGCACAGAATTAAGGAGAAGAGCAGCAGGAAGCTCAGTTCAGAGTTGTTTGCCCTGACAATAGGAGTTTTCCTATACTTGAAGAAAATGAGTATCACAATAATTGTCATGCATGCCCCAAATAAAGATGCTGCAGTGAGCAGTGCTCCCATAATTTCTTCATATGACAGAAACACTGCTTCCTTCTTTATACAGGCATCTCTTCTTTCATTTGACCAAAACTCAGGTAGACATCTCACACAGGTGATAGAATCTGGAAATTAATATTGAAGCAGATGTTACACTTAATGAATACAATTTTTTATGCCTCTGCTATGATATATTCTACTGGTGTTGAATTAGAAGTGCATAAACAACATTATTATTGAATGGCTGCCACACTGTTTTGTGATCAAATGACGATTTAAAGATATAACTTCTAGAGCATTCATCAGAGTTTATGAATGTGGTATACTTGTCCTTTGCATTTTAGAAGCAATGTGCAAATAATTCTAAATATTTAGTAGCAAGCACAAAGGCAGAAAGATACACAATTTTACATAATACATCCTGTTACAACAGTGGTTCCCAAAGTTTTTTTTGCTAGGCACCCCCCTTTGTTTTACAAGAAAATTTTGCCCCCCCCCCCCCCCCCCCCACCTAAACCCCATCCCCCAGCACAAATAGATCCTCTAACCACACACACCCATATTTTTTGTTTTCAAACTCAATTGCAGTTTATTTCACACCTCAAATATTTAGTAAACAAACAAATACATTAAAGTGCAATAAATTATAGGTAGCAATAAAATGAACTTTTAACTCTTTTACGCTACGTCCACACATACACGGATATTTTTGAAAAAGCAGGTTTTTTATGCATTTATGCATGGAGCTTTTGTCCACAGGTAAACGGCGTTTCGGATCACCGCAAACTGAGATTTTTAAAAACTCCTGTCAGGTTGGAGATTTTCAAAAACTCAGTTTTCACGCAACATCAAAGGTATTTGCCTTTTTTGACATCACGCTGTGCGCCATGTTCTTGTTTACATGAGATGAATTTCTACAATGGCGAATAGAGACAAAATACTGTTAATCTTACTATCTGCAGTTGTTACATGCTTACATATACACACACAGTTACTGTCCCTCCATTTAGAAAGGCAGAGGCGTCAGAATGTAATTATTTTACGTGTAGCTGTTTTTCTTCCTGTGTAATAATATTCAACATAGCTATCAATACATTTTTCAAAAAATGCCTCTATGCAAAATGGTTTTAAAAACATAAACAACTGTGGGATACTGTTTGTCCTTGATTTGGAAAGCCCAGCGCATGCTCCCGACGCATGGGAAACAAATTCTGTCAGGGAGACCTACCTTCGCACTTGTGCAGGTGAAGCCAAAGGTAAGATATGCTTCATCATATTTTCTAGTCTTTGGGTTGGGAAGTTGGTTTGGAAGCATATTTTGCGATGCTTCATCTTCTGCTTTGCGTTTCTGTGGGAGCCCTGTCAAAAACCTGTCCATTATGCTAGCAGTGTCCAAGCGTTCTTTTTTTAAAAAATTCATACCGCAATGACACTGCGGTATTTCTTAGGCATGTCCCCCACTTTGGGAACCTCTGTGTTACAAGATCAAACATGTATCTCTCTTTCTAATAATACATAGTTTTCTATGGCAGCACTTTTTATTACAGCTCGGCATTTGTAAGTAATACCACTCAATTACTGGTGGTAGTTTCTGTGTAATAAGCAGAAACAGAAATACAAAATGCAAAACTGCCTTTCTGTTTAATAACATATTAGAAAGTCTTTAGAATCTTTTTCTTCAATTGATCTTTCTTAGTTAACTTCAGTAATTAATTCCTCCAAACCATCAACATGTCTTCCTGACTGCATTCATACAAGACTGCACAAAGAAGTCCTGCTATTAATTAATGTGTCAATCTTAAATATGATCAACCTATCTCTAATAATTTGCTATGTAGGCCTTCAAGCTTATGGAACGCCAGGACTGCCATAATGAATTAATTAAATACACCATTAAATAATTAATTAAATGTGTCAATAATTAATTAAAATTGGAATTAATTAATTAAATAAATAGTTATGACACATGTAATTAATTAATTATTGACACATTTAATTAATTATTTATGTATTTCACATTTTAATTAATTATTGACACATTTAATTAATTAATTATTGACACATTTAATTAATTATTTATGTATTTCGCATTTTAATTAATTATTGACACATTTAATTAATTATTTAATGATATATTTATTTATTTCATTTTGGCAGTCCTGGTGCCTGGCTCTCATCATGAAATAATTTTATCTGTCAGCCTCACCCATCAAACTCAGGGGGCGGGGTTAACGCTGCCCATGCAGCTTCTCTAACATTTGATTGGTTGCCGTGCAAAGTAAGTCAAAACAGGTCGATCCTAGATAATCGATTGCTTGTGTAGACTTGGGGCAGCCAGGTATCCCAGAATGCAGATCAAATCACAGGCAGCAATGGTGGTGGAGTAGTTTTAAAATACCCCGTTTTTCTGTCACCAGCTACACTTTTAACAGTGTTTTAGCCGCGAATGTCGCGCCATACGTCTGGTCAGGTTGTCAACATAGAACATGTTTGCAAAAGTGCTCAGATGTTTTCAGAGATTTTACTAGCTCTGCTAACAATTAGCATGCAGAGTGCACCCAGGGGGTTACGTTAACCGGTTTGTTTACATATTCCACTCTCCGTGTTCCACATGTTGCATTCGCAGATTCTCATTTTCACCGAACGATTGTCTCTTTCCGCCTGGTCTTGTGTCTCTGTGCTTCTGTAACATAAAGAACGAGCTGACATTTTTCTCACGAAACCAGCGATCAGCTCAACAGACCCTCAGTTTACCTGCATGCATCCCCCTCCTCACCTGTCAGCTGTTTAACACCTGCTGCTAAGGAAGAGTACCCAGCCACTGGTACAGATACGTGGACGACACCTGGGTCAAAATCAAGACACAAGAAGTGGAATCCTTCACTGCGCACATTAACGTTGTGGATAAAAACATCAAGTTCACCAGGGAAGACACAAAGGGCAATTGTTTGCCTTTCCTGGACTGTGCTGTGCACATTGAAGAGAACGGCAAACTCAACATCGAAGTTTACCGGAAGCCCACACACACGGACCAGTACCTCCTCTTTGACTCCCATCACCCTTTGGAACACAAACTTGGAGTAATTAGGACCCTACACCACCGGGCAGAACATGTTCCCTCTAAGCCTGAAGGAAAAAAGAAGGAACACACACATGTAAAGGAAGCACTCCAAACGTGCGGCTATCCTAAATGGGCGTTCTTAAAGTCAGCAAAGAGGCACAGAAAAGAAGACCAGACACCAGCGAGGGAGGATAAGAAGGACAGACGCAACAACATTGTCATCCCCTATGTAGCCGGTGTATCAGAGAAACTCAGGAGAGTTTTCTCCAAGCATGACATCCCAGTATATTTCAGACCCAGCAACACGCTCAGACAAAAACTGGTTCACCCGAAAGACAAAACGCCAAAACACAAACTTAACAATGTGGTGTATGCTGTACAGTGCAGCGAGGAATGCTCAGACCTCTACATTGGAGAGACCAAACAGCCACTTCACAAGCGCATGGCACAACACAGAAGAGCCACCTCCACAGGACAAGACTCAGCAGTCCATCTGCATCTTAAGGATAAAGGACACTCTTTCGAGGATGCCAATGTTCACATTTTGGACAGGGAGGACAGATGGTTTGAAAGAGGAGTGAAAGAAGCCATCTATGTCCACTGTGAGCGACCATCTTTGAACAGAGGCGGGGGTTTACGACACCAACTCTCTGCCATCTATAATCCAGTTTTGAGATCCCTTCCCAGACGCCTTAACGCCCACTCACATCCTGGGCCATCTGCCCTCAGGAATTCGCATGATAAGGTGGGGCCAGGTTTCACAATGAACACACCCGAAACTCTGGCTGATTGGGACCCACACCCAGTTACACACCTTGGCTCAGGCGATTAGAGGATCATCAGGGGGTCCTTTTGTCCCTCTGTGGGGGGTTTCTCCCACTAGATTTATATCTGGGACTCTACACCATTTGACCTTAGAACTGAAGAAGCTTGATGAGAGGTGAAACGTCTTCAAGTAACTTAAAGAAGTCCAGACGCTTTTCTTTGCAAGCTCCTTTGACTACGATGACCTGGATGACTGAGAACCTTCACAGACATTTTTCCTTACAGAGCACTTTATAGGCGAGCCAGCTTTATCAGCGGCTGATGTCCAATCACACAGCTTTGAAACCTCAGCTGAGTTTTAGCTCTCAGTGGTTAAACGCTGGACTTCATTCACTCAGGTTCTGTCTGTCGGGTCACGTTTACTTCGCTGTTTTATTTACAACTGAGCAAATCGGTTTGGCTGGGGTTAGAGTTATGTTTCATAACTGCATAGTTTCACAGACGTTTAATGGTTCACTGGCACATGTGTTAGACTGAACTATCATCTAAATATCATCTGATTTTTAATAGTTATTCAACTGTATTCTAAGCACCAGCTGTCTGTTAGAATGTGATTTTTTTTCTCTCTCTGTTGGCAGAGATATAAAAATGCGCAGGAAAATCTGACGTGCATGGCGAACTTCACCGACGATATTTAGGGAGTAATAAAAACACATCAAACATAAATAAACCATTTGCCTGTCCCCATTATTGAGAGCATTTTCTCTTCTTATGTCAACACTCTCTCTCTTTTTTTTTTTTTTTTTTGGCTTTTTCGGTCATGTTATGTTTACCTGTCAAAGGCTTGTTACAAACTATGAAACACATCGTGCAGACTTCTGGATGTTAGAAGAAAACTAATACTGCTCATGAAGGAGACTAAAGGCAGGAAGGTGTCCTTTAAAACTAAACATGTTAATAGGACCTCCCTATTTATATCATAGTTTATGATATAGCACGTGTATTTCAGTAATAGCCTGCTGATTTCAGTGTAGTGGTGAACAGTCACACAGCTGACGTAGGCGTTATCTGTGATACTCCTTAACTATAATTTATCCAAGTTAACTTCAGTTAACCATTCAGACAGTTCTTTTGCAATGAAAAACATAAACACCCATGCTGCCGGTAGGTTTTCTCAGTGCCAGCTGTTAACATTATAGCTGCTTATGCAGTAACCATGGTAACCACGGACTCTGAGCGGCTGGATCGACGGAGGTCAGACAACAATTTTACATGTATGATCTTAAAACAGGACACAGCCACTATACGTGCTTGCCTCACATTTGTTTATATCTAATCTTCCTTTTCAAACATTTAAACAGCAGCGAGTCTGCAGCTGAGGGAATACAAACTCAAATTGTCGGAACAGGTTTGCTCGTTTCTTGGATTCATTTGGTGATTTATTAAATCTATAACTGTTATTCTAATCTGCTGCTGAGTCTCTTGCACTTTTCTTTATGCTGTATATTTTCACGTCTCTGGAATAGTTGGCAGTTAGATAGTCAGCTGGGAAACTTTGTGTTAACTCATGGAGCTGAGGATATCGTGGATATGCTGACCTCGCTCCGTGGTGTACAGGGCCGTTTACCCTCATGATTAATATTCACAATAAAAATATTAGCCGAACATCATGAAGTCTGTATGTGTTTCATAGCGTCGAACAACCTTTGTACAGTTAAAGCCAGCAGTTACTACATGACAGAAACACCAACGTTATCTCTTTTATGCGTTTATACACAGGTCACGCTGATTACTGAACAAAAACCCAAAGATCAGATGTTAAACAGATTTATTTGCTCTCTCTCCTCCTTAAACATTTTTTTAATGTTAGTTATAATTCAGAATTGGCGACTGAAACACGTAGGACACATAAGAACTTCAGGAAATAAAACACCGATAAATATAACCTCAGTAAAAGAAGTCAGCGGGGGTTACTACAGCTGTGTACCGGGGCCTGCGCTTTGTCGGTGGGATTGCTTGCGAGGCGAGCGGGTCTATCCCACGCTTTGCCGTGAGACTGGGCAGACATCTCCGACATCATCGAAGCACTTTTGCAAAGAGGCTGTATCTTGACAAACCGACCAAACACATGAAGATTAAACCACTACATTCTCGGCTAAAAAAATATTAAAACGGTATTTGGTGACACACAAACAGGGTTTTTCAAAGTTCAGTTCTGTTAGCTTCCATGTGCCGGTTGTTGTGTGCTAGAAACAATGGCCACCAGGCCAAAGCAATGGTTTTGACTCGATCAGCGTTAACCCCGCCCCCTGAGTTTGATGGGTGAGGCTGACAGATAAAATTTTTTCATGATGAGAGCCAGGTGCCAGGACTGCCAAAATGAAATAAATAAATATATCATTAAATAATTAATTAAATGTGTCAATAATTAATTAAATGTGTCAATAATTAATTAAAATGTGAAATACATAAATAATTAATTAAATGTGTCAATAATTAATTAATTACATGTGTCAATAATTAATTAAAATGTGAAATACATAAATAATTAATTAAATGTGTCAATAATTAATTAATTACATGTGTCATATCTTTATTTAATTAATTAATTCCAATTTAATATCCCCTTGGCTTGCTGCCGGTATGTTGGGGTTTTTCCCGGTGGATGAGAGGGTTTGTTCCCTGCGCCTGTAACCCGTTCCCCTGTGTCGGGGAACGGGTCCTGACCGCTTATGCGCCGAGTGGCAGTTCAGAGTACCCAGCATTCTTAGAGTCCCTGGGGGGGGGGGGGGGGGGGGGGGGGGGGAGTGCTGTTGTCCTGCTGGGAGACTTCAATGCTCATGTGAGTAACGACAGCGAGACCTGGAGGGGTGTGATTGGGAGGAACGGCCTCCCTGATCTGAACCCGAGCGATGTTTTGTTATTGGATTTCTGTGCAAATCACAGTTTGGCCATAACGAACACCTGGTTCGAACATAAGAGTGTCCATAAGTGCACGTGGCACCAGGACGCTCTAGGCCGTAGGTTGATGATCGATTTTGTAATCGTATCACCACACCTGTGACCATATGTTCTGGACACTTGGGTAAAGAGAGGGGCTGAGCTGTCAACTGATCACCACCTGGTGGTGAGTTGGATCAGGTGGCGGGGGAGGACGCTGGACAGACCCGGTGCACCTAAACGCGTAGTGAGGGTGTGCTGGGAACGTCTAGCAGAGGCCCCAGTCTGCGAGATCTCCGGCAGAGCTTCAACAGCATTCCGAGGGAGACTGGGGACATTGAGTCCAAATGGACCATGTTCAGCGTCCCCATTGCCGAAGCTGCTGCATTGAGCTGCGGTCGCAAGGTGGTTAGTGCCTACCGTGGTGTAATCCCCAAACCAAATGGTGGACACCAGAGGTGAAGGGAGCCACCAGGCTGAAGAAGGAGTCCTATCGGGCTTAGTTAGCCTGTGGGACTCCGGAGGCAGCCGACAGGTATCGACAGGCCAAGCGGAATGTGGCTTGGGCAGTGGCTGAAGCAAAAACTCGGGTGTGGGGGGAGTTCGGAGAGGCCATGGAAAAAGACTTTCGGACTGCCTCGAAGAGATTCTGGCAAACCGTCAGGCGTCTCGGGAGGGGAAAGTGGTGCTCTACCTACACTGTGTATAGTGCTGGCGGAGTGCTGCTGACGTCGACTGAGAAAATTGTTAGGCGGTGGAAGGAATACTTTGAGGACCTCCTTAATCCCACTGACATGTCTTCTGAGGAGGAAGCAGAGTCTGGGGATGAGGGGAATGACTCGCCAATTTCCGGGGGCGAGGTCACTGAGGCAGTTAAACAACTCCTTGGTGGCAGAGCCCCTGGTGTTGATGAGGTCCGCCCCGAGTTCCTGAAGGCTCTGGACGTTGTAGGGCTGTCCCGGTTGACATGCCTCTACAATGTTGCGTGGAGATCAGGGGCAGTACCCCTGGACTGGCAGACCGGGGTGGTGGTCCACATCTTTAAGAAGGGAGACCGGAGGGTGTGTTCCAACTACAGGGGGATCACACTCCTCAGCCTCCCTGGGAAAGTCTATGCCAGGGTGCTGGAAAGGAGAGTTCGTCCGCTAGTCGAACCTCAGATACAGGAGGAACAATGTGGTTTTCATCCTGGTCGCGGAACACTGGACCAGCTCTTTATCCTCTCAAGGATACTTGAGGGTGCATGGGAGTTTGCCCAACCAGTCTACATGTGTTTTGTGGACTTGGAGAAGGCATTCGACTGTGTCCCTTGGGGTGTCCTGTGGAAGGTGTTGCGGGAGTATGGGGTGTCTGGCCCATTGCTACGGGCCATTCGATCCATATACAACCGTTGCAAGAGCTTGGATCGCATTGCCGGCAATAAGTCGGACTCGTTCCCGGTGGGTGATGGGCTCCGCCAGGGCTGCCCTTTGTCACCGGTTCTGTTCATAATTTTTATGGACAGGATTTCTAGGCGCAGCCAAGTGGCGGAGGGCTTTCACTTTGGTGGCCTCAGAATCTCATCTCTGCTTTTTGCGGATGATGTGGTTCTGTTGGCTTCATTGGGTGGGGGCCTCCAGCTCGCACTGGAACGGTTCGCAGCCGAGTGTGAAGCAGCAATAATGAGGATCAGCACGTCCAAATCTGAGGCCATGGTTCTCAGCCGGAAAAGGATCGGGGATGAGTTCCTGCCCCAAGTGGAGGAGTTCAAGTATCTCGGGGTCTTGTTCGCGAGTGATGGGAGAAGGGAGCCGGAGATCGACAGACGGATTGGGGCTGCAGCTGCAGTAATGCGGACGCTGCACCGGTCCGTCGTGGTGAAGAGGGAGCTGAGTATAAAAGCGAAGCTCTCAATTTACCGGTCGATCTACGTCCCTACCCTCACCTATCGAGCTGTGGGTAGTGACCGAAAGAACAAGATCGCGGATATAAGTGGCAGAAATGAGCTTCCTCCGAAGGGTGGCTGGCCTCTCCCTTAGAGATAGGGTGAGAAGTTCGGCCATCCGGGAGGGGCTCAGAGTAGAGCCGCTGCTGCTCAACATCGAAAGGAGCCAGCTGAGGTGGTTCGGGCATCTGACAAGGATGCCTCATGGGCGCCTCCTAGGTGAGGTGTTCCGGGCATGTCCCACCGGGAGGAGGCCCCAGGACAGACCCAGGACACGCTGGAGAGATTATATCTCTTGGCTGGCCTGGGAACGCCTTGGTGTTCCCCCGGATAAGCTGGAGGAGGTGGCTGGGGAGAGGGAGGTCTGGGCCTCTCTGCTTAGGCTGCTGCCCCCGCGACCCGGCCTCGGATAAAGCGGATGAAGATGGATGGATGGATAATTAAAAATAGAATGGGAGGGAGAGTATTCAGTTTTCAGGCCCCTGAAACCACCTTCTATAGAACCAGCTTCCAGTTTGGATTCAGGAGACAGACACTATCTCTACTCTTAAGATTAGGCTTAAAACTTTCCTTTTTGCATATAGTTAGGGCTGCATCTCGTGACCTTGAGTCCTCCCTTACCTATGCTGAAATAGGTGTAGGCTGCTTGGGGATTCCAATGATGCATTGAGTAGTTCTTCTTCAGTTACCTTTCTCACTCCCTATGTGTTAATAGACCTCTCTACATTGAATCATACTTGTTATTAATCTCAGGCTCTTCTCCACAGCTTATCTTTTATCCTGTCTTCCTTCTCTCACCCCAACCGCCCCTCCCTGAGCCTGGTTCTTCCAGAGGTTTCTTCCTGTTAAAAAGGTGGTTTTCCTTCCCACTGTCACCAAAGTGCTTGTTCATAGGGGGCCATGTGATTGTTGGGGTTTTTCTCTGTATGCATTGTTCTAGGGCCTACCTTATAATGTAAAGTGGCTTGAGATTACTATTGTTTTGATTTGGCATTGAATTGAATTGAAAAACGCAAAAGGTGTTTCCTGGTAGTCATTACTATTCTTTAAGTGTGATTATTAATATGTTATTAGATAGAAACAGGCAGTTTTGCATTTTGCAGCTCTGTTTCCTGATTATTACACAAACACTCAAACAGTAATTGAGTGCTAATAAATTAGAAAGTACCATATTATTACATTCTTGTTTCTGCCTTGTTACCCTACTATTTCCACTTTTTTACCAAGCTGTAGTTCCACATTATTACCCCTAGATTTTGGGACTTACTATCCATTTACATAAATGTCAGCATTTTATTATTATATTATGCTACCATGATATTACTTCGATATTAAGTGGTTATCACTTTATAAGTGAGCTGTAATAACAAATGCAAACATATATACTATTCTGTGGCAATGTGTTAAATATTTTTAAATATTTCAATCAGGCAATCTAGATGGAGATTATCTCTGCATAAAAACATTCATCAAAATGCTTAAATAGTTCTCGTATGGCGTTCCTACATACATAACTTTGCTTTGTAATGCACCAAAGTTAGAATGAAATATCACCGCACCTGTAACGTTGCTGATTTCTCCCTCTGCACATCTTATACAGTCATAGCAGCAAACAGGCCTTCCTTTCTGGAGTACCTTGTGTGTTCCTGGGGGACATTTCTCATTGCAAACTGACACAGGCACCTGAATGATCAAGAACATTTAACCGTGTATAGACACTGAGAAAAAATTGTGTCTATGGTGTTCTATGTCAAACGATTTCTTAATTTTGAAGCATTAAAACCAAAATAAACAATTTAAGTACATATACATACAATAAAAAAGGAATTGTATGATAGCTTACCTGCTTTGAGTTTCTTGCCCAAATTAAAGACTTGTTTTGCAGTTTTAGCTGTTTCTCTGTAGTTAATGATATATCATAAAGACCAACTATGACAAACTCCACAACGCCGTTTTCTCTTGGCTGCCAGTTTATAATGTCATACTTTGCTGCTGGATCTCCATTCTCATTAAAGTAAACTTCATCTCCTTCCTTAGTTGTGAAATGGATCTTTCGTATGTGTTGCAGAACCTAAGAAGTATGTCATAATTCAATTCATAGCATGACAAAGATATTACACACCTACTGACTGAAAAATATGCAAGAATCAATTTTTAATTAAAAATCTTAATGTGAACACTGTCATGTAAATTAGCAAAAAGCTCACCATGAATGGATCTAGCTGCACATTTTTGTTACATGTTTTATTACAGCTGAGGATATTGTGAAGTGCATGGGCCACTGCATACACTCCTTTGTAGACATTGTTAAAGATAGGCATGAGAGACATGTCAATGAAGTTATTTTGAACTCCAGTCATATCTTCATGTCCAGTACACTCTCTCTGAATGTCTGCTGATGACTTCAACTCCTTGAATTTACAACTAAATGTTGTCTCCCAGAACTCAGTAAACAATTCATTATTAGATGGATTAATTGGCTTCTTATTCAGTATGAACTCTCTCAGGCCAGTGACATGTGCTTTGGGAATGGAAACACCAATGGCACCATCCAGTATGTGATGCATATCCATTTCTGCTGTTTGTGAATCAAATATCCAAGACTCACTGCCTACCCACTGGTACCCAGATAAGTTATGGTATGAAAACTCATGTAGAAGCACATTAAAATCTGCGCGGGCAAGGAATGCAACAATCACCTTGGAGGTTGAAGCCTTTATAATTTCAATTATCTTTTGTATTTTCACATATGGATCTGTCCTAAAAAAAGATACAGAATACTCCAGACAGATGCCCAGCTGCTGTGCAGTTTCTGTGAATGTGGCCATGCCATTATTTCCATAATCATTATTGGATCTGATAGCTCCAACCCAAGTCCATCCAAAATACTTGACCAAATGGGCCAGGGCTCTGCTCTGGTAGTAGTCACTGGGTATTGTTCTGAGGAAGGATGGGTACTTGGTTTTGTCACTGAGACAAGCACATGTGGCAAAGTGACTAATCTAGAATTAAAAATAAAAAAATATAAATGAAAAAGACATAGAATGAAAAAAGATGAAACTGTTAAAAATAAAACGTTCAAATATAATGCAAAATTACAAAAAGAACAATTCTACTCGGTACTTGTACATAAGATGCACCAGGCAAATATATATAATACCCACCACTGGAATAAAAAAAGGTCCAATGACAGTAGCTACTGCTACGGTTGTAGAAGATGATGTTGTTCCTATAATGGCCTGCACATGTGCAGGTCTGGTACATGATGTCTTGGATGGTACAGACACATTTTCATTACCATTAGCCAAAGCTAATGTAACTCCTACACTTCTGGCAACAGATCCACAATTATCATAGATTTTATAACCCACAGAGAGTCCTGACAGTAGGTCTGTACTGTTATTAATCTCCTCAATGGCAAAAAGCATAGCCTGGGCAAACTGCAAATCTCTGAAATTTAAACTTAATTGAGACAATTATGATTAATTTGCATTGCATTGTGTTTCTTAAAGCAGACATAAATAATCTGGATAAATCTCAAAATATAAAAAAAAGCATTTCAAATTAAAGCATTCAATGGAAGGAAATGAAATAACTGAGAAAATCAAAATACATTTTACTCCTCTTTTGATAGCCAACAGATTCCTTAAATGTAAATTGATTTGTATTGTGTCATTTACCTGATACATTGTAGTGGCAGAGGTTGGTTCATGTAGGAATCTCTTCTGTCTTTCCAGCTTGTGTGAAAAGAAAAGATAGCACCCAATATAATATCCCCATTCTTAGACAGCAGTGGGTTCTCAGGATCTCCTCGCTGCCTGCACACTGGCTCCTCAGCATGAGAGAGAGATGCCACCAACAACAGATGCAGAAATGCCCATCCATGCTCTGGCCATCTCTGTGTCGATGTCATTTCTTGAGCTAAACTCTTAGTAGCATTAAAGCACCACAATGTAGATGAAGGTATTTATACCTTTTGGTGCAGCAAAAGAAAAAATTGAATAGAGACAGATCATTCCCATTTGATGTACAGGTTCAGCAAACGGAGGGACTCGCCCAAATTTGCAATTTAATGTTGGTTCATATACAGAAAATAACGATACACTGTTAGCCTTTGCAGTAATTTCCATAGCTTAGTACTGCAAAATCAACAGTAAAAAACTCTAAAGGATGTTAGCAGTTTAGTACTGTAATTTGCATGTAATTGTGGGAAAATTCCATGAGATTACATTATTTTTACGGTAACTCACCGTACCCATGGAAACAGCTGTAAAATACAGCAAATGTAACAATTGGTGATGTTACTGAGATTACTATTACACCATCCGGATTTCTGTTGTTTTCTACTGTAGATCTAAGAGTAATTACTTAAATCCTCATTCAGAGTGTATTACTATAAAATGCGATTCACTGTGAAAGTAGTATAACATATAAACTACAATATACAGCGTAATTTTTAACTGAAGGAGTAAGTTACAGCCACACTAAAATTTAATTCCTTGAACTGAATGGAACCTCATATATTAATAAATGTATTTGTTTATTCAAACAATGTGAAACATTATTAATACTGTAAGGTTAGTATTGTGATAGAGTCGAGTATATTTAATTATACTCTTGTAGACATTATGACATTATGCTAGTACATTTATGGTGAACAAAAAGTACATCTAAAAGTTAATTTCAAGAATACTGTTATGTACTAAAACGGGGGCCAATATAATCCCAAGAAGCATTATTAGTATACGTACTAGGTAAGGTATACTTGGGAAATATAATTGAAGTATACTTATTTTTTGTATGGCCAGCAACAAAAACTAATGGCTACATTTAGAGTAATGTTTAAAAATGACTTCATTTAGCAGGGTGTTCCTTTGTTCTCTTCTTATTCTTTCTTATACTGGACCTTCATTTGGTTTGTATAAGGTGGTACTTTTTAAGACACCTCTGCCTAACTACAGTGAACTAACCTAATAATATGCTCTGGTCATCATTTTTACTCAAGTTAAGGTGTCACATCCATGAAACTTACACCACTAACCAGCATCAGTCCTACAACTTCACTCTCAAAATTAATAAATTCTGGGACAAGCAGAAACTGTATTTTTAGCGGTGCATTTTGTGGCAGGCCAGACTGCTATTAAATGCACTCTCCTAAACAAATAATTCCTTTGTAGCACCACTTCGTCTTGGTTCAGAAGAGATGTCCTGGATATACGTGATAATGTAACACGGGTGTTTATGTTTGTTCATGTTTAGCGCGTTGGGTTGTGTTTTTAAAGCGATTGTTACGTTTTTGAAGCTTTGTAATGCGACAGGTGCGATAGCCGACACCACACCTTCACCTGACGTACAACGTGACGTATGACGCACACGTCGGGTATTCACTTTCAAAACAACAATGGGGATAGAAAATATTGCTCGAGGCGGTTAATGCTCCTTTCGCTGGTTGCCAACCACCATTAAATAACAACAAGAGGAAAATATTGATCTGTTTCTCAAGTTTTGCACGTTTAAGTCGCAATTCAGACTCAAACAAAGCTGCAAAGCAGGAGAACAACATAACCATCAACTATTGATGAATAGATGGTTAACATGTGCAACTTAGAAGTAGTCAGAGTTAACTGGATGTTCAATCGGGTTAAATGCAAGGTTGATTGGATTATATCTGAAGATCGTATGCTATTCGTGATAACTCTGCTAGACTCCAAATTGCTCGTCCATGCGGGAGTATCTCAAAATTAAATGAAACCATATAACACTTTTTCCCTAAAACGGACTGACATGGAACACATTAAAGTTGGATTGACACCAGCTAATCAGTCTGAAGGTAAGTGTTTTTTTCTCTTATTCGAGAGAAGTCAGAAATGCGTTCTTAGTACTGTTTGTTTTGACTTTCAAGCTACCCTACCAGGATATTTTCAGTCAAATGCTAAGAAAAAATGTCAATATCTATGAATGTGGAGACTCAAGAGACTAGTTAGGTAATAGTTGCCAATGGATTTATGAGACTTGATAGAAACTTGGACGTTTGCAACAGGTGAATCGGTGAACTACCGAGGTTGCGCCCAAATGCTTAAAGCTGTTAGCTGGTCAGTGTTTTCAGGTGTGCTTGTACTACCTGTACGGTACGGGGTGCTGACTAAGTCATGTTAAACCCATTAAAGAGTCGAGCTCAAATATCTTTTCATTTTTGTGCACTGCTCTCTTGTCGGCACACATTTTCTGTTTATTGAAGCCTTTTGTGAATAATTTTGATCATGTAAAAACTGGGAATTGGTCCCTATTGACAATACTCTTACTTTTTGCATTGCATATGTCATTTAGGAAAGGTAATTGGTCACTGAACTTTTTGCAACTATGTGTATTTCTAAATTTTGTGGCATCAGTGCACGCAAATATATATTGTTCAGTTTGCATGTTAAAAGCCACAAACATGTAGCTAACTATAGGCTTTCTTGTGGAACTGAGAACTGCCCTGCCACTTTCAGAACATTTTCTGCCTTCATTCACATATGCCTAGGAATCACAGAACAAGAAGGGAGACCACTAAGGAGGAGTTTTATATGTTCACTGGTGACCTCGGCTGTCAAGTTCCTGGATGTGGGTATGCTGCGCAAAACTTCACAGCTCTTTGTGCCCCTCTCAGATTTCATATCAAAGATGGGGGAGAAAGTATTATGTCCATTTGAAGGTTGCTCTAAATACTTCAGTGTCCGAACATCATTTTCCAGCCATATTTCTCGAAAACATAAGTAGACAGTTCAGCAGTCAAGGCAACAAGAAATTGGAGGATTTGCCATAATACAAGGAGAGGACACAGTTAATCTATTAGAAGACAGTTGACTTTGTGTCATTTAAAAATGCAGGCTAAAATGCTCTTGCCAACCAGCACTATACAGAGCATCATAGAGGATTTTCAGGATCTTTGCAGCTGTAACAAAAGTAGACACTGAATCTAACACCATCTCTCTTTTTTTTAGATGGCAGACCAAAGAATTTGAATGACACCATTACTCTGGAGCTTGGGAATGATTTCCACTCCAACTGTCCCATGCAATCACAAGAGGAGACAGAGGTCATCCAGAGGACAGAAGTATGGTTAGAAATTGTTGTGGAGGCCATGCAAGTTAACTGCAGAAACCCTAAACGTGCATCTTTTGAAGAGGTTGCTAAGATCATTATAAACAGATACCCTCAAACATTTGCAGATTTTACTGAAACGGGAGAAAGACTGGGTTGTGGATATTATTCACTACTAAGAAGCATCAAATCTAGAGTTCAACATGTTAATCGAGATAATACAACACATAGACTTCGTCAAACAAAGAGAACCAGGAATGAGGAAGACTGCAGTCCCAACAGTAATGCAACCTCACATAAAAAAGTTAGATGCCTTGCAGATAGCTATGGCTGTATAAATTGGCAGCCAGTTGAACTTCCTCAGGGGGAAACGCCAGCTTCTTTAGAGGAAAAGAAACACATCTTGTTAACAATTTTTAATTCAGAAGGACCTGGAGCTGTGGAGAGACCTGATGTGGATGACTTCATGTGCATCACATATATTTCTCAGCGGCAGCTTATCAACAGTTGTCCCTCACTTTCAGTAGCTGAAATTCAGGAGCAGTGGCCATTCTTGTTTACTCGGAAAGGTCTTTCGAACCACTTTTACAAACTCACAGGCATCGATGTCAGTGAGTGCTTAGGTCAGGCCCTCGTAACCAAAGGCAGAAGGATTGTTAACTATTTCTCCACCCAGAAGCTCAAATGGAACCTTGGTATAAGGACACTCATCCAGCAGATAGAAAGTGAGGGAGTTTTGACCAACAACAAGGTTGGCACAGCAGCCATACTTCTCATGATGAAGTATTACAAGGAAGATGAAGACTCCCTCTTTGTCTTAGCAAATGTAAGCTTTTTTCATACAGCTCTACAGGGAGTGCAGAATTATTAGGCAAGTTGTATTTTTGAGGAATAATTTTATTATTGAACAACAACCATGTTCTCAATGAACCCAAAAAACCCATTAATATCAAAGCTGAATGTTTTTGGAAGTAGTTTTTAGTTTGTTTTTAGTTTTAGCTATTTTAGGGGGATATCTGTGTGTGCAGGTGACTATTACTGTGCATAATTATTAGGCAACTTAACAAAAAACAAATATATACCCATTTCAATTATTTATTTTTACCAGTGACACCAATATAACATCTCCACATTCACAAATATACATTTCTGACATTCAAAAACAAAAAACAAAAAACAAAAAAATCAGCGACCAATATAGCCACCTTTCTTTGCAAGGACACTCAAAAGCCTGCCATCCATGGATTCTGTCAGTGTTTTGATCTGTTCACCATCAACATTGCGTGCAGCAGCAACCACAGCCTCCCAGACACTGTTCAGAGAGGTGTACTGTTTTCCCTCCTTGTAAATCTCACATTTGATGATGGACCACAGGTTCTCAATGGGGTTCAGATCAGGTGAACAAGGTGGCCATGTCATTAGTTTTTCTTCTTTTATACCCTTTCTTGCCAGCCACGCTGTGGAGTACTTGGACGCGTGTGATGGAGCATTGTCCTGCATGGAAATCATGTTTTTCTTGAAGGATGCAGACTTCTTCCTGTACCACTGCTTGAAGAAGGTGTCTTCCAGAAACTGGCAGTGGGACTGGGAGTTGAGCTTGACTCCATCCTCAACCCGAAAAGGCCCCACAAGCTCATCTTTGATGATACCAGCCCAAACCAGTACTCCACCTCCACCTTGCTGGCGTCTGAGTCGGACTGGAGCTCTCTGCCCTTTACCAATCCAGCCACGGGCCTAATCCATCTGGCCCATCAAGACTCACTCTCATTTCATCAGTCCATAAAACCTTAGAAAAACCAGTGTTGAGATATTTCTTGGCCCAGTCTTGACGTTTCAGCTTGTGTGTCTTGTTCAGTGGTGGTCGTCTTTCAGCCTTTCTTACCTTGGCCATGTCTCTGAGTATTGCACACCTTGTGCTTTTGGGCACTCCAGTGATGTTGCAGCTCTGAAATATGGCCAAACTGGTGGCAAGTGGCATCTTGGCAGCTGCACGCTTGACTTTTCTCAGTTCATGGGCAGTTATTTTGCGCCTTGGTTTTTCCACACGTTTCTTGCGACCCTGTTGACTATTTTGAATGAAACGCTTGATTGTTCGATGATCACGCTTCAGAAGCTTTGCAATTTTGACACTGCTGCATCCCTCTGCAAGATATCTCACTATTTTTGACTTTTCTGAGCCTGTCAAGTCCTTCTTTTGACCCATTTTGCCAAAGGAATGGAAGTTGTCTAATAATTATACACACCTGATATAGGGTGTTGATGTCATTAGACCACACCCCTTCTCATTACAGAGTTGCACATCACCTAATATGCTTAATTGGTAGTAGGCTTTCGAGCCTATACAGCTTGGAGTAAGACAACATGCATGAAGAGGATGTGGACAAAATACTCATTTGCCTAATAATTCTGCACTCCCTGTATGTTTAATGCTGTTGCTTGCTGTCCTGTTATATTTTTTTTATTTGTTACATAAAATGTCTTGGTCCTTTTTCTGGCAGGAAACATCTACCAGGATGTCCCTTGAAGCAGAGAGCAACCTGCCCATCACCCCAAGGCTGATTATGCTTGGTAAGAAGTCATTTATGAAATAGAGCTGATTAGACCATATTAGAATTTCTGTTTGGCACAGGAGCTTTTCGTGGACACAGGTATCCAGTGTCTGTTTTGTTAGCTCAAATTTCTGTAATTTCCTTTATAAACCAAGGTTGTTGGACAAGTGTCTCAGTGAATCCAGCAAAGTAACAATATCAAATTTCACAATACATATTACTGATCAACGTAGTAGTCTAGCTACACCAACAGCAGAAATACTGAAGTCAATACTGTAAAGTTTAACAGCAGCACAAACTATGAACTCCAAAATAACCATAGAGTTGATTCATCTCTGGTAATTTAACTGGGCTGACTGTTTGTTAGGTGTGTTTAATGTGCAGAATAATTCCCAATTATGTACAATTATAATATGTTAAAACGGACTTATGTACATAAGGCCATTAATAATTAACAGTACGTAGCTATTTGCTTTATGACTATCTAGACAGTGTGAAGAAGTGAAGTATTACAATTATTTTATGTTGCATAATGACAACATGTTGCCCCTATACATTTAAGGACAAAGTTCAATGACCGCCACCTGCTGGATGGTGAGTGCAGAGGGGCGTGTAATTGTTGAGCTGGACAAAGAGAACACCTTTGCTGATGCAATGTCAGTCTCTGACATTGATGTATTCAACCTGGAATACCAGGAGTCAGCGTGTGCAAGTTTTTTGTAAGGATAAACCCTGAAGAGAGAACAAAATGTACCTCCAAGGTTGGGACAAGCAGAAAGACTGGGACCACTGTGAAGCGAAAGGTTGTTTACATTAACCCTCATGTCACAACTTTCCTCCAGCGGCTTACTGAATTTGAGTGGAGAACTTCAAATTAGGTAACTGTTGCCATTTTTAGTGAATTTCTTGTATAATTTAAGTGACCAATGTGTTGTTACCTGTGTCTCCACAGATGATCCATGGCCCATGCTTTCTGGACATTTACACAAGACGAACAACAATGAAGACAAGCTCTCTTGCCATCTTGCAAGACGCTGTCTCTGTCCAATAGGTTTTTTGAGTGCAACAGTTTTGATTTTTTTCCCTTCTTTTACCTGTTTGTTAAAAATTATTTCAGCTACTTACACTTTAATTGTCACATGTATTGGCTCACCCTACAAATCAATGAACTCAGTCCACAAAGCAAGATCAGGGTTCAGTGCAGGTCAGTCAAGTTCCTTCACACCACACACGCTCATCCATGTCGTGGACCCTGTTTTGTGCAATGATTTGGTGGTGTGAGCCAGTATTTTGGACAAAGTGTATATAAAGGCAGAAGTGTGGGGCTTGATATTATATTCATTACAATTCACTTTATTTGTATGGTGCCAACAAAATGAATGCCAAGGCACTTCAAAACCCTACAAAATATAACTAAGAAAACCCAACACTTGAGCATATGTTGTCTGCCATGATATGGATATGACATAATATCGTTATTGTTTGTACAACCATCTGAGAAAATAATGTATTACATGGTTTAGTAAAAACAAGTGCTTCCTCAATGAAAATGTTTTCAGTTCTTTTTAGTTTTTGATTTTGGAAATGTGTATTTCAGCAGGGAAAAATCAGTGATAATAAATAAAGTGGTGTAAAGCACATGAATTATATTTTGTGTGTGTGTATCTATCTATCTATCTATCTATCTATCTATCTATCTATCTATCTATCTATCTATCTATCCATCCATCCATCCATCCATCCATCCATCCATCCATCCATCCAATTTTTTTTTGGAACCCTCCAGTCTCTTACAGTATGTTACTGTTAACTGAAATTTCGGTAAAATTACGACCTGTTAAACGGTAAATGACCGCCTGTTGGGACACGGTATCCTCTAGCAGAGATGAATATTTTTGGTACTGATGATGCGTGATAACGGTAAGTTACTGGTTAATAAATTGCAGTTTATTACCTTGCAGCGGGCTTACAGTGGCATACCGTGAATAAACAGTAGTATACCAATTTTTTAATCACAGTATGATGTTACTTTGTTGACGTAATTTACGACATAACGACATAACGGTATCTCACTGGCGTCACTGTTGCCAGTGAGATACCGTAAAAAAGGCTACGGCGTGTTACCATAATTTGTCCAAGAGTATTATACCACACCAGCAAAAAACTGTATCATCCTGCAGAGCATTAAGCTACCGTAACACAGCACAGTGAGGCCAGTATGTTACCGTAAAGTGGCGATGAAAAGTCTAACAGTGTATACAAAGGCCCATTTAAATATAAATTAACAATGGAAAGAACAATTCACTACAAATAATGTACTAAAAAAATCTTTTTCCTATACAGTACTTTTATACTCTTAGAACTTTATACAAGTTACAGTCATCCATTCACTTACACTTTCACATCTGTGATGCATAGATGTGATATTAAGATCTGTCATCAGTCTGATACTAATTCAGTCTGAAGTTAATAGGAAATGGTAAGGAAAATTTACACCATTGAACCCTACTCTAAAAACATGTCATGGACTTAACAATGTCTTTGAAGTATGGTTTAAGAAAGTGTTTAAAGATTTTACAGCATGTGTAGCGCCATCTTGTATCAGTACAGAACTTGATATCACTGGGTTGGTTGGTTGGTGTTACATTTTTTGCTTGGTGTACTGAAATAGGGCAATCCACCTGTGGCCCTAATGCTTGGGTTTGTAGACCCACTTTGCAAATGACAGTTGTGTGGATAAGTGCGTCTTTGCGCCAGCTGCAGATGAAGAGGTAACAGAGAACAAAGGCAACAGCAAATAATCAGCAGTTTAGAGATATTTCAAACATCTGACACCAAAAGATTTATTTGTTTATTTACTGTAACTTGTGTTTACACTAAAAACTCATCTTTTAAAGTACCACATATTATATTTTGTTTTAAATCCTATACAAAGGAAGAGCTTTACTGTTATTGCTTTTACTGATATAGTAAGAGATTTTTTTTTCATCCATCCATCCATTCGCTTATCCTTTTCAGGGTCGCGGGGGGCGCTGGAGCCTATCCCAGCTGTCATAGGGCAAGAGGCGGGGTACACCCTGGACAGGTCGCCAGTCTGTCGCAGGGCCAACACACAGGGACAGACAACCATTTGCACTCTCATTCACTCGCACATTCACACAATGGCAATTTGGATTTTCCAATTAACCTATCCCCTCAAGCTGCATGTCTTTGGACGGTGGGAGGAAGCCGGAGTACCCGGAGGGAACCCACGCAAACACGGGGAGAACATGCAAACTCCACACAGAAAGACCCCGGCCTGATGTTGGAATTGAACTCAGGACCTTCTTGCTGTGCGGCAACAGTGCTAACCACCGTGCCACCGTGCTGCCCCAGATTTTTTTTTACTTTCCTTATTTCATTTGCCATATATATGTGTAGCTGCTCTTTGAGAACCATGCATTAAACACATACATGCACAAAGCAAAACAATTGATGGAGTTGCATTGTGGTGCGCACAAAAATTTGATAATGGCAATGGAAACCTCTTGAAAATGAAAATGAACAGGTTATAGAAGAACAGGTACTCTTACTGATTTTATCTGCAGTGGCATGTAATTCAAATTTCAAACTTCCAGGGTTTGACATAAAATAAAGACAAAATAAAGGCATGCCATGATAAATATATGATTGACTCAATAACCTCTAGCTATCAGTGCCTTGGTATGCTTTTTTTTTTACCTAGTTGCAAACTAAGTAATGAAAATGCATCAGGAAGGAGAAGGAGCTTATTCATATTCTGACAGGATGGTGACAAACTAATTTGGGAAAAATAATAAGAGTAAAATACCATTTTACTAAATTCAATTTTCAAAGTGAATTTGGTACCTTCTTCCCCATCATATTCCTTTTTGTATTTTTCTCTGGCTTCAGTAAGATTATATAACATTTGGGTATGAAGATGCAAATTAGCAGTCCAAAACTAGATGCAAGTATAGCAAATATTTCTACAGCAACACTGAACTTCCCAGGGGAGCTAACGTATGCTGGGATAAATGTAATCCATACTGCACAGAATATCAGCATGCTGAAAGTGATAAACTTGGCCTCATTGAAATTATCGGGTAGTTTTCGTGCTAAAAATGCAAAAATAAAACATAAAATAGCCAGAAGTCCTATATAACCAAGAACAGCCCAAAAGCCTACAGCTGAGCCAAGGGCACACTCTAAGATGATTTTATCTTTGAATTGTAACAAATTCTTAGATGGAAAAGGAGGAAAAGTTGTTAACCAGATGATACAAATGACAACTTGTATAAGAGTGAATGCTGTAACACAGAGTCTCTGCTGTGTCTGCCCAAACCATTTTTTAACATTACTACCTGGACGTGTAGCTCTGAAAGCCATTAAAACAACTATTGTTTTTCCCAGAAGACAAGAGATACAGAGGACAAAGGTGATGCCAAATGCTACATGTCGGAGCATACAGGACCAATCAGAGGGCTGACCAATGAAGGTCAGAGAACACAGGAAGCACAGAATTAAGGAGAAGAGCAGCAGGAAGCTCAATTCAGAGTTGTTTGCCCTCACTATAGGAGATTTCCTATACTTGAAGAAAATGAGTATCACACCAATTGTCATGCATGCCCCAAATAAAGATGCTGCAGTGAGCAGTGCTCCCATAATTTCTTCATATGACAGAAACACTGCTTCCTTCTTGATACAGGAATCTCTTCTTTCATTTGACCAAAACTCAGGTAGACATCTCACACAGGTGACAGAATCTGGAAATTAATATTGATGCAGATGTTACAAGTTGTTAAATTTAATGAGCACAATTTCATATGTGTTTGCATTTAAAACATCCATGAAACATCCTACTGATGCTGTACAATTACAAGGTGATAAACAATATGTTTATTAAGTTAAGCACACAGGTATACTGGTTTGTGATCAAGTAAGGATTAACAGATGTGATGTCTAGAGAGGAGACGGCATGCATCCCACTTTGGATGGAGCAGCTCTCATTTCTAGAAGTCTTGCCAAATGTATTAATTCCCCCCAAAACCTGACTATCCAGAGTTGGGACCCAGAAGCAGAGTTGCAGTCTTACACGCCTCTTTGCAGCTTCTCTCCTCCCATTATTCCCCAAAACCCCATCTCCTCAGAGACAGTGTCAGCTCCCAAACAGACAAAAAAACAAACTAAAAACCGGCAAAAAACAACTTAAACATAAAAAATCGCAAAAAAGGGACAATAAAATAATGCGCTTCTACAACAAAGAGTAAAACAGTAAAATGTGGATTATTAAATATTAGGTCTCTCTCTTCCAAGTCTTTTAGTCTGTTCGTACATTAATTAATAATTGATTAACAAATTGATTTACTCTGCCTTACAGAAACCTGGTTACAGCAGAATAATTACGTTAGTTTAAATGAATCAACACCCCTGAGCCATAGTAACTATCAGGGCTGAGGGGTCGGTGTGGTAGCAGTTTTCCACATCAACTTATTAATCAACCAAAGACCAAGACAGACTTTTAATTCATTTGAAAGCCTGATGCTTAGCCTTGTTCAAAACTCAAAAAACAGTCTTATTTGTTATTATCTTCCACCTGGGCCTTATACAGAGTTTCTGTCTAATTTCTCAGACTTTTTATCTGATTTACTGGTCAGATCAAATAAAATAATTATTGCTGGTGATTTTAACATCCATGTAAATGCTAAATATGACAGACTCAACACAACATGTCTGAAACTAGCACCACTGAATGAACAATGGGCTGGGAGGTCCAGTCCTTGATCATTAATATGCAAATTCTCATGACCATTGATCAATCAATCAAATTTATTTATATAGCACATTTAAAGTCCGAAGTACACCAAAGTGCTTTCCAGTAAAACCATGATACAGGTAAAATCACAATATGAAATATAAATTACAGATATAAAATATAAAATAATTACATAATCTAAATGCAGAGCCAGATGTAAATTATCCTAATTAGCCTCGAATGCCAGGTTAACACCAGGCTAAGCAAAGAAACCCTCCCTCTCCTCAGCCACCTCCTTCAGCTTGTCCGGGAAAACACCAAGGTGTTCCCAGGCCAGCCGAGAGATATAATCTCTCCAGCGAGTCCTGGGTCTGCCCCGGGGTCTCCTCCCAGTGGGACATGACCGTAACACCTCATCCAGGAGGTGCCCAGGAGGCATCCTTATCAGATGCATGAACCATCTCAACTGGCTCCTTTCAATGTGGAGGAGCAGCGGCTTTACTCTGAGCCCCTCCCAGATGGCTGAACTTCTCACCCTCTCTAAGGGAGAGGCAAGGGAGAGCAATCTCGTTCTTTCAGTCGCTACCCACAGCTCATGACCATAGGGTGAGGGTAGGGACGTAGATCGACCGGTAAATTGAGAGCTTCCCTTTTACGCTCAGCTCTCTCTGCTTCCTTCTCCCGTGACTCATGAAGAAGACCCCGAGATACTTAAACTCCTCCACTTGGGGCAGGAACTCTTTTTCAGCCTTTTCCAGGTCCATGGCCTCAGATTTGGAGGTACTGATTTTCATTCCTACCGCTTCACACTTGGCTGCAAACCATTCCAGCACGAGCTGAAGGCCATCACCTGATGAAGCCAACAGAACCACATCATCCACAAAAAGCAAAGATGAGATTCTGAGACCACTCAAATAAAAGCCTTCCGACACTTGGCTACGCCTAGAAATTCTGTCTATAAAAATTACAAACAGAACCTGTGACAAAAGCAGCCCTGGCGGAGCCCATCACCCATCTGAAATGAGACCAACTTTTTGCCGGCTATGTGGACCAATCTCTTGCAACAGTTGAATAAGGATTGAATGGCATGTAGCCATGGGAGAGATACCCCATACTCTGTTAACATCTCCCACAGGACACTCCGAGGGACATGGTCGAATGCCTTCTCCAAATACACAAAACACACGTGGACTGGTTGGGCAAACTCCCATGCACCCTCAAGTATCCTCGAGTGGATAAAGAGTTGGTCCAGTGTTCCATGACAAAACCGCACTGTTCCTCCTGTATCTGAGGTCCAGCTAACGGATGGACTCTTCTTTCCAGCACCCTGGCATAGACTTTCCCAGGGAAGCTGAGGAGTATGATCCCCCTGTAATTGGAACACACCCTCTGGTGGGAACCACCATCCGGTCTGCCATTCCAGAGGTAACGCACAACATTGAAGAGGTGTGTCAGCCAAGACAGCCTTAAAAAATCCAGAGCATTCAGGAACTCAGGGCAATTTTCTCAGTCGAAGTTAGCAGCGCTACACCCGCACTATGCACAGTGCAGGTAGAGTACCACTTTCCCCTTCTGAGTCGCCTGACGGTTTGCCAAAATCTCTTTGAGGCAGTCCAATATCCGTGCAGTGACGAGTCCCGAGCCATGTTCTGCTTGGCCTGTCCATACCTATCAGCTGCCTCTGAAGTCCCACAGGCTAACCAAGCCTGATAGGACTCCTCCTTCAGCCTGGTGGCTCCTTCATCTCTGGTGTCCACGATTTGGTTCAGGGGTTACCAGCATGACATTCACCAACCACCTTGCAGCACAGTGCAGTGATTTTGGTAATGGAGGTGCTGAATATGGTCTATTTGGACTCAATGTCCACAGATTCCCTCAGAATGCTGTTGAAGCTCTGCCGGAGGTGTGCATTGAAGATCTTGTCACTTCCATAAGAGAAAAAAAAAAAAAAAAAAAAAAAAAGAAGATCTTGTGGACTGGGGCCTCTGCCAGGCGTTCCCAGTGCACACTCACTATATGTTTAGGTCTGTCCAGCATCCTCCACCTGATCCAACTCACTACCAGGTGGTGATCAGTTGACAGCTCAGCCCGTCTCTTTACCTGAGTGTCCAGAACATATGGCCGCAGGTCTGGTAATACGATTATAAAATCAATCATCGACTTCCAGCCTAGAGCATTCTGGTGCCACGTGCACTTATGAACACTTATGTTCGAACATGGTGTTTGTTATGGTCAAACTGGGGTTTGCACAGAAGTCCGCGGTTAGGTCTAGAGAAGCTTTTCCTCCCAGTTATGCCCCCCGAGTCTCACTGTCATTGCCCACATGAGCATTGAAACCCCCACCCCAAGAGGGACTCCAAAGGGCTGGGTACTTTGAACTGCCACTTGGCACATAAGCATAGATGACGGTCAGGACCCATTCCACGACCTGAAGGCGCAGGAGTAAACCCTCTTGTCCACCGGGAGAAACCCCAATGTACAGGCAGCAAGCCAAGGTGATACTATGGATACCCACCCCAGCCTGCTGCCTCTCACCAGGGGCAGCTCCAGACTGAGAAACTCTCCAGGTCCGCCAGAGCCTCCGCTCCTGGCCGCCACCCAGCACCCAACCCCTACCCCATCTCCTGCAGGTGGTGGCCTGCAGGACGGTGGACCCATGTCCCCTTTTTGGGCTGTGCCTGGCAGGCCCCATGGGCTAAGGCCCATTAACCAGACACCCTTGGGCACCCTCACTGGGCCTTGCTCCTGGGCAGGGCCCCGGTAACCCTATCCCGGGCAGGGTTAACTGTTCCCTTGATGTTCTACTCATAGGGGTTTTCTGAATCACTCTTTGGTCCCTCACCCAGGACCAATTTGCCATGGGAGACCCTACTAGGGGATACAAGCCCCCGGACAACATAGCCCCTGGGGTCCCTGGGACACATAAACCCTCCACCACGACAAATACAATTGTAACCATTGGAGAAAAAAAATTTACTCATAATCATCTCAAAGATTGTAACATTATCTACAGCTACTTTCAGTACCACTGGTACTTATTTTGAGTATTTTTCTCCAATTGATCTTTCTGAGTTAACTTCAGTAATTACTTCCCATTTGCACATAGAAGCCCTACCATTAATAATGCATCAGTCTTAAATATGATCAACCTATCTCTAATAATCAGCTATGTACCACAGGCCTTCAATCTGCCAATAGTTAAACCATTACTTGGAAAGACATCTCTTGACCCTGCTGGCCAATCTCCTACCTTTGTTTCTTTTCAAAAATTCTTGAATGAGTAGTTATCAAACAGCTAACTGATCATCTACAGAGGAATGGCTTATTTGAAGAGTTTCAGTCAGGATTCAGTGCTCATCACAGTACAGAAACAGAAAGCTTTAGTGAAGGTTACAAATTATCTTCTTATGGCCTCAGACAATGCATTCATCTCTGTGCTTGTCCGGTTAGACCTCAGTGCAATGTTTGATAATGTAGACCATAATATTCTATTACAACGATTAGAGTGTGCTGTAGACATTACAGGTACTGCATTGCAGTGGTTTGTATCATAGCTATCAAGTAAACGGAGAGTCCTCTTCACACAGTAAGGTCAATTATGGAGTTCCACATGGTTCTAATTGTGTTTACATTACACATGCTTCCCTTAGGAGGTATAATCAGAAGGCATAGCATACATTTTCACCGCTATGCAGATGACACCCAACTTTATCTATCCATGAAGCCAGATACCAATTAGTTTGACCGAAAGGAATGTCTTAAAAGACAAAGACCTGGATGACCTCTAATTTTCTACTTCTAAATTCAAATAAAACTGAGGTTATTGCACTGGCCTGAAAATCAAAGACATATGGTATCTAACCAGATTCTTGTTCTGGATGGCATTACCTTAGCCTCCAGTAACACTGTGAGGAAACTTGAAGTCAAATATTAAACAAATATGTAGGACTGCTTTTTACCATTTGCTCAATATCTCTAAAATTAGAAATATCCTATCTCAGAGTGACACTAAAAAACTAGTGCATGCATTTAGTACATCTACGCTGGAGTATTTTTAATTGGTTTGTCATTAGGATGTCCTAAAAACTCCCTGAAAAGCCTCCACGTAATCCAAAATACTGCAGCAAGATTATGGACAGGAACTAGAAAGAGAGTGTACTGTATATTTCTCCAATATTGGCTTCCCTTCCCTGTTAAATCCAGAATTGAATTTAAAATCGGGCTTCTCATTTTTAAGCTCTTGAATACTCAGGTCGCATCTTATCTTAATAACCACATCACCCTATTAGAGCACTTCACTCTTGGACTGCAAGCTTACTTGTGGTTTCTGGAGTATTTAAAAGTAGAATGGGAGCCAGAGCCTTTGGTTTTCAGGCTTCTTTTTCTACTTTTGAACCAGCTTTCAACAACAACAACAGCCTCAAGGCAACAGTTGTTGCAATTTAGAGCTGTATGACTAAAATTGAATTAAATTAAATTGAGCATCCATCAGTGTTTGTGATTGTGGCATACTTTTTATTTAAATTTTACAAGGAGTTATAATAGATTTTCTATACTTTCCAGATATTATTCCAAATATTATTTAGTGTTTAATATTTAGCCTCAGTGGTGTTATCAGATAGAGAAAAACATTTATTGAGTATTAATCACCATTAATTGTATTAACTCTAAGTTTAGAACAAAGGATTGTGGTAAATATTAAACACTGACTATAACTGAGAGGCTAACATAAGAGTTACTTTACAGAAAAAAAGCAGACTATGTATAATCATGGTTTTGTAAGGCATTAAAATATATTGTAATGGACTGGATTACAAGTTAATCCAATTGTTGTGTTATTACTGTTTTCAGAATTGCCACACAGTTTTGGCAGATATGCTCCACACCTGCAAAGAAGTAATTTACTGAGTATCCTTGAAGGTGTAATAGTCTAAAACAGGAGTCTCAAACTCAAATGAGCCACGGGCCACTGCTGGCACCACCATCTCATTGGAGGGCCACTTTCATGTTCAAGTAGTACAAAAAACCCAAACAAACCAGAAAACACCCACTAATATTTCCTAAAATGTTGTATTTTGTTTGTTTGTTTTAAATTTCAAATATTGTATAACAAGACAAAACTGCAAACATGAAAGGAATTCTTTTTCTCACTCTTAACTGAAGCCTTTCATTGAACTACCAAATAAACAAATTGGTACGCTCTTTCTGGCCAAACACGTGACAGCACTTCTGCTATAATTTTGTTCATATTTAACAAAATAAAAATGCAGACGTAAGTGTACACATTAGTTTTTGACTCTCATTGAACTGGCACAGCCAATCCTTCCACGTGTGTGTACTCTCTTGCTACCTCAGCCAGGTCAACGGCTCCATACCGTAGTAAAGAGACCTCTGGCTAATATGTCGGGTTCTGTGTTGGGCTCATAGCCAGGAACTAGCTTTACTGTCTGGGTCAACTTTGCTAGTGAGAGACAGAGAGAGGTGTTGAAAGGCTGCTCCAACTGAACTCTATTGTTTCGGAGGAAAACACGAACACAGCGTACAGTCTAGTCTTAACAGCTTACTTACAACTGGGCTCGTCAAGCATTCTTTTTGGCTGGAGTGGTTGTTATTATATTTACATGCTTCCATCTCCTGTTTCTGGTCGGTGAGAACTCATACTTTTTGACTCCCCTTTTTCTCCCTCGCTCACACTCACACACATAACGGAGAGGCAGTCCCACACTATCTCCCTAAAGCACAGACTACACTGGCTACATTCTTAAAGGGCAATACCTGTAACACTCTGCTCACATTGCCTTCATATTAAATTATGTTTTGAATAATAATTTAAAAAAAATTCTTCACATCAATATGCAGTCCGCAAGTAGAGGGGCCGCAAGTTTGAGAACCCTGGTCTAGAGGCTGTTAAGCCTGTCAATTATATCAGCTACCTATGACAGAGAGTCTGTAGAACAACATGTGTTACTGTTCCAAATAAACTCAGAAACAGAATAACCGACTGTCTCTGTCTTCTGTTGGAGAGACACTACAATATAAATAAAAAGACCTGATGAAATTTGGCACAGACTATATCTTTATATTTCTATTTTGACTTGTAAGTTGTGCATGTTATTGCGGGTCTCTGTGTGTAAAATTTATTATTATTTCTATTATTATTATTAGCAACAACAAGACTAAATACAACGTCTTGAATAAACCTGTTCTTTTTTTCCATGTAAACTTTTATCTAATTCTTTTTATCAATTCTACTTCATGACCGAGACATGGATAAGCAGCAGAAAATGAATGGATGATTTCTTCTTCATCATATTGGTTACTAGTTTCATGTATTTTAAATTATGAGTATATATGTGAAAAAATGCACATATAGTTCTATGCAGCTCTGTAAAAAGATCTCGCAAAACTTTTGCGAGATCCCGAGTTAGTTTTGCGAGATCTCGCAAAAGTCCGTCTTAATTTTTTTTTCTCCCATGTCCCCTGCAGGGCTCCGTACTAAATGCATATTATGTCTGCATAAAAACAAACATCACGATTATTAAATAGTTCTCGTATGACCGTCCTACATGGCTAACTTTGCTTTGTAATGCACCAAAGTTAAAATGAAATGTCACCACACCTGTAACATTGCTGATCTGTCCCTCTGCACATCTTATACAGTCATAGCAGCAAACAGGCCTTCCTTTCTGGAGAACCTTGCGTGTTCCTGGGGGACATTTCTCACTGCAAACTGACACAGGAACCTGCATGATCAAGAAAATTAAACTGCATATGGACTTTAAGAAAAAAATGAAGTTCTCTGTCAAACAATTTCTTAATTTTGAAAGATCAAAACCAAAATACTGTAAAACAAATTAAATACATATTTATAAATTGAAAAAAATAAAACAAAAAACCCCAAAGTTGTATGAATGTGTACCTGCTTTGTGTTTCTTGCCCAAATTAAAGCCTTGTTTTGCAAATTTAGCTGTTTTTCTGGAGCCAATGATGTATCATAAAGACCAACTGTGACAAACTCCACAACGCCGTTTTCTCTTGGCTGCCAGTTTATAATTTCATACTTTGCTGCTGGATCTCCATTCTCATTAAAGTAAACCTCATCTCTTTCCTTTGTTGTGATGTGAATCTTTCGTATGTGTTGCAAAACCTAAGATAACATGCCAAAACTCAGTTACTTGCAATAGAGATATCTTGGACACCTAATGGTCAAAGATTATGAAAGACAAAATATTTTTTTAATTATGACAACAATGTTCGTGCTAATGTGATTTAATCTTTTAAGTTGGTGTAAAGCTCACCGTGAATGGATCTAGCTGCACATTTTTGTTACATGTTTTATTACAGCTGAGGATATTGTGAAGTGCATGTGCCACTGCATACACTGCTTTATATACATTATTAAAGATAGGCATGAGAGACATATCAGTGAAGCTGTTTTGAACTCCGTTCAGATCTTCATGTCCAGTACACTCTCTCTGAATGTCTGCTGATGATTTCAACTCCTTGAACTTACAACTAAATAGTGTCTCCCAGAACTCAATAAAGAGTTCATTATTAGATGAATTCAGTGGCTTAACATCCAGTATGAACTCTCTCAGGCCAGTGACATGTGCTTTAGGAATGGAAAGACCTATGGCACCATTCAGTATGTGATGTATATCCATTTTTGCTGTTTGTGAATCAAATATCCACGACTCAGTGCCTACCCACTGGTACCCAGACAAGTTATGGTATGAAAACTCATGTAGCAGCACATCCAGATCCACATGGGAAAGGAATGCAACAATTACCCTGGAGGTTGAAGCCTTTATAATTTCAATTATCTTTTGTATTTTCACATATGGATCTGTCCTAAAAAAAGATACAGAATACTCCAGACAGATGCCCAGCTGCTGTGCAGTTTCTGTGAAGGTGGCCATGCCATTATTTCCATAATCATTATTGGTTCGAATAGCTCCAACCCAAGTCCATCCAAAATGCTTGACCAAATGTGCCAGGGCTCTGCTCTGGTAGTAGTCACTGGGTATTGTTCTGAGGAAGGATGGGTACTTAGTTTTGTCACTGAGACAAGCACATGTGGCAAAGTGACTGATCTAAGAGAATAAAAATATTTTTTAAACATTATATATATCTTTATATATATATAAAATGTATAAAGAAAGAAGCCTACCCACCACTGGCAGAACAAATGGTCCAATAACAGTAGCTACTGCAATGGATGGAGAAGAAGAGGTCTCTCCTATTATCGCCTGCACATGTGCAGGTCTGGTACATGGTGCCTTCGGGGGTACAGACACAATTTCATTTCCATTAGCCAAAGCCAGTGTGACACCTACACTTCTGGCCACAGATCCACAAGTATCATAGATTTTATAGCCCACAGAGATTCCTGGCAGTAGGTCTGTACTGTTATTAATCTCCTCAATTGCAAAAAGCATAGTCTGTGCAAATTGGAAATCTCTGAAATTTAAACTTGAGACATTTACAAATAATTGGAATTGCATCACATTTTCCCTTAAAACTTGGAAAAAACATTTCAAAGGATGTTTAAAGCCAAGAATTGATGAATTTCTTAAATGACTGTATTAAATTCATTTCTTATCATTTACCTGGTACATTGTAGTGGCATTGGTTTGTGTGTGTAGTTGTCCATTCTGTCTTCCCAGCTGCTGTGAAAAGAGAACATCCCCCCTAATATAAAATCCCCATCTTTTGATAGGACTGGGTTCCCAGAATCACCTCTCTGCGTGCACACTGGGTCCTCAGCTTGAGAAAAAGAAGCCATCAATAATAATTGGAGAAGTGCCCACCCCTGCTCTGGCCATCTGTGTGAGGATGCCAAGTCTAGAGCTAAACCACTTAATGCCATTATAAATGCCTTCGTGTAAATGAAAGACTTGCACTGATATTTATACCTTCTGGTGCAACCTAAGATGTAATAACAGAAGAGAGATGATGCATTCTCAGGTTGAGGAAGAGGAGGAACATGTCCAATTATACAATTTTATGGAGGTTACTTTTTGTAAAAGAAGGAAATGCAGTTTAGGTGTGTAGGTATGTAATATGTAGTTATAATACAAAAAGTGATTCACTATAAATAAATATGCACTGAAAAATTATGAAATTATAGTGGCTTCTTCCTACAGTAAGTGACAAAAAAGTTGTTATTATTACTTTCTTAGAAAACACATACTTATTTATTAATTCAATTAAAATAATTGAGCTGCCTACTTTATTTACTTCACTTTATATTGTATTTTCAGGCTGCTCTGAGAGCTTTGTGTAAGTCACATTCACCCATTCACACACCTACATTCATATTAGTGATGCAATATTATATATCAATCTTAAAACAACTGTATTTCTCACAGTTGGGCAACTGATGGGTCAGATCGATTCAGTTTGATGTTTTTCTGTGTTTTCTACAATAAAGATTACCAGCAGTCTACCAGTTGCTAGAAGGGGAGAAGCTAATACTAAAAAATCGACAGTTTGGAGGTATTTCAGGCTGTCAGTATCAACAATTTCACTTTTTCTTTATAGTAATTTGTGTTTACAGTGGTTCCCTCTCCAACTGCAACAACTAGCTACCAATTTGATTTTCTTCACTTCACCCGTCTTTTGTCTGTGTGAGGAAGTAAAATCACAATGAAACTGAGAAGAGAAAGAGTATAAATTTAGCAATAAAGACTCACACTCTTAGTTGCAATGAAACACTTAAAAATAAAAATTACAAAAATGTAATTTTAACGATTGCTTTCTTAAAAAAAATTTCTAATCTACTTGTGTTCATAAAGTGTAACAGCAACTGCAATATTTTATATCATTACAAAACAGCATAGTACCTTATTCCACATCTTAGTTGTATTTCACACATAATGATAAAATAACACTGTTAATAACATTTAACCAGAAAGAAAAAAATAGAATTCTTGTGTTTAATCCAGGCTAACTTTCTAAAGCACCAAATTCTGCTGCATCCATTTTTCTGTTTTCTCTTTTCTTCTTTCTTTTCCAACAATGCCTAGCACCCTCTTTTGGTCATTTGGAAAATTGTGGTCTTACACCTACCCTACCCTACCTACCTACCTACTAGCGTAATTTAATACGTTATAATAATATACAACATAATGTTTTATAGTATTTCTGGTTACACAATGAAAATTGTTTACATAGTCACATTACTAAAAAATTTTTTAACACATACTGTTTTGAATGTGAATAAATCATAAAGCAACAATCTGTTACATTTAAAAAAATTAATAAATAAAAGAAAAAAAAGCATCAAAGGACTTGTGCATAAGACAACTAAACTGCGTGCTGACAGAATTATTTCCATGGTAATGAAAAACTGAAGACAACACAACATCTAACCAAATTAAGAAAGCTCTCGAGTAGGTTGGTGCATTATTATTAGTGTCTAGGAACGGGACTTAAGAACAGATTCCCAGAAGTCCAGTTCCTTGGAACTGTTAAGTCTGCTTGTCTCTCGATCCCGTTTATTGATTCCACTTGTACTTCTGCTACAGTGAGCTAATTTGAGTTTCTGCTCCAGAGAAGGAAAATAGCGGCACAGTCTACAGTATGGATATGTACATTACTTTTATTTTTATCATACAAAAAGATGAGAGCACAACAGTAATGTGCAAACATTTTCAGAAAAAAAAAACAATACAATTTTGACTCTTTGCTAGCACCTGCACAGTGAGCATCATGTTGAATATTATTACACAGGAAAAAAACAACTACAGGGAGTGCAGAATTATTAGGCAAATGAGTATTTTGTCCACATCATCCTCTTCATGCATGTTGTCTTACTCCAAGCTGTATAGGCTCGAAAGCCTACTACCAATTAAGCATATTAGGTGATGTGCATGTCTGTAATGAGAAGGGGTGTGGTCTAATGACATCAACACCCTATATCAGGTGTGCATAATTATTAGACAACTTCCATTCCTTTGGCAAAATGGGTCAAAAGAAGGACTTGACAGGCACAGAAAAGTCAAAAATAGTGAGATATCTTGCAGAGGGATGCAGCAGTGTCAGAATTGCAAAGCTTCTGAAGCGTGATCATCGAACAATCAAGCGTTTCATTCAAAATAGTCAATAGGGTCGCAAGAACCGTGTGGAAAAATCAAGGCGCAAAATAACTGCCCATGAACTGAGAAAAGTCAAGCGTGCAGCTGCCAAGATGCCACTTGCCACCAGTTTGGCCATATTTCAGAGCTGCAACATCACTGGAGTGCCCAAAAGCACAAGGTGTGCAATACTCAGAGACATGGCCAAGGTAAGAAAGGCTGAAAGACGACCACCACTGAACAAGACACACAACCTGAAACGTCAAGACTGGGCCAAGAAATATCTCAACACTGGTTTTTCTAAGGTTTTATGGACTGATAAAATAAGAGTGAGTCTTGATGGGCCAGATGGATGGGCCCGTGGCTGGATTGGTAAAGGGCAGAGAGCTCCAGTCCGACTCAGACGCCAGCAAGGTGGAGGTGGAGTACTGGTTTGGGCTGGTATCATCAAAGATGAGCTTGTGGGGCCTTTTCGGGTTGAGGATGGAGTCAAGCTCAACTCCCAGTCCCACTGCCAGTTTCTGGAAGACACCTTCTTCAAGCAGTGGTACAGGAAGAAGTCTGCATCCTTCAAGAAAAACATGATTTCCATGCAGGACAATGCTCCATCACACGCGTACAAGTACTCCACAGCGTGGCTGGCAAGAAAGGGTATAAAAGAAGAAAAACTAATGACATGGCCTCCTTGTTCACCTGATCTGAACCCCATTGAGAACCTGTGGTCCATCATCAAATGTGAGATTTACAAGGAGGGAAAACAGTACACCTCTCTGAACAGTGTCTGGGAGGCTGTGGTTGCAGTTTTCAAAAATACCCATGTAGGTGCAGACGTAGCGTAAAAGAGTTAGTAGTTTATTTTCTTACTACCTGTAGATTACTTGTATTTGCTTATTTGTTTACTAAATGTTTGAGGTGTGAAATAAACCACAATTGAGCAAAATATGCGTGTGTGTGGTTGGAGGATGTGCGTGTGCGTGCGAGGGGGGCGCGAACATTTTTCTGTAAAACAAAGGGGGGCCCAGCGAAAAAAGTTTGGGAACCCCTGGCCTAACCTAACATATGAAACAGGAAAAGGCCGCCGTGTAATCTCTTTATTTCAAAAAAGCATGTGTATTCTGAATACCACCTTTTTAAACTGTAAATGTAACAGAATACAGTTACTCATATATTGTATTTTAAATACATAACGGCGGTACATGTATTCCGTTACTCCTAATGTAAAGAGTCACTTTGACCATGAGCACCACAGCAGCCATTGTGTTCCAGTCCAACACAGTGCTTTATTTTGAATCCATTACTGCTTACCCTGCACTAAACTCCATGCAACCTTTAAATAAAAATCTACCTGCAGCACGTCTTACAACATGAAAAAACATAATGTCACATGTACAGACACAAAGTCCAAAACACGAGGACTTACTAATAAGGTTTAAATTTCCAATAATCAAATACCAATCAGAATGTCTCTTCTTCCTCTCCTGTCCTGTCTTTCTTATCTTACTCTATATCAAACTTTTTTCGTTAGGCCCTCCTTTCTTTTACAAGAAAAATGTTTGTTTTTTTTGAAAACGCAGCTTTTTCTGTCATGGTTTGCTGTGTGGCAGGCAGGAGAAGGACCCAAGATGCAGACTCACAGACACGGGGATAAACTCAAAAAACGCAGCTTTATTGCTGGCCACGAGAAGTAATACAAAATAACCTAAAACTGGGAAAACTAAAGCATGAGCTGTACAAGGAACCGAACCACGGGGAGAATTACACACAACATGAGGGAGAACGCGACGCCGAACAGAGGGAGACTCAGACAGAAATACACAGAGGGTAAACGAGGAAAGTGGGCACACACGGGGAACACAGGTGACACTGATAATCATAACGAGACAGGGCGGGGTGAACTGAACATGACATGTACTGGCACAGAGGTTCAGACAGGAGGAGAGAGAGCACGGGGAAAACACAGACATAACGGGCTGGGGAAACATGAAACAACCACAAAGGGAGACGAGGGCTCATAAATACATAGAGGGCACACAGGGGGGAGAGAGAGCACGGGGAGAACTTAGACATAATGGGCAGGGGAAACATGGAATAAAACATAAGGAGAGACGAGGGCTCACAAATACACAGAGGGGCACACAGGGGGTAAAAGCCATGAAGGGAAAACACTTAGGGAACAACACAACAGGGCAACTCACAAAACATGGCCTAAATAAGGAACGAAATACAAAAATACAAGGAACTAAGAATACTGGGCCCACATGGCCCAGGACCATGACATCACCCCCCCCTAAAGGGCTGGCTCCCGACAGCCCAAACCCGAAAAACAAAACAAAAACAGAAAACAACCCACCCAGGGCGGGAGGCGGGGGACCAGGACGGAGGGACCAGAACGGGAAACAAAACAAACAACAGAAAACACAGGAGCACATGACCATAGTCCAAATAAAGTTCAGGGGGCCGACCCAGAGCCCACAGGCACAAGAGTTCACGGGTCACACGGTCGGGGGGCCGACCAGGCGGGTGGCACAGGTGACAGAGCTGGTCCGGAGGCCGGCCGTGCGGAAGGCAGCGGCGGCGGCGAAGGAGACGACGGAGCAGTTCAGGGGGCCGACCGCGCCGAAGGCAGCGGCGGCGGCGAAGGAGACGACGGAGCAGTTCAGGGGGCCGACCGCACGGAAGGCAGCGGCGGCGGCGAAGGAGACGACGGAGCAGTTCAGGGGGCCGGCCGCGCCGAAGGCAGCGGCGGCTCTCCAGTCTCAGGCGTGCTGGCCGTGGCCTGGTGGGCACAGGACCAGACGAGGCAGGACCAGACGGTGGCGATGCGGGGGCCGGACCAGGCGTCGCTGCAGAGGCTGGGGCCGGACCCGGCGAGGATAACGACGCGGATGAAGCTGGACCAGGCGAAGCACAGGCTGAGGCTGGGCCAGACGAGGACGAAGACTCTGAGGCTGGAGCTGCAGCAGACGAAGACTCGGAGGCTGGAGCTGCAGCAGACGAAGACTCGGAGGCTGGAGCTGCAGCAGACGAAGACTCGGAGGCTGGAGCTGCAGCAGACGAAGCACAGGCTGGAGCTGCAGCTGACGAAGCACAGGCTGGAGCTGCAGCTGACGAAGCACAGGCTGGAGCTGGACCAGGAGGAGCAGAAGCAGAAGGTGGCTGGGTGGGCTCCTCGGGCCCTCCAGCTGACGTGACGCGAAGCGGTGGCGTCGCCGCAGGGTGCCAGATAGGCACACCTGGGAGTCCAACAGCAGACGCAGGACAAACAGTTATGAAGGCCCCTGGCTGGACTAGGAGCTGAGGAAACACAGGCTGCTGAGGCACAAACCCAGAGAGAGAGAGAGCAGGTAAAAAACAGTCCATAGGACTTAACAGCTTAACACAAGAAACCATGAAGTGGACAGTGGTAGGGACCACCAGTTCTGAGCCAGCAATCATTAGGTTCCCAGAGTCTACATCAGTCCGAAGGGGCTCAGAGGTTACTAGCCCAGTCTGTGTAGTCCTAGGAGAGGTCAACATAAGCTGGTTGGACTCAACCGGTGGTAGTGTGCGGCTCAGAGGAGCTGGTTCGACCATACGGAAAACAAGGACCGCCACTCGATCCACAAAAACAAAGCTTAGATCACCAGGAGCTGACTCCTGGAAAAACAGTAGATACACAGATATGGACCTAACCATTGGCACCGTGGTAGCATGACTGTGGTGTGTTGGATGGACGTGTTTGTTGGAACCCGTACCCGCAGTGATCTGTGGCTGCAGAGTGTTAACCCTATTGAGTGGAGAGACAGATACAGGTGAAACGGTACGTGAACCATTAACTGAAGCAGGTGACGCTTCAGGCTGAGAGAGGGTGGTTATGACATTGTTCGTGGCCAAAACCCTATCTAGTGACGAGTTCATAGAGGCAGGAGAAAATGGTGTCACATAAATCCTGACCCCAGCTTCCATCTCCTGAGTGGTGGTTATGGTGCTGGAGCAAAACAGTTCAGAACCACCTGGTTTGTTATCTATGGGGAGACAGGAGACGTGTTGCGACATTACAGTGTCCTGGTCACCATGATCTGCTGTTATGTGTGCATCTTGGTAACATGCTAGGGGTTCATGACCAGTGTTCACAGTCTCTGGTTCGTGAAAAGCAAGTGTAGCTAGGCACACCGGAGCACTAGCTATGCTTTCGTTGCCTTCATTCAGTGACTGATGGAGGAGCAGGGCCGGCTCAGGAGGGAAGAGAGAAACCACAGGCAACTCAGATTTAGTTGGAACTGCAGACACGGAAAGAGACACCAAAGGAAACACCTCCCTACTGCTATTAAAACCAAAGGCGGTGGGAAACCTTGTCAGTCTGTGAATCGAGTCTGTGGTCCCTGCCGGGTTGAGTGAAGCGGGAGCGGAACTGTCTCTGGCCTGCGGCTCGGTGAACGGCTCATTGCTAGCCACCTCACCGGCTAAGTCCGTAGCCTCCTCACATGCCTTCTGCTCAGAGGTAACTTGGAGCGACTGGACAGTTTCACTCACCTCCGAGCGTCGGGCGATGCGGTGGCGACGCGAACGCCGTTTTCTTTTGGCCGTGGGCCCCGTAGACGTGGGAGATGGAGGCTCCTGAGGCGTCGCAGCGGCTGAGGAGGCGGTAGTTAGCGGAGTGGCAGGCGGAAGTCCCAGGCAACTCCGGGGGCCCCCAAGGGCTAGCCGTGTCCCGCGGAAAACCTCATCGTAGGGGGGAGCGAGCCATGGCTCCTCTCGTAGCTCTTCCTCCGGTTGCGCGCATACGGCGCGCTGCCGCTCCTCGAGGTCGGAATCCGCGCCCCCCACAGCCACCTCGTGTTGCTCAGTGGAGGGCAGAACGGGCCGTGGCGGTGCGCGACAGCGGCGGGAACGCCGTTTCCTCTTAGGGGCGGCCGTGGGCTCAGCCTGGCCTTCCGTGGCGACCGGCTCCTCGCCCTCAGACCACATCCGTGCCAGGCAGGAAGCAGGAGACGAGTAGCCCGATCGCGGCGGCGAGGGGGGGTGGTCGGTCTGTGGTGGGACAGCTGACGAGAGCTCCTCCTCGGTGATAAGCCAGGGCTTCCAACGGAGCTCGTCCTCCCGATACGCCCGTAACACCTGCTGCCGCTCCTCTTCACCGAAGTCGCTGGCCTCTGGCATCTCCGTGCGCCACGTAGTGTAGACAGGCGGTGGCGGAGATGTAGAAGCCGATGAGAAGCGAACAGGCGGCGTAACGGTGGTGAGCCCCATGGTCCCGATCCTGACCGTTTCTGGTTCTTTCTGGGACAGCTGCCCCGGACGGATGCCCACGGCGGACACAAGAAAGTCCCGGATGTGGGGGCGCAGCGCGCCGAATAGCCACGGGAGCCCGGACACCATCCGCTGAAGACGGACGGCTACGGTCTCCCGGTATTCGCCTCGAGGTAGCGTCGCCCATTCCTCACAGTGGTATTCCACCGTGTAGACCAAGTCGTCCTGGAGGTCCGCGGAGGGGTTGTGAGCTGCTGGGTCCAGTTCGGGGTCGCGTTCTTCTGTCATGGTTTGCTGTGTGGCAGGCAGGAGAAGGACCCAAGATGCAGACTCACAGACACGGGGATAAACTCAAAAAACACAGCTTTATTGCTGGCCACGAGAAGTAATACAAAATAACCTAAAACTGGGAAAACTAAAGCATGAGCTGTACAAGGAACCGAACCACGGGGAGAATTACACACAACATGAGGGAGAACGCGACGCCGAACAGAGGGAGACTCAGACAGAAATACACAGAGGGTAAACGAGGAAAGTGGGCACACACGGGGAACACAGGTGACACTGATAATCATAACGAGACAGGGCGGGGTGAACTGAACATGACATGTACCGGCACAGAGGTTCAGACAGGAGGAGAGAGAGCACGGGGAAAACACAGACATAACGGGCTGGGGAAACATGAAACAACCACAAAGGGAGACGAGGGCTCATAAATACATAGAGGGCACACAGGGGGGAGAGAGAGCACGGGGAGAACTTAGACATAATGGGCAGGGGAAACATGGAATAAAACATAAGGAGAGACGAGGGCTCACAGATACACAGAGGGGCACACAGGGGGTAAAAGCCATGAAGGGAAAACACTTAGGGAACAACACAACAGGGCAACTCACAAAACATGGCCTAAATAAGGAACGAAATACAAAAATACAAGGAACTAAGAATACTGGGCCCACATGGCCCAGGACCATGACATTTTCTATGCGTTTGGGACTTTCGTCCACACATAAACGGCGTTTCGAATCACCGAAAACTGAGATTTTTTTAAAACTCCTTTTTTGCGTTTACGTGTGAACGAGGAATACAGAGTTCGTCACACAACCTCAAAGGTGTGTGCCTTTTTTCACGTCATGCTGTGCGCACGTTATTGTTTACATGAGATGAATTGCAGAATGGCAGATAGAGACAAAATATTGTTACTGTTAATCTGACTATCTTCAGGTTTTACACGCTTACATATACACACGCAGTTACTGTCCCCCCATTTAGAAAGGCAGAGGCATCATGGTGTAATTATTTTATGTGTAGTTGTTTTTTTCCTGTGTAATAATATTCAACATTGCTATCAATACATTTTTCAACATATGCCTCTCTGTGCAACATGGGCTTAAAAACGTCAACAACTGTAGGATACTGTTTAGACAGACGGGACAAATCGTGACAGGATCAGCCTGATATTATTTGTATCCCACTGTAACTTTACTGTATAAAGACTTAACATCTCCAAAATGTCAGGAGTAGTTAGTTATTACAACAAGTGATTGTGAACTAAAAACCAAGAATGTGGGATACTGTTTGTCTGTGATTTGAACAGCCCAACGCGTGCTCCCGACGCAGGGAAAACCAATTAAGCAGGGGAGACCTACCTTGGCACTTGTGCAGGTGAAGCCAAAGGGAAGGTATGCTTCACAATATTTTCTAGTCTTTGGCTTAGAATGAAGTTGGTTTGGAAACATATTCAGCTATGCTTCATCTCCTGCTTTGCGTTTGTGTGGGCGCCCCGTGCTAGCAGTGTCCAAGCAATTGTTTGTTTTTTTTTTTTCCTTTTTCATAGCGCCGCCTCCCCCCCCCCCCCCTCCTCCTGCAATGGCTCGGGCGGGCTTTGGAAAGCTCTGCTCTACAGTATCTCTGAGTGAAGTTACTTCTTTTTCTTTTTGCTCCCTGTGAAATAGTGATGGTAAATTTGATTCTTTTTACTGAATCGAGTTTTAATGAATCACTCACCAAAGTGAATCTGTTTTTTTGAGTCACTGAGTCAGTCGACCAGAGAGTGCAAAAAATATACATTTTCACTCAAACTTAATTTGTTTCTCTTTTCATGTAAATCCTACTGCTAAGATGAATGATTCTAAAAGAAAACAACTATTTTAAAGAGCAAAAAAGAGCAAAAACATTTCTAAAATTAAGCAATTTCGTATCAAAATTGCTTAATAAACATTTATTTATTTTTATTTTAATATATTTTTATTTTTTATTTTATTAGTATTTTCCTTAAATGTGTTAAATATATATTTTCTCATCTAAATGTCCACTGAGCTGTGAGCCAGGGGGCGGTAATGTGCCTTAACAGTGGTTGCCAACCAAGAAGAAGAAGAAGCTGTGAGCCAGGAGGGAGGGGGTGAGTGATTCGTTCGCTCTATGATTCAGCACAGGAGGGAGGGGGTGAGCGAGTCCTGAGTGATTTGCTTACGCTTACGATTCAGCACAGGAGGTAGGGGGTTAGTGAGTCCTGAGTGATTCGCTTAGGCTTACGATTCAGCACAGGAAGGGAGGGGGTGAGTAGCTCAAATGTGCTGTTAGCATGTTAGCAGAGCGATGCTACTGTGAACCGAGGAGCTATTTTCTTGATGTGAGCTTGTACTCAGGGTTTTTTCTTCAAGTTCAGAGCAGAATTTTTTTTGTTATGTTACTGGATGTTGTGTTTTTCTCCACAATTTTAATTATAAACTAGATACATTGCTGCTAACAGCAACAGGGATGAGTCAGTGAGTTAGTTGGGCTTGTGAATCATGATTCATGAGTCAGTAAAGTGATTCTCGAGTATTGAATGATTCGTTCATGATTCGCGCATCACTACTGTGAAATACAGCTGCTGTAAATTTAGCTAGCAGACACACAGTGCAACAAACAGAAATGCTCCATTTGAAATTACCTGCTACTTTTTGCTCCTCTCACTCCTATTTTGAAGCGCTAGTTGAATGCAACTGTACGTTGGCCCCTAGAGACAAAGCACGTAAAAACTCCAAAACACTTGCAAACTCCAAAACACTTGCAAACTAAAAAACACATGCAAACTCCAAAACACGTACAAACTCCAAAACACTTGCAAACTAAAAACACATGCAAACTCCAAAACACGTACAAACTCCAAAACACTTGCAAACTAAAAAACACATGCAAACTCCAAAACACGTACAAACTCCAAAACACTTGCAAAATCCAAAACACTTGCAAACTCCAAAACACGTACAAACTCCAAAACACTTGCAAAATCCAAAACACTTGCAAACTAAAAAACACGTACAAACTCCAAAACACTTGCAAACTCCAAAACACGTACAAACTCCAAAACACGTACAAACTCCAAAACACTTGCAAAATCCAAAACACGTACAAACTCCAAAACACTTGCAAAATCCAAAAGACTTGCAAACTCCAAAACACGTACAAACTCCAAAACACTTGGAAAATCCAAAACACTTGCAAACTAAAAAACACATGCAAACTCCAAAACACGTACAAACTCCAAAACACTTGGGGTTTCTGGAATATTATGTTTTTGTTCCTGCAAACACTTTTTATGCAGTTTTTGCAAAGCTATATGTGGAAGGAAACCGTGACCTAGGACAAGCTGATGGCATAAGATGTAAGTACAACTCCTCCGGTTTCATATGCAAAAAAAATTATTGCGCTAGCTTATGTGGTTGCAGTGCTACCGCGATTTAAAAATAGTTATGCAAAACAGAGCGTGCCCGCTCCGACTGGTTTTAAAGGGTTAAGAAAAGTGTTTTGTGTAATTTGTGTAATACATTACTTTTGTAACGGTCATGGGTTGGTGACCCAGTGTTTTGTGTTATTATTAATATTTGATTTCATCATAGTTTATTATTAATAGTCTTTTTGGTTTATGGTATTGTATTTCTAGCTATCTAGTTCTTCTTTGGGGTTTCTAGTTCTTGGGTTTTGTTCCTGTGCCCCTCATGTTTAGTGTAGGCGTAGTTCTGTCTTCATGTTTATTTTCTTGTTCCCCAGTTAATCCTGTCCCCGTGCTCCATGTTCCCTCTGTTCAGTGTCAAGTCCATGCCTCTGTGCCTGTCATATGTTTCCTGTTTTCTTTTGATATTCCCTGTACTGTGTGCACTGTGTCTGGTTTTGCTTCCCTTGTCTCGTTAGGTCTGACTTGTCCCAGTTGTGTTACCCATATGGAAAAGATATATATAAATCTTATAAAGTTTGTATCTGTCTTGTGTGAAACTTGTATGAAAAGCATATAAGTGTGAAAACAGATATAAGATCCCTTGAAAAATTATATAATGAAACTTGTATGTTTTGGATACTTACTAAAACAATATATGAAAGTAATGCGAAAGTGGCCACTTTCATGAGTAATCACATATAAGTTTTTACTATTTCTTTTCCGTATGGGTACCACCTGTTCCCCATCCTCTTGTTGTCCTGCTTGTGTATTTAAGTCCTGTGTTTCTTTCTGTTAGTTGTTGTGTTGTACCTTCATTGTGCTGCGTTTTCTCCTCTGTGCTTATGGTAACATTCTGGTTCTCTGTTCCTGGTTTTCTTTTCTAGTTTTCCCAGCTGTCTGATTAGAGTTTTGTGCTTTGAGTTTCTAGTTTGAGTTATCTTGTATTTCATGTTGAGTTTTTCTAGCAAATAAAGCTGTCGCTTTGAGTTTAATTTTTGGGCCTGCATTTGGGTCCTTCCTCCTGCCTTTCACAGAGCGCACACCATGACAACTTTTTTGAGCAATGACTCTAACAACACTCACAATAAAGAGGAGAAATACCTCCACGTGGACAAACTTGTGCTATGTCTTTGATATCCTGCTTTGAGATGGTGGTGACTCTTAAAGTAGAGCCAAGTAGAGTAGGTTTGGGAAAGCTGAAGTCAGCTGAGAGTGAAGAAGTCACTTGGATGAGTGACAAAACATTTCTCCTACTGAAAACACTATGTCCAATGAACAGAATCAACTTTTTGATAGTAGATGGTAGAAGCAGTCTGCATGCCTACATGCATGGTTATATACACCTGTGATTGAAACACCTAAATTCAATAATTTCGATGAGTGAGCGTGAATACTTTTCGCAATATGACCATATTAATGTCACTGGTATATTCATATGCATTTTAAAAATACAATCTTTGTAACCGAAGGATGAAGTGAACTGTTGTTTGAATATCCAAACCATTGCTTACATATTGTTTTATTTATTTTTTTCAGAAAGATGATTATGGAGCTCCCTTTCCCATCATGTTCTTTTTTGTGTTCCTTTCTGGTTTCAGTAAGATGATATAACATTTGGGGAAAAAAATGCAAATCAGCAGTCCAAAACTGGAGGCAAGAATAGCAAATATTTCTACAGCAACACTGAACTTCCCTGGAGAGCTGACATACGCTGGGATAAATGTGATCCACACTGCACAAAATATCAGCATGCTAAAGGTGATAAACTTGGCTTCATTAAAATTATCAGGCAGTTTCCGAGCCAGAAAAGCAAAAATAAAACATAAGAGAGACAAAAGTCCAATGTAGCCAAGCACAGCCCAATAACCTACAACAGAGCCCAAAGCACACTCTAAGGTAATCTTATCTTTAAATTCTTTGAAATTCTTAAATGGAAAAGGCGGAGAAATTGTTAGCCAGATGACACATATGAATACTTGTATAAGAGTGAAACCTGTAACACAGAGTCTCTGCTGTGCAGGTCCAAACCATTTCATTACATTGCTCCCTGGACGTGAAGTCCGGAAAGCCACTAAAACAACCATTGTTTTCCCCAGAACACAAGAGATACAAAGGACAAAGGTGATGCCAAATGCTACATGTCGCAGCATGCAAGACCATTCAGAGGGCTGACCAATGAATGTCAGAGAACACAGGAAACACAATGTCAAAGAGAAGAGCAGCAGGAAGCTCAGCTCAGAATTGTTTGCCCTCACAATAGGAGTTTTCCTGTATTTGAAGAATATTAATGCCACACCAGTAGTCATGCATGTTCCAAATAAAGATGCAGCAGTCAGGAGTGCTCCCATAATTTCTTCATATGATAGAAACACTGCCTCTTTCTTAATACAGGCATCTTTTTTCTGATTTGGCCAAAACTCAGGGAGGCATCTCACACAGCTGACAGAATCTGCAAATTGATAATGAACCAGATGTTACACTTCATGAGTAGATTTTTCACTTTTCCCCAAGTGCATAATTTTCAGTGTTTACATCTACTTTATCCTATATCATTTCTACAATTACTCTAGTAAGCTACTGATGTCACACAATCATAAAGAGAAGAAGCAACATGTTTCCTGACATTTCTTCACTTTCTCATCAACATAGCAGATGATGCATTTCTTACATTGCTCCAGTTTCTACTCTGCACCTAGCCAAATATAGAGCATACAAAAATGAAAAGAGATCAACCTACAAACCCATGTTATCTGCTGAGTTGACTGTTTTGTTATATTTTTTTTATTTCTATTAACGTTGAAGATTTGGTGTCACCTGGAGTTGACTCTTGAACTGTGAAAAGACATCTGGCATAGGTCTTTTTGTCTGTTTCTTTTTTATAAGGTGTATAAGGTGTATTTTACTGGCTTTGGGGGATATGTGAATTAAACAAAAATGCAAAGCCTGCCTCACTAACTTCTAAAGTTTCTGTTAGAGCACAAAACCTGTAATGTTGCTGATCTCGCCATCTGCACATCTTATACAGTCATAGCAGCAAACAGGCCTTCCTTTCTGGAGAACCTTGCGTGTTCCTGGGGGACATTTCTCACTGCAAACTGACACAGGCACCTGTATGGATAAATGCACAATGACTACAACAAAAGTCCCTGTATCATTTGAGCTTTATTTTTCATTGCCTCAAATTCAAACCAAATTCAAACATTCAAAATTGAAATTGTAGCTTTTAATTACGGTTTTAATTATTTTCTAATACCTTACCTGCTTTGTGTTACTTTCCCAAATTAATGAGTTATTTTGCAAAGTCAGCTGTTTGTCTGGAGAAAGTGATGCATCGTAAAGACCAACTGTCACAAACTCCACAATACTGTTTTTTCTTGGCTGCCAGTTTATAATTTCATACTTTGCTGCTGGATCTCCATTCTCATCAAAGTAAACCTCATCACCTTCTTTTGTTTTGAAATAAATTTTTAGAATGCGCTGCAAAATCTAAGAAGACAAGCAGTCTGTTAATTTATTGAATCTCATTTTGTAACACAGACAGCACAACTGCTACTTTTTGTTCAAATGTAACCTCACCATGAATGGATCTAGCTGCACATTTTTGTTACATGTTTCATTACAGCTGAGGATTTTGTGAAGTGCATGGGCCACAGCATACACTCCTTTGTAGACATTGTTAAAGATAGACATAAGTGACATATCAGTGAAACTGTTTTGAACTCCAGTCATATCTTCATGTCCAGTGCACTCCCTCGGATTTTCTGCTGTTGAGTTCAACTCCTTGAACTTACAACTAAATAGTGTCTCCCAGAACTCAATAAAGAGTTCATTATTAGATGAATTCAGTGATTTTACATTCAGTATAAACTCTTTCAAGCCACTGACATGTGCTTTTGGAATTGAAAGACCAATGGCACCATCTAGTATGTGATGTATATCCATTGCAGCTATTTGGGAATCAGATATCCAAGACTCACTGCCTACCCACTGGTACCCAGTTAGGCCATGGACAGACAGTTTATTTATTAGCACATCCATATCCATGTGTGAAAGAAAGGCAATGATCACCTTGGAGGTTGAAGCCTTTATAGTTTCAATGATCTTTTGAATTTTTTCATAGGGATCTGTCCTAAAAAAAGATACAGAATACTCTAGACAGATGCCCAGCTGCTGTGCAGTTTCTGTGAATGTGGCCATGCCATTATTTCCATAATCATCATTGGTTCGAATAGCTCCAACCCAAGTCCATCCAAAGTACTTGACCAAATGGGCCAGGGCTCTGCTCTGGTAGTAGTCACTTGGTATTGTTCTGAGGAAGGATGGGTACTTGGTTTTGTCACTGAGACAAGCACATGTGGCAAAGTGACTGATCTAAAAGAAAGGAAAAAGAACTCATTCACATGGAAAAACACAAAGAATGATATATATTGATAAAGTGGAACAATAAAGGCAAATGGTTTTTGTTGGGGTTTTTTTTTTTCCAGAAATTCTTACATTTCTACCAATCCTACCTACCATTGGTATATAAAATGGCCCAATTACAGTTGATATTGCCATGCAAGGAGATGAAGAAGTCTCTCCCAAAATGGTCTGCACTGATGCAGGTCTGGTACAGGGTACTCCAGACACTGCAGAAAAAATTTCATTACCATTTACTAAGGCAAGTGCAACTTTTATACCTCTGGCAATGGAGCCACAAGTATCATACATTTTATAGCCCAGAGAGACTCCTGGCAGTAGATCTGAACTGTTGTTAATCTCCTCAATGGCAAAACACATAGCCTGGGCAAACTGGAACTCTCTGAAATTCAAACTTGATCCAAACAGTAAATAATTGATATAATATTTAGTTTCACATTGAAGAAGACACAGAACATTGTTAAATGTCACTCAGTTAAAATCAATCCGTCAGTAACACAACTGAAATACATGAATATCTAAACCAGAATGAGACAAAAGACCTGACACCTTTTTTTTTTGGAGACCACTTTTAGATATTTCAAAATTGAATAAATTTTTGCAATGTTATACCTGGTACATTGCAGTGGTAGTGGTTTCTGCATGTAGTTATCCTTTCTGTCTTTCCAGCTGCTGTGAAAAGAGAACATCCCTCCTAGTATAATATCCCCATTCTTAGACAGTTGGGGGTTCTCAGGGTCCCCTCTTCTCTTGCATATCTCCTCACTATGAGAGAAACACGCTACCAATAACAGTTGTAAAAATGCCCACCCCTGTTCTGGCCATTTCTGCGTAGATGGCATGCTGTCTGGAAAACCTAAACCACTGGGTGGCATTATATGGCACTGTATACAGTAAGACTTGTATTTATACATTTTAAAGTAGCAAAAATTAATCCCTGTGGAACAAAAAGGTGGGGTGAGAGGAGTAACTCTGTGATATACTATAGTCTTATTCAAAATATATTCTATATGTGCTTAAATCCCAAATACGTATTTGTTATCAATTTTTTAATTGACTGAGATACAGTTTAAACTACATTTTCTTTAACTTTAATTAGACTCAAGAGAATCTGATTTAGTGCTGGCTCAAAACAACAACCTGCTTTCTGATTTAGGGCTGGCTCAAAACAACAACCTGCTTTGTTATCTTATATGCAATGTTTTTCTAAACAAAGGAATATCCTGCTAGTGTTGTAGTTTAGCTTGTACTTGTCTGCTGTCTGGAGGCAGAAGGGTTGCATGTCTAATCTGCTAACAATAAATAACTTTATCAGGGTTAAATATGCGTGTTTATGCATATTTGTGTGTTTGAGCCTTGTTCAAAACATGAAGCTTGAGGTGAGAAGGACAATTAGGATGTTGTTGGCCTTCTCTCACCCTTCTGTATGATTCTTCATATATTGAGTCTGTTCTGTTCTTTAAAATAAATACAACCTGTAGCCACTTCTAACATGTTTCCTTACATATTGTAACGCACTCGATTACAAGTTAGTTGATTGTTGTGTTATTGTGTTCACATTGCCACTCACTTATGGCATAGCTGCTCCACAGTCTAGAGGCCGTTAAGCCTATCAGTCATATCAGCTAACTATGACAGAGTAGCAGAGCATGCTTGTGGCTGGCTGAGAGCATTTGGGGAGTGGGAGCATACTTGCCAACCTTGAGACCTCATAATTAGGGAGACATTCAAAAGGGCTGTTGTGGGGCCATCTCACACTTCATCCATGGAAGCCATGACAGTGGGATTAAGGAGGTCCTCAAAATATTCTTTCCATAGCTTGAATATTTTCTCAGCTGAAGTCCGCAGCGCTCCACCAACACTATACACAGTGTAGGTAGAGCAATCGCTTTCCCCTCCTAAGTCGCCTGACAGTGTGCCAGAATCTCTTTGAGGCAGTCCGAAAGTCTTTTTCTGTGGCCTCTTCGAACTCCTCCCACACCCAAAATTTTGCTTCAGCCACTGCCCAAGCCGTGTTCCACTTGGCCTGTTGGTAGCTATCAGCTGCCTCCAAATTCCCACAGGCTAACCAAGCCCGTTACCATGTTCAAACACGGTGTTCCTTATGGCCAAACTGTGTTTTGCACAGAAGTCCAACAACAATCAGATCCGGGAGGCCGTTTGCGCCCCTTCAGGTCTCACTGTCATTGCCCACATGAGCATTGAAGTCTCCCAGTAGGAACACAGAGTCCCCAGGTGGAGCACCCTCTACCACCCCACCCAGGGACTCCAAGATGCTGGGTACTCTGAACCGCCACTTGGTGCATAAGTGCAGACGATGGTCAAGACCCGTTACCCGACCCGAAGGCGCAGGGAACGAACCCTCTTGTCCACTTGAAGAAAGCCCAATGTACGGACAGGAAGCCGAGGAGATACTAGGATACCCGCTCCAGTCCACCACCTCTCTCCAGGAGACTGGTTCTAGAGCCCAAGCCGTGCATTTAGGTGAGCCCGACTATATCCAGCTGGTACCTCTCAACCTCACACACTAACTCAGCCTCTGTCCCCATCAGAGAGGTAAAATTCAATTTCCCAATTGCCAGTCTTGGTATCCAGGTATCAGTCCGCCAGGGCCTCTGCTCCTGACCACCACCCAGCTCACAATGCACCCATGACCCCTACGGTGCCTCCTGCAGGACAATGGGCCCATGTCCTTTTTTTGGGCTGTGCCTGGCCAAGCCCCATGGACTAAGGCCTGGCTTGCCCTTGGGCACCCTCCCTGGGCCTGGCTTTAGGGAGGGGCCCCGGCAACCCTATCATGGGCAGGGTGAACTGTTCCCTAAGTGTTCTTCTCATAGGGGCCTTCTGAATCACTCTGTGTTTGATCTAATCCCTCACCCAGAAGACCCTAGGTGAGGGATTTCCAGGTACGTCGAGGCCTGTGTATTTTAGCTCTGTGTTTGTCTTTGCTCAGTGTCGCGTCGTACAATCAGATTTTGCCTGTGTGTTCTAGTTTGTGTTTTTCCCTGGTTTGATTTCTGTTTTCTGCAGTCAGTGTTCAGTTCATGTTTTGTTTTTATCGCCAGCTATAAAGCTATGGTTTTCAGCGAGTCCTGCTTTTGGATCCTCACCTCTGCCTACCCGCACACAGAGCCCTGACAGAATGAAAAGGAAATTAACAAAACAGGCCAAGCAGATGGTCACAACACCTATGGATTTGAAGACTAAGATAAAAACATGCAGTAGCAGCAGCACTGGCATCACAACAACAGCTGAATCCACCAGGTCTTTGGGGGCCCCCTCCAAACCAGCCCACAATGGATTATCAGCAAATACCATTGCGAGGAAGATGAACTAATGATTTTATATGTTATTACAAATTACTTTTGCTACAGTGAATGAATGTCATTTCTGTTAATCATCAGCCTAATAATTAGGTCTGATCTTGTCATATTGCCTTGACCTGACTGTCTCATTAATGCTGTTGTTACTGAACATCACCAGCAAATGCTATTGTATCATTACTGAGAGAAATCATGATGTGTAAAGAATTAAAAGGTTTACACTGCATGATTGCTTTGCACATGAGTCACACCCCTGCTAAATGTTATGTTCTGAGTTCTTTGTTTTCAGAGCGTCCAACATGACCACACCACCCAACTAAATGCCAAAGGAGGATAATTATACATGTTTACTATAATGCAACAGAGGTAGGTGAAGTGCAGCAAAGCTTTCATGGTTTAATAAAATAATAAACATTGTGAATTGGTCCAATACCAGATACCTATTTCCAATTCTGATCTATTGTGGTTCTGTGGAGGAAAAGACTTGGATTTCCTGCTTGGATGTGGTTAGGAACCTGTACAATGGTAAGACTAGTGCTTCCAGTGACTGTAATAGGGTACTGGTCAAACCTAACTCCAATACTTTTGTGGTTAAGATGATTCCTCAATTTTAATATTGATTTCATAAAGATTGTGATACAAACTGGTGTTATTGAAGTTCTAAGATGTGTGTCTAATGAGCATGTGTTACCTAATTAAATTGTAAACGTGTTTACATTCATCCTGTTGGGGAATCCCTAATAACATGTGGACCACACTATAATATCCAATTGGCTAACTTAATCTGATGATAACATTGCAGGTCCATTTGAAAAATTTGTTTTCAAGTCAGTGAGGGTGGTATAGAACAGGAAGTCCTTAGACTTCCCCTCTCCGCTCTTGGCGTGTTTGGTATTGTGTGCTGCACTCTCATTCCTAAAAACATAGCTTCAGATGCCATTGTTAGAGTATGGCAGAGGACCTGAAAAGTGAAGACGACAGTCAAGGAAGCCAGAAGGAAGGTACTGAGAGAGGAAACTTCGGTTTTTTGTTCTTTTTCCCTCCAACATTCAGGTCATCAGGCTTGTCCAGAGGACCTCATTTTGCACTCTCCTGATGGGAAAGGATGATGGCCTGTAAGGTCCATTAACTTTTATTAGAAGAGTGACAAATTTTTCTCACCTTCTGGGGACTTCTGAAACAGGTTTAAGAGAGGAAGACCACTCTGGTCCAATATCACATTGATACCAAGAAAGGACATGAGGCTTTAAGATGGATTATGGATTTACATGTTAAAAGGTGTGAAAGTAGAGATTTGTTTTAATTTTTTTAAACAAATTTTTAATATGTGTGCCCCATTGTCTTACATATTACAATTACCTCACAATTTTTATCACGCACTTATATTTTATCTAAAATAACACATTTATATCTTATCTTTTATTACACAAATCGGTGTTGTAGAATAGAGTGTTGAAAAGATAATGTCACGCCCATCCAAAACCAGACTGCTTAAAAAATACCACAAGGAATAAGTTTTCTGTTTAGACAGTCGGTGGTTTTTTATCTGTTCTTCTCATTGCAGAAGGAGATATCCATACCAGGGTGTATGGTGATCCATGGAATGGACCCAAGGCAAATAATGGGAAACAAGTCCACGACCACAACCTCCCCCGAAAAATTTTGGCCAATCAAATTAACATTTTGTTTTTCTATCTCATAATAAAAGTGTTTACTACCTGGGTGCTCTTTATTCGTACAGATTGCTGAGCTGTCTTCTCTCATAAGATTGAACCCAACAGTAGTGAGAACTGTGCACTATGAATTAAGTGTGTGTCAATCATAATATACTCAAAAAAAAATTTATTTTATTGAATCATAAATGTTAAAGTCAGGCATTGTCTGAATGTTTGCTTAGTCATTCTGACCACACGCTAAACACCTCAGACAAGATCTGAGCAGTGTGCTATGTTTGCATTCTCTGCTGGTACAAAAAAAAAACAAAAAAAACAGCACAGAAGCACACACACAAACTTAATATTTTAATTAAATAACTTATTTATTTTCATGATGGTGGTCGTGGAGCACCCTTCCCCATCATGTTCTTTTTTGTGTTCCTTTCTGGTTTCAGTAAGATGATATAACACTTTGGAAAAAAAATGCAAATCAGCAGTCCAAAGCTGGAGGCAAGAATAGCAAATATTTCTACAGCAACACTGAACTTCCCCGGAGAGCTGACATATGCTGGAATAAATGTGATCCACACTGCACAAAATATCAGCATGCTAAAGGTGATAAACTTGGCTTCATTGAAATTATCAGGCAGTTTTCGAGCCAGAAAAGCAAAAATAAAACATAAGACAGACAAAAGTCCAATGTAGCCAAGCACAGCCCAGTAGCCCACAGATGTGCCCAGAGCACACTCTAAGGTGATCTTATCTTTAAATTCCTTAAAGTTTTTAAATGGAAAAGGAGGCGAAACTGTTAACCAAATTATACACATGATAAGTTGTATAAGAGTAAAACTTGTAACACAGAGTCTCTGCTGTGTAGGTCCAAACCATTTCTGAACATTACTACCTGGACGCGTTGCCCGGAAAGCCATCAAAACAACCATTGTTTTCCCCAGAACACAAGAGATGCAGAGCACAAAGGTGATCCCAAAAGCTACATGTCGCAGCATGCAGGACCATTCAGAGGGCTGACCAATGAATGTCAGAGAACACAGGAAACACAATGTCAAAGAGAAGAGCAGCAGGAAGCTCAGCTCAGAATTGTTTGCCCTCACAATAGGAGTTTTCCTGTATTTGAAGAATATTAATGCCACACCAGTAGTCATGCATGTTCCAAATAAAGATGCAGCAGTCAGGAGTGCTCCCATAATTTCTTCATATGATAGAAACACTGCTTCCTTCTTTATGCACGTGTCTCTTCTTTCATTTGACCAAAATTCAGGGGGACATCTCAAACAGGTAACAGAATCTGCAAATTAATGTTAACACAATGTTAGAATTCTGGAGATTTACTAGATTTATGCGTTTGAATCTACTTTACAGCATATTATACTCACTAGCACACTAACTATTACTCTACATTGGTCAGGCTACTGCTAAAGCTACACAATGAGAAGATGAGAAAAAATGCGTTGACAATGCTTTTGCACAGTCAATATGAAAAATGGTAAATAAGTCACTTCAAACATCGTTGACCATTTTTCAGTAAAACTGACACTGTTTCTGAACAAACTGCAGCATCAAGAAATTACATGCTGTGGTATAAAGCAAATGGTGCTGGAACAACAGCGAAAGTTATGATAGATAGGGCAGGTTTTGAAGCAGGGAGTGTGCTCATATTATTCACAGTAGGCTGAAACAGCCCCATATTTCACCCTTCATTTGCTTTATGTATAGAAAAAAAGAGCAAAATTATTAAAATTTCTGAGGGGTTTCCTCAATGTTGCGAAAGAATGAAAAAATATGCTGGAACATGAACAGTTATATTGCTTGTAGTTCATTAAAGTTTTTTATTGAAATATTACCACACCTGTAGTGTTGCTTATCTCTCCCTCTGCACATCTTATACAGTCATAGCAGCAAACAGGCCTTCCTTTCTGGAGAACCTTGCGTGTTCCTGGGGGACATTTCTCACTGCAAACTGACACAGGCACCTGTATGGATAAATGTACAATAATAACCATGGATAAACTGCATGTATGATGATCTTTACAATCATTTCTTAATTTTATATGCATATTTTATATTTATATGCATGAAGTTCAAATTTTTTAAAATAACACCTGGTTATAATTAATTCTTTATTCTTAATAAGCTTATTATTTGTACTCATTGTTTATTGATCACTCACCTGCTTTGAGTTTCTTGCCCAGATTAAAGAGTTATTTTGCAGAGTCAGCTGTTTGCCTGGAGAAAGTGATGCATCATAAAGGCCAACTGTCACAAACTCCACAGTGCCGTTTTTTCTTGGCTGCCAGTTTATAATTTCATACTTTGCTGCTGGATCTCCATTCTCATCAAAGTAAACCTCATCTCCTTCTTTTGTTTTGAAGTAAATTTTTAGAATGCGCTGCAAAATCTAAAAACATATGTAATAAGTAGAGATGGACCGATCCGATATTACGTATCGGTATCGGTCCGATACTGACCTAAATGACTGGATCGGATATCGGAGAAAAATAAAAAATGTAATCCGATCCATTAAATATCACGAAAGCACCTCACAAAACTTGCAACACGCCGTAACTCGCCTCAGAACGTCGGAGCAGTATGCATCACGTGATAGAGCAGCTGTGGCATGCGGGACCTGTTGGTGGTCTGGATAGCATTTGGAGCTTCGCTAGCAACCTGGCATTTCATCTCCGACAAAGTTATCCCCGAGAGAAGTAAAGCAAGTGTGTAAGTCCATCTCTGAATGTTTGTAAAGCATTCCCACGTTAAGCTTAACGAGCGACTGCCTCTCGCTCTCCCAATCGTGAAACTGCTAATGATCAGCTGATCGGCTTTTCTGTTGTGAGTCTCTCTTGTTTGTTTTTGGCCCACTTTGCGCCAGAAAGAGGAAACCAGCGGCTGAACAACAGCAGCACGTTTAAGCTTGATAAGCTGTTGTTAGAATTTATTTAATATTTCTTTCTACACCAGGATCTTTTTCTACGTAGCTGACGCTGGTAACTGTGCAGGGGCGGATCTAGCAAAGTTTAGCCAGGGGGGCCGATAGGGCATTAACTGGGAAAAGGGGGCACAAAGACATACTTTTCTTTCTTATTCTCATTTAAAATGTCTAGCTTTTAATAAATAATTATCTGACACCCAAAGTTTTAATTTGATGTAAAATGAATAGAAGTCAATTACTGTATATAGTGACTATTAAGTCTAATATATATACCCTAGTAAGCTATAGTACTTTTTCCTTTGGGAAGGTACCATCTGTGCAGTCTGCAATTTTGTTGAAGAAAGATGTTGAATCTATTTAATATTTCTTAAAAAATAATTGATTTCTGTGCATTTTTTTCACACTTCATCAAATTAAGGTTGATTACGTCGATTAAGCATCATGAGGTGGAGCGTGAGGGGTGGTTCCCTATTTTTTATTTATTTATTTTTGTTGTTGCTGGGAGTTGGAACCCTATTAGTTAGGTTGCTTAATATTTACGCTAAGTACTCTTTAAAATACCAGAATAGGGAGGATGGTGTAGGTTTAAGTTTATTAGATTGATCAGTATTGCTGAACTATGAAATATTTTTTTTGTATACAGGTATAACAGAATAGCTTTAGTGTAGTTGTTGTTTTAAACTTGAGTATGAACTTGCAGACTTGCAAAATGCAGCAAGATATTTAAAAAACAGTTTTGTTGATTAAAAAACACTATATCGGATTCATATCGGTATCGGCAGATATCCAAATTTATGATATCGGTATCGGTATCGGACATAAAAAAGTGGTATCGTGCCATCTCTAGTAATAAGGCAGTTAATACACTGACGGATATTTAATAGATCTGCTGGCTTAATGACATTATCAACATATGTTGTCTTCAAATTTAAACAATTCTTCTTGTAACTCGATTTGAACAATAAAATTTTAGATTTTTAGGCTCACCATGAATGGATCTAGCTGCACATTTTTCTCACATGTTTTATTACAATTGAGGATATTGTGAAGGGCATGGGCCACTGCATACACTCCTTTATATACATTGTTAAACATAGGCATGAGAGACATGTCAGTGAAGCTATTTTGAACTCCAGTAAGATCTTCATGTCCGGTACACTCTCTTGGATTTTCTGCTGTTGACTTCAACTCCTTGAACTTACAGTTAAATAATGCCTCCCAGAACTCAGTAAACAAATCATTATTAGATGAATTAAGAAGTTTCACATTCAGCATGAACTCCTTCAGGCCAGTGACGTGTGATTTGGGAATGTAAAGACCAATGGCACCATCCAGTATGTGATGTATATCCATTTTTGCGGTTTGAGAATCAAATATCCAAGACTCACTACCTACCCACTGATAACCAGTCAGATTGTTGAGAGAAAACTCATGTAATAGCACATCCATATCAAAGTGGGACAGAAAGCCAACAATCACCTTGGAGGTTGAAGCTTTTATAATGTCAATGATCTTTTGAATTTTTTCATAGGGATCTGTCCTAAAAAAAGATACAGAATATTCCAGACAGATGCCCAGCTGCTGTGCAGTTTCTGTGAATGTTGCCATGCCTTTATTTCCATAATCATCATTGGTTCGAATAGCTCCAACCCAAGTCCATCCAAAGTACTTTACTAAATAGACCAGGGCTCTGCTCTGGTAGTAGTCACTGGGTATTGTTCTGAGGAAGGATGGGTACTTGGTTTTGTCACTGAGACAAGCACATGTGGCCAAATGGCTGATCTAAGAGGGGGGGGAAAGGCCATGAAAAAGACAAAGAACGAGATAAAATTAAAGATGTTACAAGGAATAATAATGACAATAGTCACATTGACCATTAAAAATGAAAAACATTTTTTGCACACATCCACATTTAATTTCAGTTTTCACTGTGTTAAGCACATTATATCCCCACAAAGAGGCCTATCTAAAATGAGTCACATTTGTGTTTCCAGAAAAAAATATTTTTAGCTATTCTACCCACCATTGGTATATAAAATGGCCCAATTACGGTAGCTATTGCCATGCAAGGAGAGGAAGACGTCTCTCCAATTATAGCCTGCACTTGTGCTGGTTTGGTACAAGGGGCCTCAGGTGCTGTGAAAATAATTTGATTACCATTCATCAAGGCTAGTGCAACTTTTATGCTTTGGGCAATGGAACCACAAGTATCATACATTTTATAGCCCAGAGAGACTCCTGGCAGTAGGTCTGTACTGTTATTAATCTCCTCAATGGCAAAAAGCATAGCCTGGGCGACCCGGAATTCTCTGGAATTCAAACTTCATTCAAACAGTGAAAAAGTTGACAATAGATTACTAACACATAAGATACTGAAATCAGTCAGTTATATTAATAGGAAAAAAACAAGAAACAAGAAAAAAATGTTTGGGGTTTTTTTCATCTTAGATCATTCATCCTTTCTAAATTTATTTTTATAATGTTATTTACCTCGTGCATTGAAGTGGCAGTGGTTTCTGCATGTAGGTATCCTTTCTGTCATTCCAGCTACTGTGAAAAGAGAACATCCCCCCCAGTATAATGTCCCCATCCCTAGATAACTGGGGGTTCTCAGGGTCCCCTCTTTGCATGCACACAGATTCTTTAGCCTGAGAGAAAGATGCCACCAGTAACAGTCGGAAAAGTGCCCACCCCAATTCTGGCCACTTCTGAGTAAATGACATGCTGTCTGTAAAAACTGAACCACTGGGTGGCATTGCAAGTAACCTAGTCTAAGTGAAACATGCAGACTTTATTTATACATTTTGAAGCAGCAAAAATGAATAACAGAACCATCATGCTTCTTCTATGTGGAAGGAAAAGGAGGGGCCAGAGGAGTGGCCCTGCAAAACACTACACTACTATACAATATCATTATTGATTGAATCAGATGCAATATAACATTTATAGTTTCAATAGGTCCATGAAGATTCAAGAAAACCTTTATTATCTTTTAAGATTATATTTGGAAATGTTTTAATTTGATAAATGAAACCATATGATCTCCTTTCTTTCACTGTTGTATTTTCAATCAGTTTTTCCAATATTTGCACAACGAGCAAACAGGAAGAAAAAAAAATCAGACATGTTTATATTCTGGTTTCAGTTTGTGTACAGTGAGGAAAAACAGCCATCTACAGTTTTTGAGGAGTGAAGCTATTCAGTTCTATTCAGTTCAGTTGATATTTATTTATACTCTTTCTCTGCAATTGATCTCTCTGGGTTAACTTGAGAAATCACCTTCTCCAAACCATCAAAATTTTTCAGACCTTATTCCTACAAGACTGCTCAAAGAAGTCCTACCACTTGTTAATGTTCCAGTCTTAAATATAATCAGTCTATCTCCATTAATGGGTTATATACCACAGGCATTTTGGGGGGCAGTGATTAAACCATTACTTTAAAAGCCATCACATAACCCAGCTGTCTTAACTAAAGACACCACCAGGTTCAGCAGACACGTCTCCTCCTCCGTCGGCCCTGGTCGCAGCCATCTCGCCGCCGCCTCCTCCAGCTGACGAGCCCAAGTGAATGGCTGCTCCCCCGCTGACATCCAGCTTGCTTGAAACCGCCTCCGGTGGTCCTCCGGGGTAAGCCCGAGCCGATCTAGCACTGCCCTGCAGACATTGACGAAGACGCTCGGGGACGCAGGGGGCAGGCTGAGGGCCGCCATCTGTGCCTCCCCTGGCAGCAGCGGCAGCAGCCTGGGAGCCCACTCCTCCTCAGGCCACCGGCAGGCAAGCACCGTGGCCTGGAATGTCTCAATGAATGTCAGCGGATCCTCCCCATCACCCATCCGGTCCAGCATCACCAACAGTGGGGTAGGCTGAGGCGGCGCAGCCGGACCTCCCAGCGACTGTTGCAGCGCCGCCGTCTGCTGTACCGCTTGCTGGCGAAGCAAAGACAGCTGCTGGTCCTGGACCGCCGCCTGCCGAGCAGACATAGCAGCCAGATCCTGCATTATCTGCCCCAGAATCTGCAATGGCTGGACAGGTGGCTGGGCGGCAGGCTGGGCGGCGGGCTGACCTGGCAGGGGTCCGACATGGTAAATGGTAAATGGCCTGTATTTATATAGCGCTTTACTAGTCCCTAAGGACCCCAAAGCGCTTTACATATCCAGTCACCCACCCATTCACACTCGCATTCACACACTGGTGATGGCAGCTACATTGTATTTAAAACAATTCTGATCATTTAAACATTAAATTATTGGTACATGTGGTAATGCTAAACAAGACTTTGTTCATGAAATAAGAGAAATGTGGAAACAATGTGCTCAAGCACATGTTCTTATGTTTCAGGTACATGGGCCAGACGTGGCCGTCAAAAAGGCCAGGTGGGTCTGGTACCAGGTAGTTTCTTGAGCACACTCACACCCGTCACCTTGATTCTGGGAGGGAAGAACCCATGTTATGTGGACCAGTACTGTGACATTTCCACCACTGTGCAGCGCATTGCTTGGGCACGTTTTCATAATACTGGACAGAGTTTGGTGGCTCCTGACTACATTTTATTTTGGAGTCAGTACATTTTATTGTGATGTAGACATCACGGCGTACACCTGGGTTTCGACACCACTTGTGACACAGGACCCACATACACACACGTCTGGGTTGTGCTTGTAACTGTGCTTTATTCAAAATACAGTGTCTTTTCCTCCTGCGGTTTCCGGGATCAGCCTTGGACGCAGCCACTCCGTCACTCCCCGTGTGTCAGCTCCTTCTCAGTGCCAAAGACATAAGACAGGTCTCCCTCATTAAACAGTTCTGCACACCTGTTCCCTCCCCACCTCCGTGCTGCCCTGTGCACTCACTGCGCCACCCCTCCTTTGCAGCAGGGCAAAGACAACGCCCCGCCACTGTGGATTTAGGGCATGTCTTGCTAGATATCAGTTTAGCGCTCGATGCTGTTGATCACGGTATTTATTACAAAGATTAGAGTATGCCATAGGAATTAAATGTACAGCATGGCAGTGGTTGGAATCATGTCTATCTAATAGACTCCAGTTTGTTTTTATAAATGGGGTGACTTCTTTACACTGTGAAGTAAATTATGGAGTTCCACAGGATTTCATGCTATGAAAAATTCTATTTATATTATGCATGCTTCCATTGGACAGTATCATTTTAAGGCATTGCTATGCAGATGATACCTAGCTCTGTCTAACTATGGGGCAAGATGACACACGCCAGTTAGTTAAACTGTAGTAATGTCTTAAAGACTTGAAGACCTTGATGAGCTATAAGTTCCAGGCTTGAATTTCTGTGTAAATGGTAAATGGCCTGTATTTGTATAGCGCTTTACTAGTCCCTAAGGACCCCAAAGCGCTTTACACATCCAGTCACCCACCCATTCACACACTGGTGATGGCAAGCTATATAGTAGCCACAGCCACCCTGGGGCGCACTGACAGAGGCTGCTGGACACTGGCACCATCAGGCCCTCTGACCACCACCAGTAGGCAACGGGTCAAGTGTCTTGCCCAAGGACACAACGACCAAGACTGTCCAAGCTGGGGCTCAAACCGGCAACCTTCCGATTCAAGACAAACTCCCAAGTCTTGAGCCACGATCGAAGCTTGATAGGCTTCACTGAATCATGGATGCACCCAATGACAGTGCATCTATGAAAGGCTTCCACACTGTTCAGGCCAACTGGACAGCACTGTGAGCAGTAAGCAGAACGAAGAGGGGCTTGTCATTGTTGTTAACAATAGGTGGTGTAACCCTGCTCAAATAAAAATCAAAGAGCGGATTTGTTGCCCGGAAACTGAACTGTGCACTGTTGGACTCAGGCCATATTAATTGTCCAGGGAATTTACCCAGTAATCTTGGTGGCTCTTTATGTTTCTCCCTCTGCTAAACCCACAGCTGTATGTGAGATTATCCACTCTGCTATAGCCCGATTACAGACTCAGGCTATGTCCACACTAATCATTTTCTCTCCGTTTTGGCCTCTCGTCCAGACTGAGATGGCATTTTCGCTCATGGAAAACGCAACGTGTTGAAAACGCTCTGGATAACGCATACAATTGGAAACGGTGCTTTCATGTCGCAGTGTTGTAACAGTCACAATGGTGTGTTGTCTCTTTAAGACAACCCAAGTCGAGGGTTAATGTTGTCATCTATATGCGCCACTGACTCTCTCTGTGATTGTGTGGACATGTGCTTGCATGCTAGTGCATGAGGAGGGACGGATGTTATGTTTTACCTCTCCAGACACCTTTGTTTGCAACGTTATGGGTTGTACGAACACTCTGCGCTATGTTTGTTAAGCTGCAGCCGTTCAACCGGGCTTATATGGTTGATGAAGAGAAGGTATATTAAAGAACACGCTGTGGAATTCCCAATGCCAGTGTGAGTGTGTATTCTTTTGGCTACCCTGCTAAGTGTTTTGCCGCCTCATGGGGCTACATTACATCCTGCAACAGAGGTGTGGACTCGAGTCACATGACTTGGACTCGAGTCAGACTCGAGTCATTAATTTTATGACTTTAGACTTGACTTGAAAAAATGTTCTAAGACTTGTGACTTGACTTGGACTTTTACACCAATGACTTGGGACTTGAATTGGACTTGAACCGGTTTACTTGAAAAGACTTGATATTTTACCCCAAATATAAAATTTAACATGCATATTATATAGAGATTGAAAATGTGACGTCATTCACGGGTAGAACCGCAAAGGATTCTGGGAACTCGTGGCAAGCGGTACTAGCGCACGCAGGCTTTCAATTAAAATCAGTTATACAGCGATAAAAAGAAACACAAAAATGTCAAGAAGCCGTTGTATTATTAACTGCAATAGCCGGTCGCATGACAGCCACGGGAAGCCGACGGGTAAAGAGATCGGTTGTTATCGGATTACGTCGTTGAAGAGAAATTGTTCAAGCCATGTTTCCGAAGTAACAAAGACGCGACGGATGGCCTGGATTGCAGCCATTCAAAGATCAAATATAACGTCCCAGAACACTCCAGCTCACAGGTTAGTCTGCTCCAAGCATTTACACGAAGGTCAGTGTTTTTTTAGTAGTTAATACGTCATTTTCATAACATAATTAGTGATATAGGTTACAAGCAAGTCTGGCGCTGAACAGAAATTGTCGCGCTATGCTCCTTTATTTATTGTGCATAAATAGTGAATTGTCCTGACACAATATTGCGTTTCGCTTCTGTTATTATGGTACATTGACAAAAACATATACTTTTATTCACAGGATAAAACAGGTTTTTTGTATCACTAATTGCCCAGTACGATTACAGCATACAATATTGTTGTCACTGCTACATTTCTGTGATGGGTACCAGAAATTATTTCCACTACTAATTAATTACCATTGAGCTCAAAGGTGCTATTAATAAACGGTTAACAAATGTGTATTTATGACGACAATTTGTGAGACTGGTAAACTTATGATACGTACGATGGTCTTTCGTTCTACACGGTGCATTTCAAGGTCCTGTACCCATCCATCGGTAAACTGTACCTGGGCTTGTTGCAGTGACCGGAAGTTACTAAACTTCACGAGTGTGTGCACTCACTCCAAGAACCGTATGATTATAAATATGCATATAAATATGCTAAGATGAGATAGCTGACTTCATCTAACTAGCAAATGTTGTCCAGGCTACGTTGGTGATACAGTTTTTTTTTAATGTGTATGATATTTTTGTCATGCGATTTTAAAGCTGGTCCTACAACCGCATCCAAGAATAACATGCGGCTTATCTCAGAACTGTCGGTGAAAATTATTCTTGGAGCTAAGTTTAATTGAGCTGCATTTTAAAGAGGTGCAATTTCACAATTTGTGTATATTTTCTAAGTTCACTATTTTGTCATGTGTTGAGAAAAACACAGATTTTAAAATTACATGGTCTAATATTTACATTTAGCATATAACTGCAACATTATTTTTCCGTGTTTTTTTTTTTTAAAGACTCGAAAGGACTTGAAATTCAAAGTTTCAGACTTGTGACTTGACTCGGACTTTTACACCAGTGACTTGAGACTCGACTCTGACTTGCCTGACATTACTTGAGACTTGACTTGAGACTTGAGGATAAAGACTTGAGACTTACTTGAGACTTGCAAAACAATGACTTGGTCCCACCTCTGTCCTGCAACACCTCGACCGCCCAGGAACTTATGCCAGGGTCCTGTTTGTGGACTTTAGTTCGGCTTTTAACACCATTGTGCCTGAACTTCTCTCCTCCAAACTCTCCCAGCTCAGCGTGTCACCAGCTACCTGTCAGTGGATCACCAGCTTCCTGACAGACAGAAAGCAACAAGTGAGGCTGGGGGAGATCACCTCTGAAACTCGGTCCCTCAGTATTGGCGCCCCTCAAGGATGTGTCCTCTCACCACTACTGTTCTCCCTCTACACTAACGACTGCACCTCCAAGAACTCGGCTGTTAAACTCCTAAAGTTTGCAGATGACACCACTGTCATTGGCCTCATTCAGGATGGTGATGAATCTGCATACCGGCAGGAAGTTGAGCGGCTGGTACTCTGGTGCAGTCAGCACAATCTGAAGCTGAACACTCTTAAAACTGTAGAGATGACAGTGGACTTCAGGAGACATTCCTCAACTCTGCTCCCCCTCACCATATCAGACAGCCCTGTGTCGACTGTGAAGATCTTCAAGTTCCTGGGTACAACCATCTCCCAGGACCTGAAGTGGGAGACCAACATCAACTCCATCCTCAAAAAGACCCAGCAGAGGATGTACTTCCTGAGACAACTGGGGAAGTACAGTCTTCCACAGGAGCTGCTGATCCAGTTCTACACTGCGGTCATTGAGTCTGTCCTGTGCTCCTCCATCACAGTCTGGTATGGTGCAGCCACTAAACAGGACAGGAGCAGACTGCAGCGGACTGTACGGGCAGCAGAAAGGATCATCGGCGCCCCCCTGCCCTCCATCCAGGATCTGTACCTCTCAAGAACCAGGAAACAGGCAGGGAAAATCATGACAGACCCCTCACACCCTGGACACAGACTTTTTGATCTGCTGCCCTCTGGCAGACGGTACAGTAGCCTGCAGACCAGGACCACCCGACATAGGAACAGTTTCTTTCCCCTCGCCATCTCCCTTCTAAACAGTTGACCTGTCGCACTGCTCCCACTGCCAGACTGCAACTGCACGTTATGTACATTCTGTAGTATTCATTCCACCTCATTTGATTTCTGTACTTTATGTATATAAGTTCTTTATAGTTGGTTTACACAGCTTTGTGTATGTATGTGTATGTATGTGTAATGTGTATATATAGACACGTGTGCGTGTGTGTGTGTGTGTGTGTGTGTGTGTGTGTGTGTGTGTGTGTGTGTGTGTGTGTGTGTGTGTGTGTGTGTGTGTGTGTGATTTACATTGCTGTGCTTGAGAGCCACCATCTACCGGAACCAAATTCCTTGTATGTGTCTCCACATATACTTGGCCAATAAACACGATTCTGATTCTGATTCTGAGTTGTTTTGTTTGCTACGAACTTTGACAGCCCTATTAAAGATTAATATCAGTCTGTACATGCTGCTGATAGCTTTTCTTCAGATTCTTTAATTCTCACTCGCTTTTGCAACTTTGTACTTATGTGTTACTCGCAGCAACAACTCCACCTCATTGTTAGTCCATTTAAAAAACTCAGTGCTTTTCCTCAGCATTCTGCCGCGAAATTTTAAAGAGCCGGAAAGTAAATAAGTGGCAGAATAAATGCGTTTCATGCATGTGCATTACTGGAAGGTAAGTGTTTTCGGCTGTTTCAATGTGGACACACAACTCTGTGAAAACCACTGAAAACGATAGTGTGTACACGGAGCGTTTTCAGATGAAAATGCCATTTTCAAATCTATACGGGCTAGTGTGGACGTAGCCTCAGCACCCGAGTGCCTTCATTGCTATCTTTGGTGAGTTCAACCATGTCCCCTAGGGCGCTACACAGCCAACTTACACACTATGTGGTTTGTCCCACCAAGAGGGAGAGGAATTTGGACCTACTGTATGCTAACGTCAAGGATGCATGCAGTTCTTCCCCCCACTGGGTAGGTCAGATGATCACCATATCCACCGCTATGTGCTTATGGTGAAGAAGGAGCCTGTGACTACTAGGAGTATTAGGAGGTGGTAGGGAGAGGCTTTAGCAGAACTACAGGGCGGTTTTTGAGATGACAGACTGGGAGACACTCTGTGAACCCAAGGGTGAGGACATCAATGGACTTAATGAGTGTATCACTGACTACATAACCTTCTGCACCAACTCCATTGTCTCAGCTCAAACTGTCCATTGTTACCCAAATAATCTTATAGAATTCAACATTAGGTGAGAAGGAAAATGGTGATATTTTATTAAGCTGCAAGTGGCATTGTCTCCTACCTTCTGTATGTCTCGTCATACCTTGGGTCTGAACGATCAGTCACAATTTGTGAATGAAAAGAAATTCCGTTCTTTGAAATCAACAAAACCTGTAACTACTACTAAAAAGTTTCTTTAAATATATTGTCGACCTGTAAAACCAGCACCCCAATACAGGAAGTCTGGATTGACTCTGTTTAAAACCTACTGTGTATTACTCAGTAGGTTGTGCAGAGCTTAGAGCCGATGGGTGAAGGGACTTCCTCCAGACTAACTGCCTCTAACCCCCAGGTTTCTACCCTGCCTACTCTGATAAAAAAAAAACCCTGGAGCTAAAAGTAGCCTTGCAGGCCCAGTATTTACCAGCAACACCTGTTGCGGCAGCTTTCATCTAGATCAATGCTCTTGGAATATGGCTGAGTTTGATTAGTGGTCTGAACAGTTTGCCCCAGGGGTCTGTTACTTTTAAAAGGCTGGAGTAACCTGTAGTATTTATACTAATGTAGATCAATACTCAGATTTTTAATATTACTGTTTCACAGTGGGTTAAAAAGGAAATGTCCGCAATTTACTTTTTAAATGTGGGATATTTTTATTAAAGCAATTTAGCAGGAGCAATGAAAAAGCAGATTCAAATAATATCAATTGAATATTAATATTAATATTATCTCTTCAGTGTAACTATAACCCATTAGGAGAGGAGCCAAGTCCAGTAGGAAACAATGGAAATGCAAATCCTCTTGCATGTATACTCTAACACAACAAAAATTAGCAGAAAAAAGTCAAAAATTATAAATCAAATTAGTGAGTCCACAGACCGAATCTTCAGATGATGTTGTCTGCTCATTGCGAGAACTACAAGAAGACACAGCTCTCAGATGTTCCTGGGTACCCCCTTTTATACTCATTTGTCAATTTGATTTGCATACCCCTCTCTCTCTCCCTCTCTCTAGACATCCAATCACAGATTCTGACATACAATCACTCAATGTCAGTCTCTCTGAATTTTCACCCGCTTTTAATGAGGACAAAGGTTACTTCATTAATATGAATTCATCACATTTTTTTTCTTTTCTATTTGCTGCTTTAATAAGAAAAGTCAATAATTCCATGTGAATGTTCAGTTACATATTAATATTCTCACTTCATGTCTTGTTCAATTTATGCTATTATCTTCAGTCAGATTTACCATTAGCTCAATCTCACATGAGCCTCCATTTCAACATGATCTTCTTTTAATTCATGTACAAAGGAATACTTTTTGTCACTTTTTCTCTTCAAAACTCTCTGTTTGTCAATCATAATATGGTCTCTTTTTTTAAATTAAATCATGCATGTTAAAGGCAGACATTGTTAAAATATTTGCTTAGTCATTTTGACCAAGCATGTCTGAGCAATGTGTTATGGTTGCATTTTTGCATTCTCTGCTGGTACAAACAAACCAAGCACAGAAGCACGTACACACACACAAACAAAATAATTATTTATTTATTTATTTTCATGATGGCGATCGTGGACCCTTCCCCATCATGTTCTTTTTCGTGTTCTTTTCTGGTTTCAGTAAGATGATATAACACTTTGGAAAAAAAATGCAAATCAGCAGTCCAAAGCTGGAGGCAAGAATAGCAAATATTTCTACAGCAACACTGAACTTCCCCGGAGAGCTGACATATGCTGGAATAAATGTGATCCACACTGCACAGAATATCAACATGCTAAAGGTGATAAACTTGGCTTCATTGAAATTATCAGGCAGTTTTCGAGCCAGAAAAGCAAAAATGAAACATAAGACAGACAAAAGTCCAATGTAGCCAAGCACAGCCCAGTAGCCCACAGATGTGCCCAGAGCACACTCTAAAGTGATCTTGTCTTTGATTTCCTTAAAATTCTTAAATGGAAAAGGAGGCGAAACTGTTAACCAAATGATACATATGATAACTTGTATAAGAGTAAAACTTGTAACACAGAGTCTCTGCTGTGTAGGTCCAAACCATTTCTGAACATTACTACCTGGACGCGTTGCCCGGAAAGCCATCAAAACAACCATTGTTTTCCCCAGAACACAAGAGATGCAGAGCACAAAGGTGATCCCAAAAGCTACATGTCGCAGCATGCAGGACCATTCAGAGGGCTGACCAATGAATGTCAGAGAACACAGGAAACACAATGTCAAAGAGAAGAGCAGCAGGAAGCTCAGCTCAGAATTGTTTGCCCTCACAATAGGAGTTTTCCTGTATTTGAAGAATATTAATGCCACACCAGTAGTCATGCATGTTCCAAATAAAGATGCAGCAGTCAGGAGTGCTCCCATAATTTCTTCATATGATAGAAACACTGCGTCCTTCTTTATGCACGTGTCTCTTCTTTCATTTGACCAAAATTCAGGGGGACATCTCAAACAGGTAACAGAATCTGCAAATTAATGTTAACACAATGTTAGAATTCTGGAGATTTACTAGATTTATGCGTTTGAATCTACTTTACAGCATATTATACTCACTAGCACACTAACTACAGTATTACTCTACATTGGTCAGGCTACTGCTAAAGCTACACAATGAGAAGATGAGAAAAAATGTGTTGACAATGCTTTTGCACAGTCAATATGAAAAATGGTAAATAAGTCACTTCAAACATCGTTGACCATTTTTCAGTAAAACTGACACTAATTCTGAACAAACTGCAGCATCAAGAAATTACATGCTGTGGTATAAAGCAACTGGTGCTGGAACAACAACGAAAGTTATGATAGATAGGGCAGGTTTTGAAGCAGGGAGTGTGCTCATATTATTCACAGTAGGCTGAAACAGCCCCATATTTCACTCTTCATTTGCTTTATGTATAGAAAAAAAGAGCATAATTATTCAAATTTTTTGAGGGGTTTCCTCAATGTTGCGAAAGAATGAAAAAATATGCTGGAACATGAACAGTAATATTGCTTGTAGTTCATTAAAGTTTTTTTATTGAAATATTACCACACCTGTAGTGTTGCTTATCTCTCCCTCTGCACATCTTATACAGTCATAGCAGCAAACAGGCCTTCCTTTCTGGAGAACCTTGCGTGTTCCTGGGGGACATTTCTCACTGCAAACTGACACAGGCACCTGTATGGATAAATGTACAATAATAACCATGGATAAACTGCATGTATGATGATCTTTACAATCATTTCTTAATTTTATATGCATATTTTATATTTATATGCATGAAGTTCAAATGTTTTAAAATAACACCTGGTTATAATTAATTCTTTATTCTTAATAAGCTTATTATTTGTACTCATTGTTTATTGATCACTCACCTGCTTTGAGTTTCTTGCCCAGATTAAAGAGTTATTTTGCAGAGTCAGCTGTTTGCCTGGAGAAAGTGATGCATCATAAAGGCCAACTGTCACAAACTCCACAATGCCGTTTTTTCTTGGCTGCCAGTTTATAATTTCATACTTTGCTGCTGGATCTCCATTCTCATCAAAGTAAACCTCATCTCCTTCTTTTGTTTTGAAGTAAATTTTTAGAATGCGCTGCAAAATCTAAGAAGACAGGCAGTCTGTTAATTTATTGAATCTCATTTTGTAACACAGACAGCACAACTGCTACTTTTTGTTTAAATGTAACCTCACCATGAATGGATCTAGTTGCACATTTTTCTCACATGTTTTATTACAATTGAGGATATTGTGAAGGGCATGGGCCACTGCATACACTCCTTTATATACATTGTTAAAGATAGGCATGAGTGACATATCAGTGAAACTGTTTTTAACTCCAGTAAGATCTTCATGTCCGGTACACTCTCTCGGATTTTCTGCTGTTGACTTCAACTCCTTGAACTTACAGTTAAATAATGCCTCCCAGAACTCAGTAAACAAATCATTAGATGAATTAAGAAGTTTCACATTCAGCATGAACTCCTTCAGGCCAGTGACGTGTGATTTGGGAATGGAAAGACCAATGGCACCATCCAGTATGTGATGTATATCCATTTCTGCGGTTTGAGAATCAAATATCCAAGACTCACTGCCTATCCACTGATAACCAGTGAGGTTGTTGAGAGAAAACTCATGTAATAGCACATCCATATCAAAGTGGGACAGAAAGCCAACAATCACCTTGGAGGTTGAAGCTTTTATAATGTCAATGATCTTTTGAATTTTTTCATAGGGATCTGTCCTAAAAAAAGATACAGAATATTCCAGACAGATGCCCAGCTGCTGTGCAGTTTCTGTGAATGTTGCCATGCCTTTATTTCCATAATCATCATTGGTTCGAATAGCTCCAACCCAAGTCCATCCAAAGTACTTTACTAAATAGACCAGGGCTCTGCTCTGGTAGTAGTCACTGGGTATTGTTCTGAGGAAGGATGGGTACTTGGTTTTGTCACTGAGACAAGCACATGTGGCAAAGTGACTCATCTAAGCAAAAAGAAAAAAAGAAAAGAAAAGAAAGAGAGATTATAGTCACACTGACCATTAAAAATAGAAAAAAAATGTTGCACACATCCACATTTAATTTCAGTTTTCACTGTGTTAAGCACATTATATCCCTGCAAAGAGGGTTATCTAAAATGGAAAATACAAAGAAAGCAGAACTTTTAAAGAGTCACATTTGTGTTTCCAGAAAAAAAAATATTTTTAGCTATTCTACCCACCATTGGTATATAAAATGGCCCAATTACGGTAGCTATTGCCATGCAAGGAGAGGAAGAAGTCTCTCCCATTATAGCCTGCACTTGTGCTGGTTTGGTACAAGGGGCCTCAGGTGCTGTGAAAATAATTTGATTACCATTCATCAAGGCTAGTGCAACTTTTATGCTTTGGGCAATGGAACCACAAGTATCATACATTTTATAGCCCAGAGAGACTCCTGGCAGTAGGTCTGTACTGTTATTAATCTCCTCAATGGCAAAAAGCATAGCCTGGGCGACCTGAAATTCCCTGAAATTCAAACTTCATTGAAAAAATGAAAAAGTTGACATAAAGACAATAGATTACTAACACATAAAATACTGAAATCAGTCAGTTATATGAAAATTGAAAAACAAGATAAAAGCAAGAAATAAAAGGATGAATTGTTTTATGTCTTAGATCATTTATCTATTTTAAATTTATTTTTATAATGTTATTTACCTCGTGCATTGAAGTGGCAGTGGTTTCTGCATGTAGGTATCCTTTCTGTCATTCCAGCTACTGTGAAAAGAGAACATCCCCCCCAGTATAATGTCCCCATCCCTAGATAACTGGGGATTCTCAGGATCCCCTCTTCGTATGCACACAGGTTCTTTTGCCTGAGAGAAAGATGCCACCAATAACAGTTGGAAAAGTGCCCACCCCTGTTCTGGCCACTTCTGTGTAAATGACATGCTGTCTGTAAAAAATAAACCACTGGGTGGCATTGCAAGTAACCTAGTCTAAGTGAAACATGCAGACTTTATTTATACATTTTGAAGCAGCAAAAATGAATAACAGAACCATCATGCTTCTTCTATGTGGAACAAAAGGAGGGGCCAGAGGAGTGGCCCTGCAAAACACTACTGAATTATTGTAAATGTCCTCTCTGTATTACCATGCCCATAAATTACCATAAATTCATTGTTTTCAACTTTCATTGATTCGGATGCAATATAACATTTATCATTTCAATAGGTCCATGTAGATTCGAGAAAATCAGACGTTTGTGAGCCTGATAAAGTTAGCCATATGATTTCCTTTCCTTTTACTTCAACATTTTCAATTGGTTTTTCAATTATTTGTACAATAGGCAAACAGGAAGAAAAATTTCAGACATGTTTTTATTCTGGTTTATACAGCTTTTGAGGAGTGAAGCTCTTCAGTTCAGTTTAACTCAGTTGATACCTAGTATGATACCTAGTAGTTCACTAAGCGTGAACCATGTCAGGCCCTGGTGCTGTCCAACTCTTCATACTGGAGACCCTGTCTTGGATATCTGCCACTGTGATGGTTACTGGTCCCTGTCTCAGATCCCCTAGCCACTGAGCGTATTTTAAGTTGCGTCCTTCTCCCATATGTTCTTCCAGTATTGTTCCGACTCCATCATCCTATCTTTCAAGTCAGTTCCTTTCGCACTGATGATGTCTTCCCCCTGACCTGTCATCCTGGCTACCCCTTACCATAGCATGTGCATTGTACCTTGTCAATCTCTAACGGTAAGTATACGGTAGGCTTGCTTAGTATTATTCTTATAATTCTCAATTCTTATAATTTGCTTTGTTTCTTGTTTCTTGCATTTTGCACACCACTGTTCCTTGTGAAGTTTGCACACAAGAATTTCACTCACATGTACAGTGTACCAGTAATGTGAAGTGACAATAAAAGTGATTTGATTTGATTTGATCCTGGACAGGGAGGAACGCTGGTTTGAGCGGGAAGTCAAGGGAAGCCATTTACGTGAAAAGGGAAAGACCATCTCTGAATCAACTCTGAATTGTACTCATGGCCATTGATCATTGGTCTTTGATCAATGGTCGTTGATCAGTAGTTGTTGATCAATACAACTTTTGTAATAAACCATCAAGATTTCTATTGGACCCTATTACTACAAGACTGCTCACAGAAGTCTTACCACTACTTAATGCTTCAATCTTAAATATGATCAGTCTATCTCTATTAATGGGCTATATGCCCTAGTCATTTTTCAGGGCAGTAATTAAACTATTACTTTAAATGTCATCACGCGATCATTTGAACTAATTGAAGGCCAATCTCAAGCCTTCCTTTTTTCAATTATTTAAAAAAGATTAGTTGTTAAAGACCTAACTGATAATCTGCAGTGGGATAGTTTATTGAAAGAGTGATAGTCATGTTTCAGAACTCACCACAGTAAGGAAATAAACCTCGGCTCCTGGTGGCTTTCTCATGATGCATGTAGTGTTTTTTCTGCACACACTATGTGTTTATACACCACTCTGCATTTAATCATTAATTATAATGAATCTCTGACTCTCTTCCACAGGTTGTTTGTTAAAGAGTGTTTTTTCCTTATCACTGTCACCAGGTGGTTGTTGAATTGTTGGGGTTTTCTCTCCATTATTGCAGGGTCTTTACATTATATTATATAAAGTACCATGAAGTGACTGTTGTTGTGATTTGGCACTATATAAATAAAACTGACTTGAATTGAATGGAATTTTGATACATACACAGTCTTGGAGTCTGTCATTATTCACTTTTTATGGGTGCGCAAAATAACACAACGGAACATTCAGAATTTATCAAAACTTTATTTGTACAAATATTAATTAAGGGAAAGAAAAATGTAAAAAAAAAATCAACGGAACTTTTTACATGGAAAAGAAATTACAGATTTTGTTGGGAATATTTAATATACGATATAGAGCTTGTAGGAAGGACTATAGTTATTTGCTTCTTTCTTTCCTTCTTTCATGTAGTGAACCAGCATTTGTTTTTGAAACAATTAATTGCTGTGTTTTCTTAGATGTCAGTGGGTTTTGAATTATTTGAACAATATTTAAACTATAGAAAGGACAGATTCAATTTTGTTTTTTTTTTTTAGCAACCTCTCAGATCGTTCTTGAGGTCCCTTTACTCATCAGGTGTTTCTTTGTATTGTTTTCAGGTTTTAATAAAATAATGTAACACTTTGGCAAAAAAATGCAAAATAACATTCCATAGCTTGAGGCCAGAATAGCAAATATTTCCACAGCAACTGTGAATTTCCCAGGAGAGCTGACATAAGCAGGTATAAAGGTTAACCACACTGCACAGAATATCAACATGCTGAAAGTGATAAATTTAGCTTCATTGAAATTATCAGGCAGCTTTCGAACTAAAAAAGCAAGTACAAAACATAACATAGCCAGCAGCCCTATGTATCCTAACACAGTCCAGAACCCTAGAGGTGATCCCAGGGCACATTCAAGTATAATTTTATCTTTGTAGTAGTTCATATTTTTGTAGGGGAATGGTGGATTTATTGCTAACCAAACTAAGCAAATCAAAATCTGTATGAGAGTGAATGCTAGAACACTCAGTCTTTGCTGTACAGGTCCAAACCACTTCTTAACATTACTGCCTGGAAGTGTAGCCTTGAATGCCATTACAACCACTATCGTTTTCCCCAGCATACAAGAGATGCAGAGCACAAAAGTTATGCCAAATGCTGTGTGTCGAAGCATGCAGGACCATTCGGAGGGCCGGCCAATGAAGGTCACAGAACACAGGAAACACAGAGTCAAGGAGAAGAGCAGCAAAAAGCTGAGCTCAGAGTTGTTTGCTCTGACAATAGGAGTGTGTCTGTATTGGAAAAATATTAGGGCTACAGTCATTGAGATGCACGCACCAAAGAGAGAAAAGGAGACCAACAGTATACCCAATAATTCTGTGAACGTGAGGAACTCAATAGCTTTCATTTCACAATTATTTCTCTCTTCATTGGACTTGAATTCAGGAGGGCATTTGTCACATTTCACTGCATCTGAAAACATAAATATCTTCATGATGTACACCACATACATCTTTAAATAGACCAGTAAAGTGCTGGCAGTGATTTTGCCCAACAGAAACACAATGAGCACAAGAGTAAAGGCTAGAAATCCAGCTGTCTCACTTGTAGTGTTGCTGAACTCCCCATCAGCGCAGGTGATGCAATCAAAACAGCAGATTGGCTTGCCCTTAACAAAAGCCTGACGGGTCCCAGGCAAACAACTCTTACTGCAAACAGACCTTGGCACCTGCATTATAGGGACAATATTAAAAACAATTTACTTCCAGATTTACAATTGTATACATTTAGTGTGATTGTAAAAGATCAAGCGTCAGAACTTTAGGGTTAGAAAGGAACAGTATTATCTGTGTTGTTTTACCTCGAAATTCTCTCCTGCCCAGATGGCTCTCACACCTGCTTTCATCTTAAACTCCTGACCCTCAGGCTGGGATGCATCATAGTAACCAATTGTCTTAAAAAGTATGTAACCTTTTTCACCCATCTGCCAGTTCACCAATGCATAACGTGCCACAGGTTCACCTAACTCATCAAAGACCACTTCTTCACCAGTCTTAGTTGTAAAATTGACCTTGGTTAGGTAATGCAGTACCTACAGACAAACATTAATGTTATCTGACTATGTAACAATAGTCATTAAAAATAACATTTTGCATTTAGACACAGTAGTTTCTTTTTATGTTTACCTGCCATGGTTGTACATTTTCCGTATCAGCACAAGTATTGTTCTTAAAAGGCTCCCTTTCATCTTTGCAAGTAAATAGCATATGTAGAGCATGAGCAACAGCATATGTGGCTTTGTACACATTATTTAGCAGGCTGGCATCTGACACATCTGTGAAACGTGTCTTCACATGCAGGAGAGACTCCTTTCCAGTGCAGGCTATTGTCAGATCTTCAGCATGAGTCTCTGTTTGAGGAGACAGGTTGCACCTGAACACTGTCTCCCACAATTCCACAAGGCCCTGATTCCCAGGTACGGTGGAAGGCCTGCTGCTGGCTAGGAACTCTTGCAGTCCAGGAATGTGAGCATTTAATGCTGCAAAGCCAACTGCCCCCTGAACCACAGCGTAATTTACTGGAGAGGCAATATAACGGTATGTGATCCAGCCTTCACTCCCAACCCACTGCAGGCCTGTCACATTTTGAGCATGAAGCTCTTTAAAAAGTATGTCAAGGTCTGTGCCATCAGCAAATGCCACTATTATCTTAGAGGTGGATTTCTTTATAATATTTACCACATCTAAGAACCACTTCCTTGGATTAGTTCGGTAAATGGCCACTGAGTACTCAACACACACACCTTCCCTTTCTGCTGCTTCCAAGAAAGTGGCCATACCACCATTCCCATAATCATTATTAGTTCTGATAGCTCCTACCCAGGTCCAGCCAAAATGTTTCACAAGCTTTGCTAATGCTTTGCTTTGGTAAATGTCACTAGGTATGGTTCTAAAAAAAGAAGGATAGTCTCTTCTGTTGCTAAGACATGCACAAGAAGCTGAATGACTGATCTGGAAAACAATAACATGGTTAAATGTCATATTGAGCATTGAAGACATTTAATGAAGATTATTGCATCTCAGGAAGTTTATGTGTGCATTGAGCATGCATGCCCCCAACACTCACCACGGGTATATGGAATGGTCCCATGGTGCGTGCAATGCCTATCGTGGAGGTGGATGTGGTTTCTCCTATGACAGCATGTACGTTGGAAAGTTTGTTACAGCTCCCTGCTCCACTTTCATATCTATTCATCAAGTTTAGTGATGCCCTAATAGACAAAGGTATACTGGGGCAGGAATCAAAGATCCTATAACCAAGTGTCACTCCTGGCAGCAGCCCTGAGCTGTTATTAATTTCTTCTATAGCAAACATCATAGTGTATGCATACTGAAGCTCTCCTGGGTCCAGTCTGGACAAAGAAGAAGGACCAAAGTTTTCATAGCAGAAATAAGCAAAGAGGAAGATTATATTTAAAATATAAACAAACAACCCATATTGTAATAGGATTTATAGATAAATTATTTCATCCCAGTCTTACCCTTCACACTGTATTTTTCCTGGATTGACTTCAAAAGTTGGATAAACAGTGATGGGGTTCTGATGGAAAGAAAAAATTCCTCCAATGTTGATTTCTCCCTCCTTAGAAAACTGAGACAGTTCTTTTGTCCCATAGGTCTGACACACAGGCTTCCCTTCTCTCACAGCCAGACAGGAAAGAAGTAGTAGGTTGGCTATCAGCAGCATAGTTCCTCAGCTGAATGCTTCCTAACAAATGCTCAAAGATAAGCCTCCTCAACACTGCTTTTAATATGACTTTTATGTCACAAAGCCACAGGGACTTATGGGTGACAGCTGTGTTTATTGTCTTTGTCTCTACCAATGATATTGGTTCTGCTGTGACTGACCAGTGAATAGGGATGTTAATGGGCTTAGAGGGCCTCCTACGAAAGTAATATCTTTTCATTCAACATAACCACTCTTTATACTAAGTTATTATTGTTTATTACATATTCCATCTGTGGTTCACATTTTAACATCGTACTAAAGAGTAAAACATAAACAAATGCAATACATATTTGAATTACTGGTTTCCAGGACCAATATATAAAGTAATAAATTGATCAATGATTGTATACAAATTAAAATAAACAAATCTTAAAGATGGAGTAAGCAAACCCTCGTGCATTTATTATTTTTTAATGGTTTCTCCCCATCATATGTCTTTTTGTATTTCTTTCGGGTTTCACTAATAAAATATAACATTTTGGAGCAAATATACTGAAAAATAACCCAAAGCTTGAGGCCAGAATAGCAAATATCTCTACAGCTACAGTAAATTTACCAGGAGAACTGACATATGCTGGGATAAAAGTGACCCAGACTGCACAGAATATCAACATACTGAAGGTGATGAATTTGGCCTCATTAAAATTATCAGGCAGCTTTCGAGACAGAAAAGCAAGGATAAAGCATAGCAAACTGAGAAGTCCTATATATCCTAAAACAGCCCAGAATCCTAAAGGTGAACCTAAATTACACTCTAGTATAATCTTTTCAGTGGCATGGACTGTGTTTTTGTAGGGGAATGGTGGAGCAAAAATTAACCACAGCACACAAATCAGCAGCTGGAGTAAAGTAAAGCTGAGCACACTTGTTCTCTGAAGTGCAGCAGAACACTGAGGAACTGTTTTTGCTGGCCTTGTAGCCTTAAAGGCAATCACCACTGTTATAGTTTTAGCCAAAATGCATGACATACACAAGGCAAAGCTTGCGCCAAAAGCTGTGTGGCGTAGCATGCATGACCACTCAGTAGGCTGGCCAATGAAGGTCAGAGAACACAAGAAACACAGAGTTAAGGAGAAGAGCAGCAGGAAGCTCAGTTCAGAATTACTGGCTTTGACAAGAGGTGTGTGACGAAACCGAAAGAAAACACATGACACTGCCAATGTTAAACTTGCTCCAAACAATGAGAAAGCGGCGAGTAGGCCCCCCATAGTTTCTCCAAAAGACAGGAACTCAATCACCTTTGGAACACAGTGGCTGCGATCTTCATCCGACCAGCACTCCAGCGGACATAGTAAACACACTGCAGAATCTGAGTAGAAAGTGTCAAACATAAAAAAGTATTTTGATACACCTAATACTGAAATAAACACTTCCTAGTAATGTATCAACTTATTAACACTTTTTTACATAGTAAAAATGACAGGAAATTTTCTACACACTGTTTGAGTTGCTAATCTCTCCAGCAGCACAGGCAATACAGGAAAAACAGCAGATGGGTTTGCCTTTAATTGCAGCCTGGCGGAAACCTGGCGGACAGCTCTCACTGCAGACAGACAATGGCTTCTGTAACAACACCACAACTCAAAGGTCACAGTTTGTTCCTCTTGTAATCCACATACTGAATTTAGATTGTTCAATTTATTTCACATTAATAATATTGAAGAAAGAAAAACATACAAACATGCATTTAACCTTCAGACCATTATTTTACTCATTATTCTGCATCAGAGGGGAAAATTAACATAAAAATAGTTCTGAAGCTGTTATGTTAACATTGTTATTGAAAATTAACATTGAAAATTAAGGATTATACATATCTGTATGTGGGAGAGATTGTTTTTATTTGCTAAAGTTCAATATTAAAAAACTTTCTGAATGACAGTTTTTATTAATAAAATTTTAATTTTAATCAACCTGCAAAATAAGTATTAAATAAATATTCCTTGCTCTCAAATAGACTTACCATTCGGGATTCAGAAACCCATGTTATATTGATTCCATTCACGGCAAGCTGACTTTCATTTGGTAGTGAAGCATCATAGCTCCCTACAGCCACAAAAATTATATCTCCTGCTTGGTTTCTCTGCCAGTTCACAAGTTCATACATTGCTGAAGGGTCTCCATTTTCATCAAAATATACTCTTTCTCCCGACTGAAGAGTGAAATTGACATCTTGGAGGTGTTTCACAATCTACCAATCCAAAACGAGGGTTGGTAACTTAGCATATATAGAATTCTAGATCAAATAAATACTTTTTCTACGATTTTGTAAGGTAATGTCTTACCTTTTTTGGCTCTAAATGATCCTTCCATATACATGACTGATTCATGGCTTTAGCACTTTGACCACAATTTAACAAGTTATGCATAGCATGAGCTATGGCATACACAGCCTTGTACACATTGTTAGATATCCTTAGTTGTGATACATCCGTAAAAGGATTGTTTATGTCCTCTAACTTCTCAGAGCCAGAGCACTGAATCTGACCAGGCAGCCTGGATTGAAAACTGCAGCCAAAAACCGTTTCCCAGAACTCTCTTAGCACACTATTCTGAGGATCTTGACTTGGGTTAACCTGTAAAAGAAATTCTCGCAGGCCTGCAATCTTTGCCTTTTTGATAGTGAAGCCCAGAGACCCTGTCAGTATGCCAGAGTACCTCTTAGTAGTCAAATGACTTGCTGTTATCCACGATTCACTGCCCACCCACTGCAACCCAGTCAAGTTCTGCTTCAGAGCTTCCTCCAGCAAAATGTCCATCTCACCCTGGGCAAGAAAGGCAATCAAAACTCTTGCACTGCCACTACGAATCACTTCAATCACCCTTGCAACCTCCTCACTAGAGTCAGTCCTTGAAATGGCCTCTGAATATTCAACACAAACCCCTTCCTGACTTGCTGCTGTGATAAAAGTTGCCATCCCATTGTTGCCATAATCATTGTCACTTCTGACTGCCCCAACCCATGTCCATCCAAAATATTTTACCAGTTTTGCCAGGGCCCTGCTCTGATAGTAATCACTGGGGATGGTTCTGAAGAATGAAGGGTAATCCTTTCTGTTACTCAGACAAGCACATGTGGCAAAATGGCTGATCTGAAATGAAGTAAAAGAGAAAAACAAAAACAAATTGACAAGTAAGTGGGAAGAGATTTACAGTTGGGTCTTCAGAGACAAAACAAAATGTTGTTTCTGGCTTGTAACTAAATTTAATGTAAAGCTTGGAAGCCTTAAATCTAAGATTCACATAAACCTGTAAGTGACCAAAAAAGTTACTAAACTTCAATTTTTGGAGAGAGTCACATTATAAAAAATTGACACAAATATTATAAATACTTACTACTGGTATTTGGAAGGTCCCACAAATTTGTAGCATCACAATGGTTGAGGAAGACTCAGAAGCTCCAATGATGACATGAACAGATGAATGACTGCTGCAGGTTTTCTCTGCTGTCCTTTCCTGTCCATTTAGTAAACCCATCACTGCACGTGTTGAAGGCAGTGTTGAACCACAGCTGTCAAATATCTTATAACCAACTGAAATATTAGGCAGTAAAGTGCTGCTATTGTTGATCTCTTCTACTGCAAAAATCATTGTTTGGGCAAAACGAAATTCTCTCAAATTTATCCTGAAAAGAGTAAAAAAAAGTGTTTTAAAAAGTGTAATGTAAAGCTCTTCAAGTCATGAACCCTGCAAAGGGAAAAAAGACAAACCTGGAGCATGTGAGAGTTTCTGGAGTATGAGTCAGGGAGAACGAAGGCTTTGAGATTTGGCTATGGATAGAAAAAGCTCCTCCAATAGTAATATCCCCTTTCTTAGTCAAAAGAGGAACCTCTGGACTTCCCAGCATTTCACAGAGAACAGTATTTTCCTCTGCTCTGCAGACTCCCATAAATAAACCCCAAAATAACACTCTGAATGTGCAGTCATACATCTTTTACAGACAACCACACTCATGCATGTACAGCCCTGTACTCTGTTTTGATATTACTGACCAAGCATGTGTATTCTTTAATGGGCAGAGCTTTATAGAGCTATAATTGATGAAGCCTGAGGTCCTCCTATCATATCACAGTATGACATACATTGTCACACTGTTTTGCGATTTTTATGGGAGACAGCTTTTTTTTTTTTTGAGTCACCCTTACCAGAAAATGCATATATTTTAAGCTGTCTTCTTTGGAAACATTTGATATAATAATAGTGTAAATTGTTTTGTAAATTATGTAAATTGTTATAATAGTGGTAATTGAAACGATTTAATAATTTAAAAACATTAAATTTTTGAATGACACAAGACTCCACGTGGGACCATACAACTCAACACACACAGAGCTAGATATTCTAATTCAGCTGCACAGTTTTCTTTATTAATTGATGGTTCAAAACAGGAACCATTTGGCAGTGTGATAAAATCAACACAATTTAAAATAAATACTTAATACTTAAACAGCTGTCAAACTTCTATTTAAGATATTTTAGGTGGCAACATTCCATAACCTTTGTGGTAACTAAATAAAGACTCTAAACAAGACATATATGTAAATATTTGTTTTGTAAACACACTCACACACTCACACACTTATATAGACTGATTAGTAACCCACTGGCAACCAAAAGTTGCTAGTGAAATCTGAAATTCATGAGTAGTTACTGGAGATTGCTAGCAGTCATGAAACTGGTCACAAACCGTTATGGCACTGCAGCATACGTAGCTACGGCTGGCTAGTTCCCACATTTGAAAGTTAGTATGAACGATAAAGATAAGCAAGTGACTTGCCAAGCTCTAGTTACACTGGGAAAAGGGTGAAGCAAACCAGTATGGGGCGTCGTTTGTAAACTGAAACATGCTGAAATTAACGGCAAAATTTTTCCACATATAGCTTAAAACCTTACAAAAACATGTTTTTTCGAGTCACTTTTACAACATTTACTAAAACATTTGTAACTTTTTATATTTAAAACACAATTTTAAATGTTAAATCTACATGTTAAATACTAAATCTAAATATTGTATTTAAATTTAAATGTTAAATCTAAATGTTACGGGAAACTAAATATTTAGCTAACATGCAAATTTATTGTACAGGTCAACAGAAAACCAAAATAAAAGCTTTACAAAAACCTCCGGCACTAAAGTGTGCCGGTAGTGGTCAGGTTGTTTGTCTGCTCTTGCCTGACAGTCACATCTAACCGCCATGGGCTGCTTCACTTCTTGCCTACCAACATGTCCAGCGATTTAGCTGAAAACATCGAAAGAGCCATTTTGTTGGCCATCCAAAGGTTCAGCAGTAGTCACACTAAGCAACTGCAGTGTCCACTTTACAATCACCGCAGCATATGTCCAGCTAAATCTCTGGACATGCTGGTAGTTAATTTCAGCATGCTTCAGTTTACAAACGGCGCCCCATAAACCAGAAACAGAGAACATTTACCTTTAAAGTTTTACCTCTTGAAACATGTTGATTATAGTTATGAAGCACAACCTTTACTTTGAGGGCAAATATTCTACATTTCTGGCCTGCATCACACTTTTTCAGGTTTCGCTGTATGTCTGAGAGTACATGGTAAATGACTACTAACAGGTTGGTGCGTTTGATTCAAAATGTGGGTGACTGTGGCAATCAGCTAGAGAAAAAAGCAATCACAAGGAGCTTTACAACTGAAATCATGTTTATAAGTGAGTACAAAATGTATTGTTGACATCTTTGGACTTTATTGTAACTCGTTCACATAGATACTGTAGTTAGTTGCATAGCCACTGTGACTGACAGGTGTCCTGACAGCAGTGGTGAGTGAAATGTTAGCATTATTATAGCATTAACACAGAAGTCACATTAATCTTGAGGTTTTAAAATGCAGTCCAAAACTAATGGGTGACATCATGGTATCATAGTGGCGATGTCTATGGCTGACATTTTTTCTCTCTTTTCTCTCTGTGTGGACATGTGTGTGAGATGGTATCGTAGAAACCCATACTTTATCCACAATAGCGTAAACAAATTTTAAACAGATTTTGTACAATATCCCAATATTTTCAGACAACCCGTTCTCACTCCCAAAGCGTAACATTTTACGCTAGGTGACAAATCGTCACCATATTACGTTTTCGGCTACCCACCACGTTCCTAAATGACGACCTCGGAAAAAGAGGAAATATGAGAACCGTCTGGACTGAACCTACACATGTTCGCTCTTTTTCTTCAAATCGCTTAGAAACACGCTATTTAACATCATTAAAGTCCTGGTTACGGTCTGGAATAAGGTTATGGTTAGGGCTAGGGATAAGGTTAGGTTTAGGGCTGGAATACAGGGGCTGGAACGTCTATTACCGCGGGAGCGTCAGTGCACTGGATTCCAGCCATAACCCACCGCGTACCATAAGAACGCCGAAGGTCTCCTTTCGCGTTCCTCAGGAACGCCGCGGGACGTGACAAAACGTCGACATGTTACGCCTCGGGAGTGAGAACGCTCTGTTTCAGAATTGGGCTTGTATGATAAATACTAACACTGAATATGGTCCGTAAACTGTTGTCTGATATACAGTGGGGCAAAAAAGTATTTAGCCAGCCACCTATTGTGCAAGTTCCCCCACCTAAAATGATGACAGAGGTCAGTAATTTGCACCAGAGGTACACTTCAACTGTGAGAGACAGAATGTGAAAAAAAAAAATCCATGAATCCACATGGTAGGATTTGTAAAGAATTTATTCGTAAAGTAGGGTGGAAAATAAGTATTTGGTCAATAACAAAAATACAACTCAATACTTTGTAACATAACCTTTGTTGGCAATAACAGAGGTCAAACGTTTACTATAGGTCTTTACCAGGTTTGCACACACAGTAGCTGGTATTTTGGCCCATTCCTCCATGCAGATCTTCTCGAGAGCAGTGATGTTTTGGGGCTGTCGCCGAGCAACACGGACTTTCAACTCCAGCCACAGATTTTCTATGGGGTTGAGGTCTGGAGACTGGCTAGGCCACTCCAGGATTTTCAAATGCTTCTTACGGAGCCACTCCTTTGTTGCCCGGGCGGTGTGTTTTGGATCATTGTCATGTTGGAAGACCCAGCCTCGTTTCATCTTCAAATTTCTCACTGATGGAAGGAGGTTTTGGCTCAAAATCTCACGATACATGGCCCCATTCATTCTGTCCTTAACACGGATCAGTCGTCCTGTCCCCAACACGGATCAGTCGTCCTGTCCCCTTGGCAGAAAAACAGCCCCATAGCATGATGTTTCCACCCCCATGCTTCACAGTAGGTATGGTGTTCTTGGGATGCAACTCAGTATTCTTCTTCCTCCAAACACGACGAGTTGAGTTTATACCAAAAAGTTCTACTTTGGTTTCATCTGACCACATGACATTCTCCCAATCCTCTGCTGTATCATCCATGTGCTCTCTGGCAAACTTCAGACGGGCCTGGACATGCACTGGCTTCAGCAGCGGAACACGTCTGGCACTGCGGGATTTGATTCCCTGCCGTTGTAGTGTGTTACTGATGGTGACCTTTGTTACTTTGGTCCCAGCTCTCTGCAGGTCATTCACCAGGTCCCCCCGTGTGGTTCTGGGATCTTTGCTCACCGTTCTCATGATCATTTTGACCCCACGGGATCAGATCTTGCGTGGAGCCCCAGATCGAGGGAGATTATCAGTGGTCTTGTATGTCTTCCATTTTCTGATGATTGCTCCCACAGTTGATTTTTTCACACCAAGCTGCTTGCCTATTGTAGATTCACTCTTCCCAGTCTGGTGCAGGTCTACAATACTTTTCCTGGTGTCCTTCGAAAGCTCTTTGGTCTTGGCCATGGCGGAGTTTGGAGTCTGACTGTTTGAGGCTGTGGACAGGTGTCTTTTATACAGATGATGAGTTCAAACAGGTGCCATTCATACAGGTAACGAGTGGGGGACAGAAAAGCTTCTTACAGAAGACGTTACAGGTCTGTGAGAGCCAGAGACTTTCCTTGTTTGAGGTGACCAAATACTTATTTTCCACCCTAATTTACGAATAAATTCTTTACAAATCCTACATGTGAATTCATGGATTTTTTTTTCACATTCTGTCTCTCACAGTTGAAGTGTACCTCTGGTGCAAATTACTAACCTCTGTCATCATTTTAAGTGGGGGAACTTGCACAATCGGTGGCTGACTAAATACTTTTTTGCCCCACTGTACCTTGCACTTTTCTGTCAGTGAGGCTGTACTATGTCCAACAAACTTGATCAGTGCTGAGGAGTGATTGTTTTTAAAAGGTTGAGTGTGAACAGGTCATGCCTGAGAAAGAGGCCTGGTTCACAAGTGCATACTGCAATATTTGAAAAAATTACTTTTAACATATTAAACACAGAACTCAGTTCAGAACTGATTCAATTTAATTTTATTTATATAACAGCAATTCACAATAACAGTTGCTTCAAGGTGCTTTATATTATAAGGTAAAAAGACCCTGCAATAATCCAACAATTTGCAGGATCAGGTTCAGGTTTCTGTGTTTTTTCAAGCATTTTTATTTTGTAATGACAAAGCTTTTTGACTCATGTGTACATGATAAAGGTTTGCAAATCAGAAGGCATTGTCTATACTGTAGACCAGGGGTGCTCAATACGTCGATCGCGATCGACCAGTCGATCGCAAAGGTAGTATTGGTAGATCGCATGGCATTAAAAAAATAGATGCCAGCCTATCATCCATCCCGTCACTTGATTGATACAGGGAAGCCAGTCAGATGACATCAGATTTTTTCTGACGCTTAGGTCGCTGCGCATGCGCAAACAGCGGCGCGAAGTGTAGTAAAACTGACAAGCTAGTCAGCGAGTTAACTCCAATTTTTAGCTCTCGGTTTTTTCTCTTAAACCTGGCCGTCAGCAGCTACTGTCCGGACTATGCATCCCTGGCTGATTCAATTCAGTGCAAGTCATCAGAGTAAACTCAGGTAATGACAAAAAATTTACATAGTTAATTGTGTTGTGAAATATTGGATATTGCGGTTATGCATGTATATACATTGTAGATATAAAGAATCCTCAATATATTTATAAATAAGTATATGTTTTGGATTTTTGTAGTGGGTAGATCATTTTGACTTGGTCATTTTATAAGTAGCTCACATGCGGAAAAAGTGTGAGCATCCCTGCTGTAGACTATACCTATGCTAATAATAAAGTGCGACAAGTAGTTTTTTTTAGTTTAATTTATTCATATTAAACTAAAGAACGTTATATTCACTTAATTCCCAATTTAATAATGAACCAAAAAAAGTGTATCAAATTTTTATTACACATTTTTATTGTTGATTGTTATTGTTAATATTACTGACAGTGTTAGAATTAGTACACTATAAAATTATCAAAATCAATACAAAAAAGAAAACTCTACATTCTACAGAAAACATCGTACATTCACTTTGTACAATTTTTTGAAGATTTTTGAAAAACTAGAAAATACAAATACAATACATGTGAAAATGAATGTCACACCAAAACGTAAGGGTAAGTAGTGAAATCAAAAAGTATATGACTAAATGCATTTGAAATAAAACTGGTGCCTTGATTTATTTTGATTGTATTTTTCCCATCAAATGTTTCTTTGTGTTCAGTTCAGGTTTAATTACAATAATATAGCATTTTGGTGCAAAAATACAAAAGAGTAGCCCATAACTTGATGCCAGAATAGCAAATATTTCCACAGCAACTGTGAATTTTCCAGGGGAGCTGACATAAGCTGGTATAAAGGTTAACCACACTGCACAGAATATCAACATGCTGAAAGTGATAAATTTAGCTTCATTGAAATTATCAGGCAGCTTTCGAGCTAAAAAAGCAAGTACAAAACATAACATAGCCAGCAGCCCTATGTATCCTAACACAGCCCAGAAACCTACAGGTGATCCCAGGGCACATTCAAGTATAATTTTCTCTTTGTAATGATTCATATTTTTGTAGGGGAATGGTGGGTTTATTGTTAGCCAAAGAATGCAAATCAATACCTGTATGAGAGTGAATGCTAGAACACTCAGTCTCTGCTGTACAGGTCCAAACCATTTCATGACATTACTCCCTGGAAGTGTAGCTTTAAAGGCCATCAGTACTACTATTGTTTTCCCCAGAATACAAGAGATACAGAGCACAAAAGTTGTGCCAAATGCTGTGTGTCGAAGCATGCAGGACCACTCGGAGGGCTGACCAATGAAAGTTAGAGAACACAGGAAACACAGAGTCAAGGAGAAGAGCAGCAGGAAGCTCAGCTCAGAATTGTTGGCCTTTATCAGTGGAGTGTCCTTCTTGATTAAGAATAGAGCAGCCACTATCAAATTAAGGAGAACACCAAAGAAAGTAAAAAACACAATAATCTTTCCCATAAATTCTGTGAAGGAAAGAAACTCAACATTTTTTAATATACATGCATCTCTGTTTTGATTGGACCAATATTCTCCAGGACACTTTTTGCAGTCATTAGAATCTGTAATGAAAATAGTGTTATTGGTATTAAATCAGTGTAACTGTAAATCAGTAACTGTACCACAGAAGACTTAAACATGACACATAAACTGTAGAAAGCAAACAGTGTATGCACGTTGCTGTAATTCAGGACTGTGATACCTGTGGTGTTGCTGATTTCTCCTTCTGCACATGGCATACAGTCATAGCAGCAGACTGGCTTTCCTTTTTGAAGAACTTTATGTGTTCCTGGATGGCAGCTGACACTGCACACTGAGACAGGCAACTTCAGATCCAATAAAGAGGAATATGTGAAAGTTTTTGAAGAGACGCATTTTTAACTGTTGTTTTATCAGTTAAAATATTTACCTCTTTGCTTCCTCCAGGCCACACAATGGCTTCCGTTTTAAGAACAAACCTCTGACCAGGAGGTAGAGAAGCATCATAATAGCCAACTGGTATAAACTGAACAGATCCATCTGGTCCATGCTGCCAGTTTACCACCTCGTACCTGGCAGCAGTTGCTCCAGTGCTGTCAAACCACACTCGATCCCCATTCTTAATAGTAAAGTTCACTTGCTTTAGGGACTCCACTACCTGAAGACCAGAAAACTAAACTGTGTCATATATTGCCATTATATTAATATCACTATTTTGATGTACAAAACAAAGAAAAGTTTAGTCATTAGTTTAGTTTACCTGCCTATGAGTAACATGAACTTTCTTGTCACACCCTTGAATGTTTGAGCACTTTAGGATATTATGCAGAGAATAGGCTACAGCATAGACTGCTTTGTAAATGTTACTGGAGTATCTCAGCTCTGCCACATCATCATCATAATCTATCAGCTCCATTAGATCCTGATTTTCTTTGCAAAATGTAGTATTTATCATACTGTCCTGGTTTGCCTCCTTACACTGAAATTCTGTCTCCCAAAAGCCTTTGACTAAAAAATCTTCCATGCCACTGATATTAGCCTTTTGCACTGCAAAGCCCAGTGAGCCTCCCAATACAGCAAAGCTGGTAGGAGTCACAAGGCTGTTAGCAGTAATCCAGGCCTCCACTCCAATGAATTGTCTGCCAGTGATGTTGTGCAGACTCAATTGCTCCAGAAGGTTGTTCATCTCTACATGGGCCAGGAAACCAACAATAACCCGGGCAGTGCTCTTACGGATCACATCAACCACTTTTAGAAGTTTTTCTGGTTCTGCCCTGTGAAACCTCTCTCTGTATTCCACACATACTCCTTCTTCTTGGGCCGCAGCGAGGAAGATAGCCATGCCATTGTTACCATAGTCACTATCACTATTGACTGCTCCAACCCAGGTCCAGCCAAAGTGCTTGACCAGTTGAGCGAGGGCTCGACTTTGATAAAAGTCACTGGCAATGGTTCGAAAAAAAGAAGGATATTCTGTCCTGCTACTCAAACACTCACAAGTAGCTGAATGACTTATCTGAGTACACACAATAGAAAGATGCAAGAAAGAGAGACAGAATAAGGAAAGTTTACATTTCATATGCATACATGGAATATCCATCAACATCCCTCTTACCACTGGTATTTTAAATGGTCCAGTAGTTTGTGACAGAACAATGGTTGAAGAGGATTCAGACTCCCCAATAATAGCATGCACAGCTGATTGGCCAGAGCAGCTCTTTCCCAGCATCCATTCATCACCATTAATCAGGGCCATAACTGCACGCATTGAGGACAGTGTTGAGCCACAGTTGTCATAAATACGATATCCAATAGAAACATTGCGAAGAAGAGAACTGTTTTTGTTTATTTCCTCAATAGCAAATATCATCGTCTGTGCAAATCGAAACTCCCTAAGGTTGACACTGAGAAATGACAAGGAAATATAAACTTGTGTTTACTGTCACAAAACTCAGTATTTTTGTTAATAGCATAAAATTACCTGGAACACCTGAGGCGTTTGGGTTTCTCTGTAAAGACAAGTGAAGGCGATGTTATTTTGCTGTGGATGGAAAAGGCTCCACCGATCATAACATCTCCTTCTTTTGACATCATAGGAAACTCTGGACTCCCCAGTATTTGACACAGAGAAGCTTTCTCCTCTACAGTTTGAAATGCAAAAAATCCAATGAACACTAGCCCTGTTATCAATGACAACATCTTCTATGTATGCATTATGGTGGGAAAAAGCTACTCTTGTCTGGGTTAGAGCAGAATTTTATCTTAGACCATGGCAGGATACGTTAGTTTTTACCAACCAATCAGAGACAGGAAAACTTTCATTGGGCCTCGTCATGATATTATGTGTTGATAATGATTTGTTACAATTTTAGGTTTTTTAGATTTCCAAATTTATATTAAACAAATGAAACAAATTATAACTTCAGACCAACAAACATAAAGTCCAGTGGATATCAATGCATAATTATACACAATTTGAGGATTTAACATAAAATATTAGATAAAACTTGTGCATTTTGAAAAAAAATCCATAAATACTTAAAATTTTAATTTAATCCCACTATGCAAAGTGATGTCAGAGTAACCTTTTTAATATGTCACTTTTGGACATCCAGTTTTGGTCCACTGGAGGGGTTGTTTTGTAATGCCAGGTGACATTTTTTTCTCAATGTCTACAGAACATCTAGTGTAGATGTCTGTTGGACCGCCATGTACAGGCTATTTATAGTCAAACTGTGGTTGTTGTGGACATCTTCTCAATGCCAAACTTAACAAAACTTAGCCTAAAGCCTAAAGCCTGTTTAAATGTTGTTTTTATACTGTTGTTATCCGGTCTTTAAGTCTGACGTCACTAGCCGTGTCTGGGCTCAAACTCCAGGTCCATAAATCAAATGATCACTGTGGCATCACTGAGAGCTGAAAAACTGTCTAAAGTTTTTCATCTGTAATAAAATGATCAGCGTTCTGCTCTACCAGGTGTAACAATTGAGTTTAACATCCGGGCATCCATGAAAACGGAATTTATGACATTTAACGGAGTTAGAAATTAGCAGAAAGTTAGCTCGCTAGCTTCCATCTAAATACTGACTGATGGATTTTGGAAACAAATTCAAACGTACGGCTCTTCTATCACATCCAACATAAATGAAGTCAGAACAGCAGTAACGTTTGTAGGGTTACTGAAGTTTGGCTAGCTGGTATATAATGATTTGCTACGTGACCGCTAGTGACACAGCTATGTGAGCATAATAATAATAATAATAATAATAATAATAATAATAATGGATTGGATTTATATAGCGCTTTTCAAGGCACCCAAAGCACTTTATTCATTCACTCTGGCATTCACACACACATAATGTAAACAAGCTAACCTTTTTCCACTCGATAAAAGTTAACGTGAGTGTTCTCGGTGGTCAGGAACAAATGTAATCGCATGGCAGGATACTGTAAAAGGACCAAACTTCAGCCAGGAGAACAACTGAGATAATCCATCCACAATACAAGGTTAGTCATTCATATACTGCTGCATGGGCTGGGCTGTAGTTACATCCTAAGGTTTTAAAAACTGAGCTTAAATAAATGATTAGCAGTAATGAAAGCCGAGGGAGGTCAACAGTGATCACTGACTGTTTTAGGAGCTTTTTGAGATTAAATAGAAGAAAATACATAACATTAAACATGTTAACAACACAAAAGCCATATTAAACACAGACTACTTTAGACCCGGAAGCAGGATTCGTCACGTCATCACTTAAAGACCGGATAGTGTCAGTAGTCACATATTTTCAGAGGGTAAAGGACATGTTTTCTATAGACTACCAGTTAATCTTTTTGTTGCTTTGTTTACACTTTTGTATCCGTCTTTAGCTATCATTTGTGGCTGAGACAATCAAATGAAGTTATTGGAAAATGATCTGGAACAGTATGCCACCTTCTGAAATGGGTCTAGATCATAACATTTATGTACAAAGAAATGCAGAGTGATCAGTGCACATCTCCAAGATGCCGCAGGCTGTTGAAGCTAAAACAAAAGTGAGCAGCTGCTCGGTGGACATGTCCCCAGCTTCTCACAGTTTGGAAAATGTGCGCGTTGACAAAGACTGTCGAGCAGATAGTCCAGTTCATACATATACACTTTCACAAACTTCTCCTACTTGTCATTGCAACTTCTCTACCAATCACAACCATGTTCACTTCCTCTTACAACCATAAGCTCTTTGTAATAAAACACATTTGTAATTAAAAAGTGATTTAAAAAAATGTATAAATAATGTACATTTCCTGCACCTGTCATAGACACATAATGTCCAGAAATATTACCCAGTCCAAAGCTCAAACGTTGAACATCATATTGACGTCCAAGATCTGGACCTGCTTTGGACATTAATCCATGACCAGAATTGATGGACCCAATATAGATATGATGTTTAGTGGGATTTGATTTATGAGTAAAATGTACTATTTGGCTATTTTCACACAGAGTTATGGCCAGCAGGCCTTGATTTCAAAATGTAGAGATGATGAATGCTACCGTATGTTTAACTTGAAAGTGTTCAGATTCCCTTTCTTTCATTCAGTTTATTTTATTTTATACATATGATTGTACACACTCTGTTTGCTGTAATGAAAATAATGAGAATATATGTCTTCAAAAAACAATTACAAGAGTATTTTATCCATACATGTATTTGTGAATATCTTCAATTATACCCGATTTACTTATTCCACTGTATTAACAGTGTTCCAATAACCGCAGTGCTAAAACAATAATATATAGATCCATATCATTGCAAATGAAAAACAGAAGTTTACAAGTGAATTAAACACAGACTTGTGAAAACACAAGTAATACCATATCTTGTGTAACTGTAGCTCAATAAGATTACATTTTTAGAGTTAGTTAATTTATACATCAGTGTACATACAGTTCCTCAAAATGTAAAGGTATGAAAAGTGGGGACCATAATTAAATATAGTATATGGTTTGCAGTTGTTCATCTTGGGGACTTATACAAACAAGGCACTTCCATTTTGCAGGGCTTCAAAATGCTGCAAAGTTTTAATATTGACTATTTTAGATCACATAGGAAATTTGTGTTCCAGCATACAAATGGTAGTATTACTGCTGAACACTGTCATAACCGTGTACATTATTCCTGGTAATGTGACCCAAATATCTGCCTTTTTCATTACACTTAATATTGTAACATGACATACCAAGTAAGTCATTTTTTTCAGAAAACAACTAGTGCAGTAGTTTTCGATAGTAACTATTGTTTTTTTGTAAACTGTTATGAACAGTTGGGGAAGATGATTTGAAAGTCTTTTTGACTAACAAAACCTCAGCTGGATGAACATAGTGATGTGGAATCCTACATCTAGTAATCTAGAAATCTGGGCTAATATGTTGTTGTTTTTTTAATCGGTCAATTTCTTTCTTTCTTTGTTCTGTCTGCTTTGAACAGAAAGTTTGAATGTGAAATAAAAACAAAAGAAACAAACAAAAAACAACATTATATATTGCATGGGGATTTACACATAATCATTCTTGATTTGAATTTGTGCTAAATGCTTTTGGCATGTTTACCTTGTATTTTCAGTTATTTCCCTGTGTGGCACTTTAAGAAGGTATTGCATTTGGATTAGGGGATTAAAGTTACACTTTTGACAAGGAAGCAAAATAAACAATTTAGCATAACTGATTTAGCAGTGTATTGAGTCTTGCAATAATTAATTTTGTTATTGTTGCCTTTCAGCCAAAGGGATGTTCAGTAGCAGCTGGTGTGCCTCTTGGGCCCTTTTGAATTACCAAAAGATATTGTTAATTTTGTTTATGCAAAGTTAAATTGGTGTTTCAGTCACGGTTGTTTACCTTTGGGTATTGATTAAGTTCGAACACAGGTGCTGAAGTGCAGGTGCCTAAGGCCTGACCATGACCTACACCTGTGGCTCATCCCAGTAACAAGCACAATAACAAACTGAGAAATTCCCTCCAGAATACACTCAGCTCACACACCTATCCTCTTAGCAGATACTTGTTTCCAGGAGTGTTGCATCATGATACCCTTATGATGTCCACTGGAGAGCTGGTGCCGTCAAGGCCAAAGTCTATGATTGATCTTACTTTTTGAACTTGATGAAATGAATGAAAGTCAGAAGGTAACTTCGTATATGTTTTTTTTAGTGTCAAAAGACATATTATCAATCAACTGGATCTGAACTTTTTATACACCTAGGCTTATTCTCTTTGGTATTATGAGGGTTGTTGCAGGGTAGGTTAGCAAAACATTGACAAATAATAAATATTTAAGCTACATTTCGATAACAATCCAAAAACGATCTGCTTCCTTTGGTACACTTATGTAGTATTTATAAGTTTGTAGCAGTGCAGCAGATGATTATTACCTGTGTTCTTTTTTTAATGGGGATCAGGTCAGATCTCTGTGCAGTCCAGTGATGTTCTTTATTATTACTAAATGATCTTTATATTCAGGAGAGCATTTTAGTGTTGCAAGAGTGAACGGCCTACACTAAAGTGTTAGAGTTAGTCTTGGAAGGTCAGTATTACCATAACAGGGAACTTAGAATACAAGTCAGCTAAATTATGGGGTAGAACATGGAAAGAGAGAAATAAATAAGAAATTATAAAAGCTGAAACCTAATTTTGTTCTTATACAGAACACATCTGGGACAGCAATACAGTATGTAGTGCAAGATTTAAATCAATGAAAATAAAAGAAAAAAAGTAAAATACTTTTCCTAACAAATTACACATACACACAATCACAAATCAGTGATTTCTTTGTACCTCCATTGGATCACCATACCATGGACAATACTGTCATCTGCTGGTAGTATTGTGGAATTACTGAAAACCATACTAATTCCAGTTATGGTGTATATTTTGCTGCAGCAGCAGCAGCAGCAGCAGCATATTATTATTATTATTATTATTATTATTATTAGTAGTAGTAGTAGTAGTAGTAGTAGTAACTAAAAAACTGTATACAGCCAATATTACTAGTCCATACACACACTGTAAGGGGACAAAAATGCATATAAATACAAACATATACAACAATTACAGAACAAAAAGTAGACCAACACATGAGGGAAATATAAAGAAATTCAACATAAGCACAGTGACAAGTTAAATATATATATATATATATATATATATATATATATATATATATATATATATATATATATATTTTTTTTTTTTTTTTTTTTTTTTTTTTTTTTTTTTACGTGGCATGGCCACAGACACACCAATATTGACACTGGCTGTGTGTTCTTATTATAGATTGAAACTTAATTTCTTAATTTCTTAACCTCAATGATGATAAGCCCTAAAATTCAATGTTGTGTCTTTAATTAAAACCAATTAAGGGACTTGTTCAGTCAGACTGTGCAATGTTTAAAAGAAATTGCAAAAACACCTAAGAGTCACATCTCAGACTCTATAGGCCCAAGTTGGCATGTTAAATATTGAAGTTCATGACAGTACAATTAGAAAAAAGCCTTAACAAGTATGGCAACACCCTAATAAACCACAATACCTCTGGAATAATATCCTTTCAAAAGCAGAGAAGAAAATGGAAATGTCTAACCATAATGCATGTTTGTTAGAAACCAAATCCAGCACATCAGCACAGACGCCTCATACCACATCAGAATCAGAATCAGAATACTTTATTGATCCCTGGGGGAAATTATTACATATCAAGCACATTGGTAGAGGGGTGATGTTTTGGGCCCATTTCACCACAGAATCTGAGCACATTGATACCAAAGTATTGTAGAGTCTAATGTGAGATCATCTATCCGAGAGCTAAAGCTTGGCCTAAACTACATCATGTAACAGAGCAGTGATCCAAAGCACAGCAGCAAATCATAATGCCTGAGAAAGTAAAGAATCAAAGTGAGAGACCTCACCCTGGCCAGAATGCTATCACTGGGAAAAAAAATGCCCACAAATAATCAATAATCTGAAGCAATAGTGTTAATAGTATTGGGTTGAAATTCCTCTTCAGTGATGTGAGGGATTGGTAAAGATATGCAGAACATTACTTCAAGTTTATGTTGCTAAAGGTGGTTCTTGAGTCATCTTGATAGTTTCTGACTCATTGTTTGTTCATTCTGGGATAGTTTTTGTTAAAAACAAAAATGATATACTGTATGTAATATGTATGTTAGATTATTTATTGCTGTGTACCTCAAAATGTGTTGAAATAATTTTTGAACCTGGTAAGGACCAGATGGTTTATTTATTTTTTGTTATGTCCAGATACATAAAACCTTAGAACTGAAAGAAGATGTACTTTCTTTTCTCATGACTCTATAAGGTCACAGTAGTTTCTCTTACAGGGACAATCTTAAGAGTAAATCCAAATGTTTGCAAAATATCACTGGGCTTCAGGTATAACGGTGACATTCAGTAATAATGAGAAACATCTTCTGATGTGAAGTGCAAACTCACAAAAGGACTGAAATCAAACAATTGCTTTGTTTGCCAAAATTCAATGGAACCAATAGGGGTACTTGGTTATGGTCATCTTTGGCGGCAAGTCTTTTCCCACTGCCCTGATTTCTGCTGCATACTAGGAGATAGTCACAGGCCCAAGTGTCCATATCAAAATATGACATTTACCAAAGAATTGATGATGACGTGTGGATACTTTTTAAAAGGCTGCAACGAGGGAAATTCTAAAGATGACTGTGCTCATAGAAGAAAAAGACTATATTTCCCAGTTCTGCCTAAAAGGTTTTACAGCTAGATAACTGAATTACAATTAAATTGTGGGTAGATGACAATCAAATAGAAGATATTCAGCAGAATTAGAGTTACAATGAAGTCTGAAAGTCATGATGGAGATTTGAGTGGCCTGAATACAGCCAATGTTATTTGAACTCATACTGATATTTTTAATCCTTGTAAACCTAATGAATATAAATATATATGTACAGCATTAGCTTGAACATAAATTAGATAAACTACTTTGAAATGTAATGTTTAATTTCAAATTGTGAAAACAATGAAACCCTTGAATAGAAACCTTTATACTTTGTATACCTTTGTACTCAGTATGTGTGTATGTTTCTTAAAGTTAACTTAGAAGAGTTTTTTTTTCTTCTCTTCAATATTAAACTAATAATTGCAGGTGACAGTAACTAATGTCTCACTGCCATCTCACTAATTAATGGCATCAATGCTAATTGTTTTGAGAGAAACAAGGTAACCTTCAATTAAAAAAATTCTAAATTAATTAGTTTTCAACGCAACACCTGGTGAACGCTTGTTTTCTATCCTAAGGGCCAGATGTCATCAGTCTTGTCGAAAACACTTGCTTGTCTTTTCTTGCCCAGTTTGCCCCTTGTCTACCTCTCACCCCTCTGGGAAAAAGGTAAATTGGCAGGTTTAGGTTGATGTCATAACATAGTTTCCCTTTCATAATATGCTCACAAACAAGTTTAAGTGCTTCCCAAGTGCACACACTTATGCTTCAATGCATGTTGTTATTCATTCAGATTAAGACAACACATGTTGTTTTCATCATCTACAAGTTCACAAACAAGTGACATGCAAACATCAAAAAAACTTGCCACAAGTGAAGGATATTTAAAAACTTTTGTGTCTGTGAATATGTGTGACATATTTCATGTTATACATAAGCGTATGCATATATATTTTAAATCGTATATTATATCTATACATTTATAAGATGGCACTGAGTCTAAATTGTGATGTGACCACTACCCCTTAAATGACTTTTATCGAGCTGCACCACACCAAATGCTGCACCACACCAAATGCTCCTGGTAGACAGCAACAACCTTCTAGCATAATTCTGGTTGGATAACTGACAACTCTTTACTTTATAACTTTATCAGTTTCAAAATCACTTTTGATGTTTGTTGTCTTGGAACAACCAGTTGTTTTTAAGTTGAAGCTGTTGATTTGAGGTGATGTTAATTATTTCATTGACTTTGTGCAATGTACTAGCAAAATAACCCGAGAGCATGATACCACCACCATGCTTAATAACTGGTACTCGTACTCCAAAAATACCTCTTGTCAATTTGGCTAAATAGTTTGATCTTTTTCTTGTTTGACCATAAAGCATTTCTCCCAGAAATCATTTGGCTTGTCAATTTGGGCAGCTGAATATTGATTTGAAAGTGGCAATTTTGAACCATTCAGTCCATGGTTATGTAAAACTGGCTTCTTGTGGACAGTGACACTACTTTTTCAGCAGTTTCTAGTTTCTGGCAGGCTTGGTGGTTCCTGGGTTGTTGCTGAACATCCTAACCAATTTCCCTTTCTTCTTATTGTGACATTTTGGGTCTTCTTCCAAACGTTAGCAAAGTGGTGCTCTATCCAAATAGCTTGTACAACTGTGTGTATGCCACCCAATTGTTCCTTCTTACTATAGCCTGTAGTATGTATAGGATTTGAGATATGAGATTTATTTTAGGAAAATCAAAAGTTGTGGTGTTTAACTGAAGTTTGCTTAATAGTTACCATTTTAATTAATAACAAGAATTTTCAAAATTTTCCATAACTCCTGTGGCATTCTGACAGGACAAGCAAGGCAAGCAATGCTGTCTAAAAATACATATATAATAATGTGTACCATAGGAAACCAACCTCTTTCTTTTGATCTCAGACAATGCTGTCACTGTCAGAGATCTTCGCGCCTGTCAATTAACATGTGCATCCATCCTTTATATTGCTGCCATCTTGTGGCTGCAGTCAGCTTCACTTGTGTCAATCTCAGAAAAAACCCAGTTCTCTCTGTTTTGGGGACGTGTCCATTCTCCATTAAAAATTACTTTAACTGGACAAGCTGAAAGGCCAGCTGTGTTTTTCTTGTAATTTGCACGTGCACATTATGGATAAACCACTGGTCTTTGACGGTAATCTGATGGGAGAGTAGGTACACTTTCGAAGTAGCATCTATGAAATTATCTGAATATGTTTAACCAGCTGCTTTGTCAACACATCAGATTCATTTTTCATTCATATTTTCAATCCCCACTGTGTAGATATTTACAGTTAACTTTGTCTGCTCAAGCCTCTTAATTCAGCTGATTCTTTATTATTATTTTATTATAATAATAAGAAAAGTTGCCCCACACCACTGGCTTTAAGTTGATTTTGTGGGAAAAAATATTCATGCTAAAAATGCTGAAAATCAAACAGCAAAGTTTGAAGTAACCTTCATTCTCTGAACAGACTATTAGCCTGGAGACTGAATATTCTGAAGACTCTAATAGGCCGCAGGTCTCTTACTTCTTCCAGTACAAAAGGAAATGATTTTTGCATGACAGTGAGAGGCAGTGAAATTTTGCTCAATATTCACTGTGTGAGAAACAACAAGGAATTGCTTGATCTGCATAGTGAATCAAGCCCTATACCATCATATCACAACCAGAGGTTCTTTATTTTTCCATATATATCCAACAGAGTGCATGTAGAGTATAGGCATACATATTGCCTGGATCATTTTCATTTTCCTTAGAACAGCAGAGAAAATGTGTTTCCAGGCCAGCTAGAATTTGTAATTCTATGTTCTTAATCTCTTCTGTGTGCTCGATACAGCCATGTAATTTTTGCACTTATTATACTCAATGTTATTCCTGATTTCTGAGCTCTTCACCTTCCAGGCATTCTGCAAATCCAGCTTATACTTAAAAGCTGAAGCCACAGGTAATACTTTAAATTCAAATTGACTGCTAAATCCAGAGTGTTTCCTTTACTGTCATGTTATGTCCCTTCTAGGATGAGGCTGAGAAAGAGATCGTTCTAGCTGAAAATATCAGACAAACAAATCTAAGGAATTAGATATGTGTGACATGCATTCCATGATAGATAGATTCACTCGCTGGGCCCACGTCCTCATATGAGGTTTTACATCGTTTTAGTAGATAAAGGTGAATGGCTTGGACATAAATTGAGCTACGGTTTGGGAAAGGCCTCGAAGGGGACTGGCGGAGGTTCCCGGGCCTGGCAGATCCCCATGTACTAAATAGAAGTGAAGACGTTAACGAATTGTAAAGGGCTGGGACGGTGGGGCATGTAAACTTGGGGGACATATATAGATGAGAACCGGAATGAGCATGTTTGGAGGCATGGTCCTGCTCCTGAAATTCAGATATTTTATCTCCAATTAGATCAAGATATCCTAACCAAAAGAAAGAAACTACACTACACCTAACCTCACTACCTAACGTAAAGATGAGAAAAAGAAGTCAGATAAATAGATAGATTGGATTTGGATTAGCTGATTATCAAACTAGTTGTTTGTAGCCCTTTACATCAATATAACGGCGCAAAAATGACATCTAATAAGGAAGAAAGAAAATGAACAAGTTGTTCTCTATCGAGCTGATAATATCTGCAGACTCAGACTGATGGGACAGAGATGACTGTAAATTAAGCAAGACCTCCGAAACTTTCAATTTATGCTCCTTTCAGCAATCAGCCTGTCACCAGAGGGATGATATGGAGGAGCAACACACATGAAACGTGATGCAGCCTAGAAAGGCGTCCCAAGAAAGATATAATTTCATCATTTTTATATAATTTCTCCTAGAGTTTCTCCAAGATTTAGTGTTGCATGTCACTGATTTGTCACTCTACCAGGCGGGGTCCAGTGAAATGAGCTTGTAAGGTAAATCCAACAAAGGGAAGCATCAGTGAAAAAGTGTGGTTACAATTCCCACATTAATGCTGAGACAGAACTAATCTGTCTGTGGAATTTAATCTTCATCCTTCTCAATTGCGACCAATACCCAAAGCTACTTCAGACCACTTGTAGCAGTGACTTTCTCCAAAACAGAAAAGATAAAACAATCTGTTTTCATAGTTGTGGGTCTGCGACCTAGCATTTATGTGTTTGGACCTTTGATTTTGTTTTATTTAATATTCTGCAGTTAAGATTCTGTTCCAGGTTTTGGTTCTTATTGTAGTTGTAATCCCTCTGTTTTATATTTATTTACTTTTTCTGTTGTATTATCTAGTCTTTAGATTTCATTCCTCCCATGTCCTTCCTCATGAAGTCAGTTGTGTCTCTGTTTGTTTACCTTTCTTGTCCATGTCAAGTTCGTGTCTTTGTCTCTGTCTCAGTGGTTATGCTTTCTGTTTTATTGTGGTGGCCGGTGTCTCTTGTGCATTATGTTCAGCTTTGCTTCACCTGTGTCGTTACTCCTGATTTGCCCCCGCTGTGTTCCCAGCTGTCTCCACTTCCCCATCTCCTCCTGTGTATGTATTGACTGCATCTCTCTGGCTGTGTCCCAATCCAGCGACCGCACGCTTCGTAGTACACGCAGTTCGCTGGATCAGTGTTTCAATATTTATATCTTCTATCAGCTGTACATGTAGTTTGGTTATTTGCCTTTTGGTTGAAAGTACACTGAGAGAGGACTTTTTCATTAGTGATCATAATAGTATTTTTTTTTCATATTAATGTAATTTTTTCATTTAATTGAATACAATCTATTTGTGTATGATTGTCAGTCCAAAGAGGGAGAGAGGAAAGAGGGGAACGTGAGGAGAAATTACAAGGTCAGGAAGAACCAGGTAAGAAAACAGACAGGGAATAGTGACAGGCAAAACAGACACTTTTAAACTGCTTGAGAGAGTTGATGACCAAAAGTGATAGACAGATGTGCTAACCTCAAGGTGAGGCGAAATAGGTTAAAATGAAATAAAAACATCTGCAGAGCCATAGTAGTATCTGCAATAAAGATCTTTTCATACATAGTATACATTGTACCATTGGCAAAGTTGCCTCCATTTTTATAATTGTTTTAAATTAATATTTTGTACATTTGTACATTTCAAGGACTTCTATTTTTGAAGTGTATTTTTATGTATCTGTATTATATTTTACATACACATTAAAAATGTGTATGTAAAAAGTAAAGTGATTAAGTAAATCACTCACTATGAGCATCATTCATTATTCTCCCCCAGTAGTTAAGGTTAGGATATGTATTTGTTTTTATTCCAATCCATTCTTCTTTTGCAGCATTTAAATAACCATGATTAGATTTGATGGTTTTGTTACAGACTTTTCAAAAAAGTGTTTTGCTTTTCTTTCACAAGTCTGGAGATTAAATTGTATTAAGATGTACAAAACAGTGATGTCATGTTTTGTGACGAGGACCCAGGCACAGAGAGACTTGATGAATTTAAGAATCTTATGATTTAATAAAGAAATTTGCAGACTTGAACAGAGATGGTAAAATTATGATGACTGATAACGGAGACGAAGACAACAGATGATGAGGACAGGGAGGAACAGGGTTTAAATGCACCAAGGAGACAATCAGAAAGAACTCGGGAAAACTGGAGACATTTAGGAATGCAGGGACTGACAGAGACAGGGAAGAAGTCTCATCGTGACGAGTAAAGTTTATCTTGCCTGGCTGCGCAGCTGTCTGGGTGCTCAGCATCCCCAAAGCTCTGATCCTAGAATCGCCCCTGGTTCCCAGGACACATGTGTGATTCTTGTGATTAAAGCATCTTTCTTTCAGCTTAACGAGTGAAACGTCAGCTCGTTCAAACACATGTTAAAGTCTGTTTGGCTCGACACCACCGAACAGAGGCAGCAATATAACATAGCAAACATTAACAATGCAGTGAATCCTGCTTGTGCCGTGATATTCACGACTGCAAACCGAGCAGCATCACTGACTTTCAGCTTGTTGTGTTTGTGGATATATGACTGACTTTAATTATCTATAAAATCATCACATTCTCTGTAAGATTAAGTCAACTATTGAACAGCGTATATTTTAAAGTAAAAGCTTTAAAACCAAGTTGACGCTGAAAGTACAAACATCACTAATGACACATATATTTGCCAACATGTGGCCAACAGTAATGTTTTAATGTTCTTCATTATTAAACATACATCGCACATAAATAAGTGACATAATATTCAGTACTTACTTTTGGAAGTTTACTCTTTGGCGGCCACGCTTCAGGCATCCGCCGTTTTTTTCGAAACAAAATATCCACACCCACCGCCGCGCTATGAATTGTGGGATATATGGGACCACAAAGTCTACACCGGTCTACACTTCAAATTTGGGGAAATGAACTGCGCATTTGTCCAGCATATGGGTCTTACCTGTCTGCTTCACAGTCAACACATGACACTTCACTGGCCTCAAACATGAAGGTATCAACCCTCATCTGGATTCCTTCATATGCCACTAACAACCATCCATTCATGTATTGTTAAAAGTCAGTGTCCAGTAAGGGCCAACAAAATCATCTATCTGAGGAACAGTAAGTTAATTTGTTATATATGAGCTAGCAACTGTGTGTGTGTGTGTGTGTGTGTGTGTGTGTGTATAATGATATATGTGCATATATGTATGTGTGTCTGTCTGATTTATGATGGGAGATGTAAGGTACAAGGATGGAATGTTAAAGTCAAATGACAGAAATGTGTGGTAACGGTGTTGCATACCAGTCTATTTTGTTCTCGCCACCATGTTAGTGAATCATAATCATTCAGAACCAATAGCCTGGTGCGATCTCCATACAGTTTGCCCTGCCCGATTTCTCACACGCTTAACTCCAGCTGTTGCAGAGAAAATGGTGACGATGTTGCAAGTGAGAACTCCTAAAATAATCAAAGAAAACAGAAAAACCGCCCCTACATATCATAGTAAGTGCCTTGGCAACATTGGAAAAGAAAAACTCCTTTTTAACAGGAAGAAATCTCCAGCAGAACCAGGCTCAGCGAGGGGCTGCCAGTTGGGGTGAGGGGAGGAAGGCAAGACAAAGATCTTAACTGTGACTCAGTATTTTCTTTCTGTTCTTCCTTTTTTAGAAAGTTGATTCATTTATATTGTCTTTGTATTGTTATGAGAGAGGAACTTCACTTACCATGATACCCATCTCCCAGCGAGGATAGCTTTTAACTACAGTCTATTTTTTTTCTTTTCATCAAGTTGTTTTTAGAATAAAATAATGTTAATCCTTTCCCATGAGAGCATTTGATCCTTTGAGCCCAAGGTCTTGTTAAAAAGCTCAACTAAACAATACAGAGATTATCGTATCCTAATACTAAACACTGTCTCCTAGGACACCATCCTTCCACTTCTGAGCATCACTCAGGGACATATTAGGTGCATAACACAATCGCATGGCCTGAGGCAGCACAACATACAACATGTGATATTCATTCTGCTTTGCTGTGTTTTGTAGCCTGCAGAGTTTGTCTTGATAACAATATGCAAAACACACCAATGACTCATTAATAATCACTAAATTACTCCAGAGTCTGACCTTTCTTTTAGGCACCAAAAGTGAGTCAGAACATAAATCCTAAAAGCATAAAAATCAAATTATGGCTGAATTATGGTTATTTTAAATGTACCTTAAAAGTTTAGGGAATTGTAGGAGAAAGGGTTCAGGGTTAGAGTAAATCAGTGTAAGTCAATTTAATGTATTTTATATTGATAAAAGTACAGCTGTGTGTATGTTCTAAAAGTAATGTATTCACGTGTGATGTAGTGTAGAAGCCCTGTCTAACACTGCACTACTATGTGCCTTTCCTTATCCCTGAAGGATGAATACCTAGTCAGGCATAACACTAAGACATGAGACAGCTCATGTCTTTCTTCATTATGGTCAGGTGCCCATCCCAGTTCCTTGTTGTTGTTGTTACTTGTTGTGAACCTCATGTTCTGTTTCCTTTGATCATAAGTTCCAGGGAGATAGTGCCAATCTGACAGTTGCAGCATGAGACAGAGAGCATATATATCATACAGGGCAGCATCTCTTACTTGATGCCAAAGACTATACAGTTATTTGTGCACCACTGGTAGGGGTGGAAGATACAGCAGATTGATAGAAAGTATTTTAACTACTAGATTGAGCTTATATTAATCAACTTATGTTGGCCAAATACTGTATGTTAAATTTCTTTAAATGTTGTGTTTGTGTCAGCATAAGTTAATGATGTAATGATGCATTCTTCATGCTTTTTCTTAACAAGTTAACTGTTTTTTAATTTATTCGTTTTTTTTGGTCATGGTCAAATTTCTATAAGTTTTGCAAAATTTACTATCAGATGTATATAGTTATTTATTTTCCAGAAAGGATGAACCCTTTATGGATGACACTGACATTAACAAAGTTTAGTCTTTCATGGAGAAGAGCAAGGCTTGTCCTCTTTAGTCTTTTGTGGACAGGGATTTTTGCCTATGACTCGTACCAAGATCAATGTGAGATAATTCCTGGCACGATGAGCCTGCCTGCACTGGAAAAAAAAGGGGACATCATATTAGGAGGACTCTTCTCCCTTCATGACATGGTGGTGGAGCCCAGTCTGTCTTTCACTTCTACACCTCCGTCTACCCAGTGCACGAGGTAAGAGTTCTTTAAATATCCTTAACATTGCTGTTTGGAACTTCACATTAAGGATGTTGAAATATAGTGTTACTTGGGAATATCATTTTTGCTGATTCCGAAGAGCTATAATTAAAAGCATGTACAAATAAAAATAAACTTTTAATGCAAAATATTTTGTTTATTATGGATACAAAATAACTTAAGCTTTACAATTTCCCCCAAACTGCAATACGTTGGAGAATCTTCTCTCACTGAACCAACTGAAAATAAAGTTATTTTAAGAACAATTAACTGTAATTAATGCACACACTGTACCCCCAGCTTTACACAGGTGCAACACGTTTATGTAACAAAACAAATGTCAGTTGCTGACATAATTTTCCAGAATGTTTATAAATTGACCAAATAACAGGACACTGATCATTTCCTCTGTTTTAACTTGTTTCCATTATTTTCCTTATAATTAGTGATCCTTTGTGCATACTGAGGCTGCTGGGTTGTGACTAGATCAACCCATTTGACTTCTTGTTAGCTTTAGCTTGTGCCACATTGCCTTTGTTAGAAATCTTTAATCTTTAAGATAATTTAAGTGTCACAAATGTTAGTTGACAGGATTATTTTCATTGTAGTCCCCTACCTGATAGCTTTGGTGAACTTTGTGTCTACTCTCACAGAAAGGAGCTTGTATCCTAGCAACATGGTACCATGTAACAAGTAACTATTTGCTTGCATCACTGTGCATGTGTTGTACATGCATGACGTGAGACTACGTGAGACTGGTATGCCAGTTACCAGTCCTGACTCAGAACAATGGAAATCATCCAGTTCTAGTCCCTGGCCAGTCAACCCGTGCATCTCAAATGTAAATTTCTTGCTGTTTTCTTCCAGGTTTAATTTTCGGACATTCCGTTGGATGCAAACTATGATCTTTGCCATTGAGGAAATTAACAGAAAGGGCAATCTCCTTCCCAACATCACACTGGGCTATAAGATATATGATTCATGCAGTACACCCCATCAGGCTCTAAAGGCTGTATTAGAGTTAAGGGGTACAGAGAACAATTCAGCAGGAAATACACACCAGCAAGGAGTCTGTCATGAGTCCATACCAGCAGTGATTGGAGATGGGGGCTCTACTCAGTCTCTTGTAGTAGCTCATTTCTTGGGAGTCTTTCATGTGCCACAGGTAGGTTTCTCACAGCTTGTAAAATATTCTGTAATCGACATAGTAGTGTGCATTGCTTATTGTCATTTTTTTTTTTTTTTTTAATTACCACTAGGGTAGGTCAGGCCTGTGAATTAAATCCAACAGACTAATTTAAGAGTCTTTTAAGGTTCAATACCGGTCATCATCAAGGTTTTATTTTACATTGAAATTTATGGGATTTTTTTTGTTTGTTTTGTTTTTATAGGTTAGCTATTTCTCAAGCTGTGCATGTCTCAGTGACAAAAACAAGTTCCCTGCCTTTTTAAGGACCATGCCCAGTGACTTCTTCCAGGTTCACTGCAACACTCAAACAAAAATATATTTTGCATTGTTTTTTGTTGTTGTTTTATTTTATATTTGTTTTTTGTTTTGGTTCTCTGTGCTAGTCTTGGTTTTTTTTCTACTGCCAGGTAGATGCACTACTACAACTTGTCAAGCATTTTGGCTGGACTTGGGTGGGTGTGATTGCAGGGGATGATGATTATGGTCGTGGTGGGGCTAATATCTTTGTAAATGAGGTGAGTCAGACAATTACAAATAAAGGTATTCATAATAAAATTGCATTCTTTTCCTTTTCTTTGAGTATCTTACTAAAATAACTATGAAAATGATATTTACTGTTATTTATCTTCTTTATTGCTCTCTTAGGTTACAAAGTTGGGTGCTTGTGTTGCTCTTCATGAAATTATACCTAAGAACAGAGCGCAGAGCACGATATCATCTATTGTTTCCAACATCCAATCATCTGGGGTTTGGGTGATTCTGGTGTTTGCCGTGGAACAAGACGCAGCAGCTCTGTTTGATGAAGTGCTCAGGTTGGATTCTTCCACAAGTCCTCAGTATCATCTGTTTTATTTGCTGACTTTAAGTCTATAATGTTTTTTTATCACTGTAAAAACACAAATCTACATGTTTCATGAATTCAGAATGGAGCTTGCTGGGATACAATGGCTGGCCAGTGAGGCTTGGAGCACAGCTGCCATTCTTTCCACCCCTAGAAAGTACCATCACATCCTCCAGGGTTCGATGGGATTTGCCATTCGGCGAGCAGACATACCTGGATTGCGAGATTTCCTTCTTCGTTTGAATCCCTTAAGCTCAGATGCAAGTAATGATCCCTTCCTGGCACCCTTCTGGGAAGAGGTGTTTCAGTGCAGTCTGGGTGTAGAGGCTGAAGATCAAAAATATAATACTGAGGGTAATCCTCCATGCTCTGGATCAGAAGAGTTGGGGAGCATAGCAAATATCTATTCAGATGTGTCACAGCTAAGGATTTCCTACAATGTCTATAACGCTGTGTATGCCCTTGCCCATGCAATCAAGGCTATGAGAAGCTGTGTGAAAGGAAAAGGACCATTTCTTCAGCAAGCATGTCCAGATATGGACAGTATAAAGCCATGGCAGGTACTACTTTGTTTAATAATTCATTATAAATTTACAGAAGTCACTTTACTCAAATGATCATATCTACTTTTTTTCTAGCTGCTTCATTATATAAAACAGGTAAAATATTTCAACACTTTTGGTGACGAAACAAAGTTTGATGGGAATGGTGACCCTAGAGCCATGTATGACCTTGTTAACTGGCAGCTGAAGCCAAATGGAAAAATGGATTTTGTCACTGTCGGTAAATTTGATGAGACAACTGCAGCTTCACACCATAAACTTCAAATCCAGGAAGAGAACATTTTATGGACTGGTAACCAAACCAAAGTAAGGGTCTCAGCAGAATACAACAACAATTTTCTGAACTGTAATTTGTATATTCAGGTTTTCATTATGTGACCAGTGTAGTTTGTGATTCCACGTTGCCTTAGGTTCCCTTGTCAGTATGCAGCAATGTTTGTCCCCCAGGGACCCGGAAAGCAATCAGACCTAACTTCCCTATTTGCTGCCATGATTGTGTGGTTTGTGCAGCTGGGGAGATTAGCAATCAGACTGGTGAGGAAATGCCATTTGGCCACATTACTGTTTACAATGTGACTTACCCAGTGCATTTGCTGTGGAAAAGTCACAATATGGCAGTTAAGGCCTTTCTGTCTTTCCTTTAGATGCCATAGAGTGTATCCAATGCCTGCCAGAGTTCTGGTCCAGTGCTGAGAAGACTGCCTGCATCCCCAAACAGATGGAGTTCCTTTCCTTTAGTGACACTATGGGAATCATTCTGATGGTTATTTCCCTCACTGGCATCTTCAGCACCTGCTTTGTGGCCTTCATATTCTACTGTCACAGAAGCACCCCCATTGTTAGGGCTAATAACTCTGAACTGAGCTTCCTGCTACTCTTGTCTTTGACTCTGTGTTTCCTGTGTTCCCTGATCTTCATCAGTCAGCCCTCTAAGTTGTCCTGCCTGCTGCGCCACACAGCATTTGGAATTACCTTTGTCCTCTGTATCTCCTGCATTCTGGGGAAAACCATAGTGGTCCTAATTGCCTTTAAGGCTACACTTCCAGGCAGTCATGTCATAAAATGGTTTGGGCCTTTGCAGCAAAGGATAATCATTACCTGTTGTACACTTGTCCAGGTAAAGAATTTTTACTTTTTATTAAGATAAGAATAATTATGGAGCATTTCTTTAAAAAGTTGAAATACTAAACATGTACTTTTTTTTTTAAATAAAGGTAATCATCTGTACAGTATGGCTGGTTGTTGCTCCCCCAATGCCACAAAAACTAATGCCACGTGATAGCCCTATTGTCATTCTTCTCTGTGACAAAGGTTCCCATCTAGCATATGCTCTGGTCCTGGGCTACATTGGCCTGCTGGCTTTTCTCTGTCTTGTCTTGGCTTTTCTGGCCAGGAAACTTCCGGACAATTTCAATGAGGCCAGAATCATCACATTCAGTATGATAATTTTTTGTGCTGTGTGGATAGCGTTTATTCCTGCCTACATCAGCTCTCCTGGAAAGTACTCCACAGTCACAGAGGTGTTTGCTATCTTGGCCTCAAGTTATGGATTGCTGGGCTGCATCTTTGCCCCCAAGTGCTACATAATTCTACTAAGGCCAGAAAAGAACACAAGGAAACATCTCATGTCCAAAACATCCACATCCAAAAGATTTTAGAACATTGTATTAATTTTATTTCTGAACTTACAGTCACTCACTATTTTTCACATAGTTTAAACTAATTAATCAGCAAACAGTTGTGTGTATTTGATTGGTAAATAAATGCAAGTGGTGGCATCAGTGTTTTGCCACCAGATGGTGGTAGTGTGCTGTCAATTGTCTCTTCTGCTGTTTATCATATCAGGAAATGTCAGATACCTTTATTCTTTCTAAGAACTTTTCCAAGTGTCTCAGTGTGTCTGTCTCTCACACACACACACACACACACACACACACACACACACCATCCATCATCAGAACACCGCCAAAATAATGGACACAAATCATGGTCATCCAGTCAGTGCTGACTACATGGGTTTTACGTGTTCATTATCCTGTTAACTGAATGCATGAACACTATTTTTTCTTCTTCTTCTTTTCCTTTACAATCCCACAGTTGTATTTTTCAGGCTACACACTTCTTTGACATCTTCAGTGGAAATTTGAAGGACAAGTCATTGCCAGACATGAATGGGTTTTGGCAATGGTGTCCATGCTGATTTGACCTGAGATAGAATAATGAGGCCCAGGGTATCTGAGGTATGCTCTCTAGAAATCCCAGCTGTCATTTGTTAATTAAATCCTACTCCTGGGGCCTTTACATATAAACATCACGCTTGGCTGTTCCTTACAATAACAAACTAAAGCATTAGACATTTTCCTGGCTTACCCAGCTGCTCTCAAGCTAACATTGATTATCCAACACTGATTGATCTGTTGTTCCTCCCAAGGCAGAGGAATACTTTGGGAAATGGAGAAATGGTGGGCCTCTGTCATTCATTTGAGATAGACAGGGAAAACAAGTGAGTGGGAGTGGCACATAGACAAAAGTGCCTCACTGATTTACATTTATTAACTATTTTTTAATCTACACCCTGTTTACACTTAGCCTTTGTATCTTCTCTGTATGCAAATTCCAATACAACTCCTCTTCAAAGTGCACTGCCTGCCTGATTAATTTCAGAGTAATCATTTAGATCATAACTGTGTTTGCTAGATGTAATTGAAGAAACCAGAATAAACAATCTCCATTGGAAGGTTAAATAATTAATTTGGTTTAAAAGGAGAAAACTTCAATAAAATGAATGGTCTTTAAATATCCAGACATACAGAATTAATTTGAAGTGTGGCTTGGTGTTAAAAATATAAGTGACTGTGAAGAATGCACACATCCAGGATTCGAGTAAATCCATTAATAAAAATACTGACAAAATGTTAGGATGAGAGCATGAATTCTTCATAGATACAGCTATTTTCTATGTACAGCTATTTACTCTCATCATTTATCACTCTTTGTTTTTTGGGGTTTTTTTTGTTATGTGGTAAATGCAGATTAAATGTTTATCAGATTACCCAAGAGTTTACAGTGACAGAGATTAGAATAATTATTAGTAAGATTGTATCATTATTATGAAGTGCTTAAAATAAGATATACTGTAAGTATTAGAAATGACTGAACTTGAGATAAACGTATGACTAAATTCACTATAAATTCCAGCAGCCCTACATTAAGTAACAGCATGATGCTGCGGTTCGTTACATTATACTTTAAGGGAGCTGTTTGTAAAGTTGGGTAAATACTCTGTTATTATGTCAAAAAGCTGGAACTGTTGACAATCTGACTTTGTTGATTAATACTCAGCAAACTTTTACTTAAAGGGTTGTAAGCAATAAAAGCAGCAATCAGCCTTTAGTCTCACAGACTCCATTAAGACAAGCCATCAAAGCAACATATTTGGCAGAGATGAAAAAAATGTCATATCTCTTTCCTGGATTGCTAGAAGGGAAATGTTCTACAAAATTCAGACATTATATGGATAATAAAAAAGAACAGATTAACAGAAGAAAAAGTTAATCACAACAAACCCCTTGCCTGCATTTGAGGAAGTGCAAATCACTGGATATTTGTGCAAAACTATATTTTTAAAAGATAAAAGCTTCTGAGAGTCATTTTGCGTAGATGCAGATCTGTTGCATTTTATTGTTAGGTGCAGTCTTTCTATTATCCACTTTTTTTCAAATGCGCCATTGTTACCGATGACATCAAAGGACACGATGTATTGATGTAATGAATATGAAAAACTATTTTAAGGAAGTAGGTAAGGAAGGTAAGTCTATATATTTGTCACACTGTATAACCATTGTGCACCATGACCTCAAATCTATTTTTGTGATGATGGTCTTTCTTTTGCTATATTCCCAAAGCTTTCTGTAGTTCTCTGCTCCTCACACCAACTCTTTTGAGGTTGCTTTTTCTTTCTTTTACCTATTATGTAGTAAGAGAAATAGTCACATGGGAGATGGGCACCATAGTAACTGCAGCAGAAACTAATGGTCTCTTCCATAATAGCACCATTCACCGGAGCCCACATCGTTGCCTCCATTATATAGGACACCAAATGATTAGAGGGTTTTAGAAAAAATCCTCTGAAATTGAAGAAGCAAGTGTGATGATGTCTTTTTTTTTGATATAGTATGAGTCACCATGTTAATCTAATTAGGTACCAGATTCATTTTTGGAGCGGTTCAAAATGGGAGGACAGATAAGAAATGTGTTGACAGAATGAACACGAGAGACAGCAATACAGTTTCTCACACTGAATAATATGTGACAGAGCAAACAATTCCCACAATGTGCAGCACACTCGCACGTGAGCTCTGATGAATGTTTATTGGACTGTCATATGAGTAGCACCAAATGAGCTCATGAGCTGATAGTATGATAAAATTTCTGTTCTATTTATGCAGAAATACATACTCCTCCTTAGAGTAAGGTAAGCTGAAAATGGACAGATCAATCTCATTTTATCTGACCATTAGGGAATGGTGTCATGATAAATACATCGCATTTTGTAAAGGGTCAGTACTTGGTCAGATTTTGCTTCACTTTTGTTTTAAGTCTGTTATGTTCTTTCCTATCGATCAATGTGTCATGCTATTAGGACATCAAGATTTATTCTTGTTTGTTTGATTGATTCCTAGTTTTGTTTGGTTTTTTTGTAAGTGTATGTGTGTTTTGTCTCAGGCATCAGAAGAAGAATAAAAAAAGACTTTGGTGCAATACAGAACAGAGTGCTTTAACTTCAGTACAGTGCAAATACCTTCTTTATGCAAGTATCAGTTCCAGGAAAACTAATGTACTGCTGGCACAAAGGCCACTTACAGAAGATCAGCATACTGAAGGTGATTAGTTTGGCTTCATTAAAATCAGGACATTTGTTGGCTAGAAGGCCAGGAGGAGGCAGACAAAGGCCAGTAGACCAATGTAGCCCAAAACTAGTGAGAGGCACTATACTGACCCCACTGCACATTCAGTAATGATCTTGGTTCCCTATTGTCCATGATGTCTGTTTCTGCTGGCTGATGAGCAGGCAAGGTCAGCCACAGTGCACAGATCAGTGCCTGTGAAAATAAGGTTGACTGAGGAAATGAAAAGGGAAATATGTTTAGAATACAAATCATATTAGGAAATTCAGATTGTGAATATAAAGCAGTTTGCAGTGCACAGGGCTTTGAACAAGACTAAATCTCTGTTGCATGTCCTCATATGGGCACTAGTATGAAAAGTACGCCAATCACTACAGACCTAAAGAAGTGCTATGTTTTAAACATAGGATCACCTCTACAGAGGGCAAATTCCCAACCTCTGCTGACAACACATCAGGTTCTCCTGTGGTACCACAGAATGAAAAGCCACCAGGACCACCGAAGCTCAACTCAGCAGGCAGCAGATAGACAACATAAATCAGACTGCAACTAATATCTGGCCACAATAGACCAAAATGCAGGCTCCCCAAAGAAAACCCCCTCGGAAAAGAAGCAAATTCAGTGAAAGCAGGAGCATGAAGTTCATTTCTGGGTGATTAGCTCACACCTCAAATTAAGGGAGATTTTTTTTTTTTTTTTAAAAAGGAAGACTTTATGAATGACAGAACTGCATTATGATTATATAATAATTATATTTTTTGGCATGGTAAAAAAAAGATGCCGTTTTTTCAAAAATGTAATTTAATACCTGTGGTGGTGCTACACTTTGCTGGCACATCTTTTCCTGAATTGGTTATTTATACTAACAACACACACCTATGGCAATCTCTGCTCATTTGTCAGTGCAGCCTAAGCTGTGACAGTCGAATGAATGATGGTGTTTTTTTTGGAGAAAAAAAAATTATCTGTGAAAACACAAAGAGAAAGGCAGCACACAAGAGAGATCGATAACAGTTATGTTTAGGCTTTTCCTTATGTTAAGTAACAAAACCTAATGACTCATAAAATGCAGAAAGACAAGAACAATTGGAGGTTATGACAAGGAGGAGGAGTAGCACTATTATAGTAATGACTTACACGTTGTAGGGAAACCGCATGTACAGGACATTTCCCTAAAGTTTCCTTTAATTTTCTATTCCGTGAACTTTAAAGGAAATATTTCAATGAAAAAAAAGTGCTTCTCATTAAGATTTTAAAGGCCTAAATAATTAACAGTTACCGTGGAGCTACATGAAATTATTATATTAAAATACCTTATGATTCCACATTTCACCTTAATATTAATATGACAACTTGAAGGCATTTTGAAGTGTGAAATTTAGTTTTTACTGATACATAAAATGAATGGAAAACTTTTTTAAAGAAAGGCTATGGATATGGGTTGGTCTATAGCACAAGACACACATTATTTATGTATTTCATTTCTCTTAAATGCATGTGAAGAAGAGCTATTTTCCAGTTATTATTATGTATTTATTCAAACACTATTTCAGTATAATGAATCCTGAAAAGTACCCTTTTCTCTCTCAGCACAAGGCCAGCAGTCAAGGAAACATGTAAGTCAGCACTGCTCTCCTTGAACCAGGAGGACAAGGACTACCACATATACACCCAGGCACCCAGGACCAGTTAACATGGTAATATTACATCAGACTCTGAGAATTCAAAAGAAGTCACATTCAGACTTCAGAACAAGATTCTGAGTGCGTAAAAGAGATTCAGGGGGTAAGTCAACTTTTCTCACTTTATGGGAATTGCTTCCTTACAACCACTCAGTCAGTGTCAATGTGTAACTGATGCTCGCATCACAAGATGACCAACAGTGTCAAACTATTGTTTCATATCCTGTCAGAGACCATTCAATGTCATATGAGACTGTCCAGAGGTCAGGTTCAGTTTGTACCTGTAAATGAAATTCTACAATCTTGAGAAGGCACAGATGTTATCAGTTTTAGAAGTGAAAAGAACCAATCCTGTCCTGTCTCAGATAGCACTATCTGCAAGAAGTGGCACGATATTTTTAAGAGACTAGTTGAACCCCACTGTAGTCATGCAGTCATGCGTTTCTTTTTGAGCTTCAAAGGCATGTGCATCTTTTATTTCATTGCTTTTGAAATTCTTAGTTGAGGCACATTTGTGTACACATGCATTTCAATGCCTAAATGTCTCTCCTTGCAAATAATGCAAATAAATAGTACAATCCCTGAAAAAAGATAGGACACTGTGCAAAATGTTAACAGAAATGTAATTAAGAACAGAATGCAATGATTTGCAAATCACAGATTTTATTTACAATAAAACAGAAATCATAGTCATATTGAATTTGATGGCATTAACACATCTCAAAATCTGTAATACAGCCATATTTACTACTGTGTAGCATTAATTTTTCTTTTAGCAAAAGCCTGTTTATGTCTGAGAACTATGGAGAGCAGTTACTGTTACTTTTGTCCTATTATTGTCTGATCAAGGATTCTAGCTTTTTTGACAGTCCTGGCCGTACTTTGTTGTATTTTTTTTGTTTCATGATTTGTCAGCACATCACAGGCAGCACGGTGGAACAGTGGTTAGCACTGTTGCCTCACAGCAAGAAGGTCCTGATTTTTGTTTTCACCACCTGGCTGTGTGGAGTTTACATGTTCTCCCTGTGCTTGTCTCCGGGTACTCCAGCTTCCTCCCACAGTCCAAAGATGCAGTTAATAGGGTCAGGTTAACTGGTAATTCTAAGCTGCCCATAGGTGTGATTATGAGTGCAAAAGGTTGTCTGTCTCTCTGTGTTAGGCTCCACTCCCCACCCCCCGCCACAAGTGATAAGTGGAATAGAATGGATAGATGGATGGATGGATGGATAGATGGATGGAAGCCTATGTTACTCTTAAATGAATTCTTAAACCTTTCAATATGGAGGGTTGCTTTCCAGATCTGCAAACTGACAATTCAATTTAAAGTAATCGTGCACCCATACCATCAGGGATTTATGCTTTTGAACTGAGTTCTGATAGCAAGGTGGATCCATGTTTTGCGTAACAGAGCTTTAACTAGTAATTTAAGGTGGTGAACTGTGTTCATAGACAGTGCCTTCTGGAAGTTTTCCTGAGCCTATGCAGTGATTTCCATGAATTATGGAATTATTTTGTTTTAACACAGTGCTGCCAGTGGTCTTAAATAACACTGGCATCCAATTAGGGTTGCCAACTCCCTGAAAAATAAATAAGGGACACCTCGTGGCCAGGGCCGGGCAACCCAGTTCACCCTTCACAGTGTGGTGAATTTTGTAGCTCTTTTTTTGTGTGTGAAATTATTTTTTAACCATTTGACTTGAATTTGATTTAAGCAGATGCATATTCTTTGTGATATGACCATATGGGAAACAAATGATCATTTAGCCATTTATTTTTAGCTCAAAATGACAACATTAACACAGTAAAACAGGTCTCCTTCTTAAACAGAAGCCTGTCATGCTTAACTTTTGAGAATATAAGTAAATCTTTCTTTAAAAGAACTCTGTCCTGCTTAACTTAAAATTATATAAATTAATAGAAAACAATAGAACGAAAAATATTCTTGTAACAGTGCACATATAGTGCATTTAGTACAATTGGCTTCAGTTGAGGTATTATTTCAAATCTTTTTTACGCACACACAAATCTTTTTTACGCACACACAAATCTTTTTTACACATACAAATCTTTTTTACACGTACAAAATATTTATGACCACATTTTGAGCCCATAGTGGTGTGCGTGTCTGTGTGAGTGAAAGACAGAGAGAGGGAGAGCGACAGATTTTCTGTTATAACCTTCATTTTATGGAGACACAGTGTGCGCACTCAGGTCGCATCAGAGCATCGGGCGGTATAGTGTGAGAACCTGCATCGTGACCTACGAACTTCTACCCCCTGCGAGTCAATCGTGCAGTTTGAGCAGGAGCTGAATAACGTGACTGAAAAAAATCGCACAGTGTTTGCCCAGCTTCAGGTGTACTGTCGTCCGAGACTTGCACCGCAGTGTCGGCGTTTGTTTCCCTGTTGGCCATGCTTGTTGTTGTGGTCATCTGTTGTCTTCCGGTATTTTCTCCGTAAGCGACCTTTCCTCGACCAATGAGATGAGCGGTAATCTGAATTGTCATACTCGAATTGTCATAAGTGTGCTGTCAGCTCATGTGTCACAAAGCAGGAGAGGGGCTGGGAATTATGTTTTCAAACAAAGCGTTAATTCCATAAACATTTATAGACTACTTTTGATTTTCACTGTATTACGGGACAAAGTGCGTCCCTTATTAGCTCAATACGGGACGATTCCGTTTTTTTAAGGGACGGTTGGCAACCCTACATCCAATACTGTTGGCACTTAAGCTAATTAGCCACTAAATGTCAATCAAGTTGTATCTGTTCAGTAGCACTTACTTTTTAGCCTATTGTTGCCCCCGTCCAGCTTTATTGAGAATCTTGCTATCATTGAATTCAACACAAGCTAATATTACATGAAAAAGCAAAATGTCATTTAGTAGATATTCTGTTCTACTGTGAATAAAATATCAGTTTATGACATTTACAAATCATTGAATTCTGTTTTCATGTCTTTTTCTTTAAAAAAAAGAAAGAAAGAAAGAAAGAAAGAAAGAAGCCAGTTGATGCCAGTTCGGGCATTTGACAAGGATGCCTCCTGGTTGCCTCCTAGGTGAGGTATTCTAGGCATGTCCTACAAGGAGGAGGCCCCTGGTCAGACCCAAGGCTTGCTGGAAAGATTATATCTCTCAGCTGGATGGGGAACATCTTGGCGTCCCCCCGGATCAGCTGGAGAAGGGGGCTGGGGTGAGAGAATCCTGGCCTTTTCGGCTCAGACTGTTGTCCCCAGAACTCCAACCCAGATAAGCAGCAAAAAAATGGATTAATTAATTAATTGCATTTTCTTTCCATGTCAGCACTAAGAGAGCAACCGCACAGCGTTCCTTGGAGATAGTTTTATGAAAGGATCAGAACTGAGGTGCATGAAGTTCACGAGGCATCCTTTCTGTGTTAAAAGCCAGAGATATCAACCTTCCACAAAGCAAATAGTATTGTCCTATCAAATGAGAGGACATTACATGGGATGCAAACAGTAATCTATATGACTCAAGCCTCATTACCGATTCACAGCTTAAGTACCCGAAGAGCTGAGAAGCAGAGGTGTATTATGTAGAGTTCAAGCTTTCAGCAATGCTTTCCATTACCACCTTTGGTTAGTCCTTTGAATAAAAACGGGAACTGGAGGCTTTAAGAATACAGAGGAGGAACTCATAGAACTACTTTAATAAGGAGGCATTGCTTTGAGTTTGTTTGCAACCCCCTGAATCCTAAATCTGCCAGAATCATCATATGCATACAGCAATTCCACCCAAGTCCATCCCATCAAGGGCAGCAGCTCAACTATGGCTCATGCTTGTGCAGCATCACTGGGCAATGAAGGCTAGGTAGCTCATCTGTGAAGAATAGCAGTGGTTAGAGTGACAGATGATAGAAAGAGAAAGAAAGACAGTTTAAAAAGACAGAGACAGTGAGTATGAAAAAATGGAAATTGACACATCAGTTGAGTTATAAAATATGAGTAATCCTAGAGAAAGACTTCATTTTTGAGGCCACTGCTTTTGTCAAAGGCAATTGTGGGAGCATGTCTAATACCTAACAGTGATGCCTTTGATTTGTGGGAAATTAGGAGCGGTCAGAGGAAAGCCATATGAAAACTGGGGAAACTTGAAAGTTGAACATATAGAGCCTGCAAGCTTGTTATTGAGGTAGCAGTGCAACACAGTGTAATTCAAACACAAATGTGTAACGCTTCATTACTGGTATGAGCAACAAAGTAACAAAACAGTCAGTGTGTTGACAGCAATATTGTCGCTGACTTGCAATTGAAGCGTTGCTCTGACCCATGTGGACATTATCCAGGGGCTTGTGTCTACCTGCAAACTTGGAAGCATGATTGTTTGACCTTTCATCACTTCTACAGTGGAACGTTTGGGGCATGAACTTAATCTCTAGTTACCATAGACATGGCTGCTAACAGAGTGGTGCCCTTTGCTAGGCAACTCTCAGCTTTCAGACAGTCAAGGGTGACGCTGAACAGGAGGTCTGAGTTACTGTTCATTTCCTCCACTGCGAAGGTCGTATCCCCAAGGCGTTGACAAGCTGACTGGTTAAAACTGCTACATGAGTCACACAGGAAAATAACACCAAGAAAGATCAACATCAGAAATAAAGCCATACAATGAAAAATGCGTAGTATTAATAGACCTCTCTGCATTGAATCATATCTGTTATTAACCTCTGTCTCTCTTCCACAGCATGTCTTTTATCCTGTCTTCCTTCTCTCACCCCAACCGGTCGCAGCAGATGGGCGCCCCTCCCTGAGCCTGGTTCTGCCGGAGGTTTCTTCCTGTTAAAAGGGAGTTTTTCCTTCCAACTGTCACCAAAGTGCTTGCTCATAGGGGGTCATATGATTGTTGGGTTTTTCTCTGTATCTATGAAGCGCCTTGAGGCGACTTTTGTTGTGATTTGGCGCTATATAAATAAAATTGAATTGAATTGAATTGAATTAGCTAATATTAAGGAAAAGAAAACATTACATCCTTTAAAGTCCAATGTTTTAGGGGAAGCACTAGCTTTCTCAGTCTGAAATTCCAGCTCAGGCTGTGCTGCTCCCACATGAACACAGATGAGGCCATCAATCAATAACCTACCTACCTGATAAACACTACCTGGAATATATTTTACCACTGGCAAGAGTTCCTACTTCTCTCCATAAAGGTTATTGTCAGCAAAGCAGCCATGGAGCTGAAATGCATATTTGATAGAAAAAAGTGCAGTAAGAGAAATTCAAAGAATATCCAAAGTTGATTAGTTAGTACAACAGATATGCGCATGAAAATACTTCACATAAATCCTCTAATCACAAATCAACAATACAAATGAACAGTTACTTTGAGCAACAGTGGTTTCAAGTAATCTTTGTCACACTAAAGGAAAGAGGAGGAAAACAATGTAGCTAATATATAAGAATCACTGCAGCAAGGATGGAAAGTCTGATCAAGGCTTAGCAGGAGGAGAAAGAGATTACAGGCTAATATGGAGTTAACACAGGAATGGCGTAACACCCAGGTGTGCACATTCAGATCACCAGGGAAAGAGGTTTTAAAATATAGATGCTATATTTACATTTCACCTCAAAGTAAGTTGTTGCAGCAATGGTGTAAAATCATTGGAAACAGCTGTGTCAATTTCATCAACACCCACACTTTGCACTGACAGCAGACGTTGGGCACTTTCATGTAATCTTGCAATCAGCCTAACCTCATACTTTTCAGATCTCAGCATACAGACTCTGGGCCATATGTTAGCAGGTGAGGGTGCTGGATCTACAATTAGAAGGGGGGACTAGAGGGGTATTAACAATGAAAGGGCTTAGCCAGAGAAAAAGAGCTGTCATTTTCAGAAGGACAGCCTGTCAGTTGCAAGTGCTCATCCAATTACACCATGAGTGCCGTCTCTTTTGCGTTCTCGTTTTCTTCCCTTCCTCTGAATCTTCCTGTGCCCTCTGCTTTCCAGGGCACATGATCTCACTTTTCCTCTGCTCTCCTCCTTCATCCTTTGTTGGGTCTTAAAAGGTCTCCAGTAATTACTGCTCCTCTCCTCCACTCCTCTCTCCTTCTCTCGTCGACACGCCTATTTCTATCAACGTACAAAACAAAATCTGTTTCCACATCAGTTGGCATATTGCATCCAATGTGATTATTGTGCAGAAAACACAAAGTGTGGAAATGACTGACTGTGGTTTTACTGACAAGTAACCTGCCCAGACTCTGGGGAGCCACAGCTCCTGGTCAAGAAATAGTCCTGCACACTCCAAACCTTTTTTAAAAAATATATTTACACATGGTTTGTAAGAATCAAATTGATTTTAATATTTAAATATTAATAATCAGTTTCTTGTATGTTTTGGCTAATCTGTGTAGAAAAAAAAACAGACAGGTCAAAATCCACAAAAGAAACCGTTCAGAAAAATGCGTTTTATCTCACGTTGCTCTAATATTGACCCAGAGTATTGAGCTGCTGGAGAGTCAGAATACACTCTAGAGACAACATTGCCAGCCTCAGCTGTAACAGTTTCTCCCGGGAGGATAAGAGAGGAGAAGACCAGGGCCCACCACAGCTGGGACTTGGTCCATAGAGAAAACAATGTGACAGCCACTGCATCACTTCCAAAAAAAATAAATAAATAAAAATAAAGGAAAATTTAAATGTTCTGTTGGTAATATAAAGTGTATTGTGAATGTTGGGTAGAGGAGAACAGGCTAAAATCAAATGGGACTGAAGAAGGGCTAAAGATGGATTGTATTCCAACTCCACCAGATTTGTTTCACCCTGCTCTGCCGGATGCCAACATCAAGCCCTCACAGCAAGGAGGCTGGTTTTGCACACATCACAACAAAAAGATTAGAACAGAGAGAAGTGCCATGTCCAGGCGAGGTAAGACACACACGTACTACCCAGAAATGAGACACAACATTGGGTGGGGGGGGGGGGCTCCGTTTAATAAATTTTTCCTCAACCACTCATCACATTGATATTGTTTCTCTATTTGTCTCTAGTTGTGGGTCCAACAGATTCATCCTACAAACTATTCCCTGTTCTGTTGATCGTAGGATGGATTCTCGGTTGCATAGCTGTTGTCTACTTCGTCTTCATTTTTGCTTGGGTATCTGATTTCTCTTTAAAATGTATGACATGCTTAAATGTAATACAGCAATAATGTATGTATTTGCTAGATGTTTTTAAATGTGAATACTTTTGAATAAGTTGTGAATGCCAGTGGCTTGTCAGTCAGTCAGACTTTCAGCCCACCACTCTGACTCAGACTGAACTATCTCAAAAAATATTTGATAGGTTACCATGGGGCTTTGCATAGACCTGCAAGCCCCAAGACAATGATTTGCTGTGACTTAGCTGATCCCCTGATTTTCCTTTTTAGCACTACGTCATGGTTTCAGTTTAAAACAGAAATGGCTGGATGGCTTAAAATTTAGAAAATTTAAGATAGACATGGATGGCTCAATCTGGGTGAAATATTTTATCCTTGGCAACCACTTAATATTTCACATTTCATCAGATCAAGATGACATGTATACACAAGAGGAAAAGTACCTCAAAGAAAAAATAGTGACTAGAGATTATGTTTCAAAACCTACAAGCCAGCCTGAAGTCTCATCCTGTGTGTTGTCTAAGGGGCTTGGAAAGAAAAGCGTCTGGACTTCTTTGAGTTGCTTGAAGACGTTTCACTTCTCATCCGAGAAGCTTCTTCAGTTCTAAGGGTCAAATGGTGGAGAGTCCCAGATTTAAACCCAGTGGGAGTATCCCCCCAAAGAGGGACAAAGGACCCCCTGATGATTCTCTACCTAATCACATGAGTCAAGGTGTGAAAGCAGGTGTGGGTCACAATCAGCCAGGGTTTCGGGTGAGCTCATTATGAAACCTGGCCCCACCCTATCATGTGATTTCCTGAGATCAGATGGCCCAGGATGTGAGTGGGCGTTAAGGCATCTGGGAAGGGAACTCAAAACTGGATTATAGATGGCAGACAGTTGGTGTCGTAAACCACCGCCTCTGTTCAAAGATGGTCACTCACAGTGGACATAGATGGCTTCTTTCACTCCTCTACACTACAATAGGTGACACGGGGGAGCCCATGAAAGATAGACGCAACAACATTGTCATCCCCTATGTAGCCGGTGTATCAGAGAAACTCAGGAGAGTTTTCTCCAAGCACGGCATCCCAGTGTATTTCAGACCCAGCAACACACTCAGACAGAAACTGGTTCACCCGAAAGACAAAACTCCTAAACACAAACTTAACAATGTGGTGTATGCTGTACAGTGCAGCGAGGAATGCTCAGACCTCTACATTGGAGAGACCAAACAGCCACTTCACAAGCGCATGGCCCAACATAGAAGAGCCACCTCCACAGGACAAGACTCAGCAGTCCATCTGCATCTAAAGGGCAAAGGTCACTCTTTCGAGGATGCTAACGTTCACATTTTGGACAGAGAGGATGGTTTGAAAGAGGAGTGAAAGAAGCCATCTATGTCCACTGTGAGCGACCATCTTTGAACAGAGGCGGTGGTTTACGACACCAACTGTCTGCCATCTATAATCCAGTTTTGAGTTCCCTCCCCAGACCCCTTAACGGCCACTCACATCCTGGGCCATCTGACCTCAGGAAATCGCATGATAAGGTGGGGCCAGGTTTCACAATGAGCTCACCCGAAACTCTGGCTGATTGTGACCCACACCCGCTTTCACACCTTGGCTCATGTGATTAGGTAGAGGATCATCAGGGGGTCTTTTTGTCCCTCTTTGGGGGAAACTCCCACTGGGTTTATATCTGGGACTCTCCACCTTTTGACCTTAGAACTGAAGAAGCTTCTCGGATGAGAAGTGAAACGTCTTCAAGCAATTCAAAGAAGTCCAGACGCTTTTCTTTGCAAGCTCCTTTGACTACGATGACCTGGATGACTGAGAACCTTCACAGACATCCTGTGTGTTTGTTTTACTAATCTATTTTGATTTTCTTTGTTTGGCAGAAAAGTGGTATGTGAGGAAGAAATTCAATTCATCACAGAAAAATAACTTCTCCTTCCAGAGGGCACGGGGAAGAAAAGATCATCTGTACGCTTCAATATTAATTTTCTATCAGATACGGTCTGGACAGACAAGAAAATGTTTGTATGAAATTAGGGAACGGTTCCCTACTGTGATTGTTTGATAATAATGTTCACATGAATAATTCTCTGTCCTGTCATATATTGTTTTTTTCAAATAAACACATTTCTGCAATTATCTCCCATTCAATTGCAGTATTTATATTATACTGTAATCACTACAACATGAATTAAAACACTTTCAGGCATCTGGGATTGAAATCCATTAACTCCACAATCAAGTAGATATCCTATTGAGAACACCAGCTGTTTTTTGTCAGATAGTGTTAAATGTGAAACATTTGCATATTTAGGCTGCTGAACTTCACTTTGTAAACCATTTCAACTTTAAAAAGAATAATGCTTCATGTTAAAAAAAAACAAAGCCAAAAAAAAAACAAAACAGGAATATACTGTATTGTCAGTGTCACATAGCCACATTACTGGGACATGCCAAGTTCTGCTCAATTATAGTCTACAGTGAATGTATATAGCTGGGTGTAATTTCTGCTAAAATGATGCACCCCATTTGGTGCTTGTTCCAAAAAGTTGTCTGTGTGTGCATGTGCACGTGAGCCCTCTCTGTATATTCCTGTCATACAGCTGTGCATCAAAATTCTTTCTTAGTCTTAGGACTAGCAATATTGTTACCATGGCTACCACAAGTCTCTTTTTTTTTAGCAGTCCCGCACTCTCAATGGCTGTGAAACCATAACTCTTGAGAGATTAGACATCTGAGGAGTACTTTTTGTTCATAATTTGTTCTAAGAAATGTAAGCACCTGATGAACTGTTGCACACTACTGAATTCAGGCAGAATTTACTGTAGCACGTCAGGAAATGTTTGAAGCCAGTATTTGGACTTCAGCTATGAGTGATCAAACATCTTAGCTCATAAGTTAAAATGACCAAACTCTGCAATGGCGCTGTCAGCTTAAAGAGGCATTTTAAAGACTGCATTTAATAAGAGGCTATTACACTGTCTGGTTTTTTACTGCAAGTTGTGTCACATCCACTTTCCAGTAAGCAAGAGGTGTAAGCCTTATAATCGGGCACAGGCCAAATAAGCCTGTACATTGAGTGTCATGTTCAATATGTGCACCAGATGCAAACATCAGTCTAAAGGGTAATGAGGCTGAGATGGAAACTTTGTATACCACAACACCGTAATAGCAGAAACACATGTAAATTATAGTGACTCGCACACACATCTTCATGCTGACAAACATGCAAACACATGCAATTACTCTGCATCCTACTTATACACATATAACCTTTCATTAAACACGCATACAATGATTTGTAGTAATTTAATAGCGTCAGGTTGCTCGTAACAGATATTTTGCAGAATAATCATGCTTTATGCTGTTAACACACCCACTGTGCTCACTTCACAGCAAACCTGCCTTACACCACCTCACATCGAGATACGCATTCTTCACAAAACTTGCAGCCAGCCTCACTTTGGCATGCCTTCCCACTAATAGATCACTTTACAGGTACACCACATGGTGCTGTGCAAAAACATGTCTTCCAGGTGTGGTACATTAACTCTAAATTAATTCTATGTGTCTACACTTGACATTACACAATTACCACCTTGTTGTTTTGCCCTTGTTTAGTAGAAAAACATAAAACATGCATGAGTGGAACGCAAAACTGAGATCATTCTAATAAGATGCATCGTTCCTGTCAAACCTTACTGTAAGTATTGGATGGTAACAGCAATAATATTGCTTATTGTTTCCAATAATACCTGTAATTGTAACGTTATAGTGATGTAAGAGTCTTTTTTAGGCTTTAGGCTGATTTTAGCAGTAAATTTAACACCACTAATGATGCTGGCAATACGGCTGCAGTTCTCCTATATATAACCCTGGAACCACCTGGCCTAACAGAGGCTGTTTGATACCACCACCACCTGGGGCAAAGCCAGGTCCATTTTGGTCTTAAACTTATTTTGGGATGGGAAAAAAGTAGCCTGTATGTGGATCTAATGCTCTTGAAAGACTCATGGGGAATAAATGCATTTGTTTTAACAGTAGCTGTGGGCCAATTCAGCTGTAGTTAAGAAATCAATAGCTTCTTAAAATAAACACGGAAAATGACAGTTAAACTTGAGTCAAATCTTGTTGTGGAGTTGATACATAGTGAACAAGCCAAATATATAAAAGCACTGCCTTAACATAAGCACCATGACCAGCCAAGACAAGAGATTAAAGTAGAACTGATGGTTTTTCTTGATAATTAAAGACGGAGGTTGAAAGAATGCACATCATGTTTTAATTGTCTGATTTAATCCAAATATCTAGCAGCTGATGATTTGATGATATTTTATCAAGAGTGTTTAACAAAGCAACTATCTGGCCAGCAAAATCAGCAAACCAGCAAAATGGAAAGACTGCATTCCCAGAAAGCCCTACAAAGTGCTGCATGTCGAATTGGCATTTCTGATTGTGACAGATAATAGTGTTTCATCAGTTGAACCAATTAAGTGCTGTGACCTGTGTGCCAGTGTCTTGAAGCAGTTAATAAGAAATGCGTGGTCCACTTAGTGAGACAAAATGTAAAATTAATGGAACTGATCTTTCACCTGTTATCTGCTAAAAGAAGATCAATGGTTAGTTTAATGGCAGAACACACTAGAGTAGACATGGTTGAAACATGAAAGGGAGAGGGGGGGGGAAAGCATATGTGGCTGTCTTCAGATAACTGAAGTGGATGCCTAGCTGTCAGCTCAAGGGTCGATTAGAGCGAGCTACAACATGCAGTTTCACCTGCGAAAGAGAAACAAGATCCAGTGTGGAAAGTTGTGTGCAGCCAAAGTAATCAGTAATCCTCATCGGATTAAACTTTTAAACTTTTGCAGCTATCTATCCAAATGGACTCAGCTAAAAAACAAATAATAATAGGTAAACAAACAAAGAAAAAGATATTTAAAAACAAAAACAGATTTACTGAACAACCACAGGAGGTCACTGTTTTATATTAATTATGAAGTGAGCACAGACACTAATGTGAAGCCTTAAAGCTGTTGATGCAAAAAATATTTTTTAAAGTTTTATCATGTCCTTTTTTCAAATATTTTAAACTGTATTTACACATTGTCTATGCTGAGTACTTGAGGCAAACTAATACACATATGTCTTTTTTAATTCTTAAATTCTTGACAATATTTTTAGAAAAGGCATTAAACAGTTTCTTTTGATATATCTGCACTCACTAATGTGAAGCTGAAGAATTTTATATGTTAATTTATGTATTAAATGAAAACCACTAGCGACAGTGAATTGTTCCCGTGCCCGTGTGATCTTATGAATTCTTTTCTTTTATACTAATGCATGAAAAAGTAAAGAGCCATATAAAAAAAACTTCAGGGAAAACTCAACCAGTTTGAACTCAAAATGGGTGGCTATCAGCAGCCATTAAAAACAAGAGCACAGCAAGAGGGCACTTCACAATAAGAGCTCCTTTTGAATCAAGTGAGCAATAACAAGATGTGATTTCCTACCTGAAACACTTTCTCACTTATGATTCTCCTAACATATTATTTGCACGTGGCAGTGTGCCTATGCACATGTGCTTTTGTGCATACACCGTGCAGTGCCCCAAGCACTAACACACACAAGCATTCCAGAGACTGGAAGAGACACCCCCCCCCCCCCCCCCCTCCCCCAAGATACACACGCAAATACACACATACCCACACACATACCAGTAGACCCACCATTAAGGTCACCCAAAGGGCGCACGATGGAAAACTGAGTAGTTTTATGACCAGAGGGCAACAGAAGGGAACTTTGTAGTGGGAGCGAAAACAAAAGAAGAGCTGGCACTGGTGACTTTCTTAAAGTTGAAATGGCAGTAGGCTTTAACATTTTAAGCCCAGAAGTGCTAGTTGTGTTGTGAAATATAAAATAAAATAATAACAGCAAATTAAAAAAAACAAAAAACAAAAAAAACCTCAAGTCACTCTTTAATGTGTTTTCGTTTAATATCCCCCCTCTGGGTTACCACAGCAGTCTACAATGTTCACAGTGCAAAATAAACTGTTCAGCCTCCTAGGAACATGCTGAGGTGTTGTAATGTTAGCTGTGATGTTAGCTAGTGTAGCTGCTAATGACTGGGAAGGTGAGAGCACGAGGAAAGTGGGTGGTGTGAACTTTCAGCTAACTGCCAAAGTGTTACAGCCAGTGGGAGCAAAAGGGGGAATCTTGGCAGTAAATAAGCAACTGCAACTAATATTCTACTGAAAACAGTAACTGAATGAATCTCAGATAGGGCAGAAATGTGTTAACCAGAAGCAGCAGGTGAAAATATCTTTGTTGGCTGTTTGTTGTTTTATGCAGTCAAGAAACACTAAATAAAGTTTGTCCTTGCTTTTTAAAGTCACCCTGTTTGACACACTGGCGACATTTTGTAGACTCCAGCATAACCCCCAAATACTTCTGGTCTGCTCTGCCAATGAGAAGCATGCACTCACGTGAAAGTTTTTATAGTGTGGTAAAGAAGAACTACAAAAATGAAGACATAAACAAAATAATTCCAGGCTTTACTTTTTGTCTATTTGCACAAGTATGTGTTTTTTGGCCCTTGCCCCTGCAGCAGCACTCTCCCCTTTCTTAAGATATTTTTGACACTTTTCTTCAGAGTTTGGTCATATTTCCTGTGCTCCTACTTGGCATCCCTGTCCCTCACATCATGTGCGTTATAATTCTCTTTGGCTCACCTCTGAACTTCTGAAGTGTTGTTTTCCTTCTTCTTCTTCTTCTTCTCATTCCCTGTACGTCCCTGACAGTTTCCCTCTCTAGTCTCAGCCAAGGTGCAAGCCATCCCCGTGCCAGGAAATGTGCTTGCTAGTTCATTGCAGCATGGGGTATATTTACTAGCAGGCAGCTTGGGAGCTGCTATAAAGATATTGCACAGTCATTTGTTTGCATTGTGACTAACTTTTGGCTGGCTTCACACTCAGCTCCTACTCCCCCAATTCTTATAGGCCTAATTAGTGGGGGAAGCTGCATTTAGATTAAATATTTGCCCTCTCTGTGGAAATTTCAAAAATAAACCACTTTATTCATAATACACGCATCAAGTCAACAATATTGTGTGAGTGGAATGTAATGTATGTCCATACTTTAATCTTTACAAGGCCATCAGGGAAATGCAGATTTCAAGCTTTGATGTAGAATATTTGAATGATTTTCTGCACAATTTTATTAGGTACACCTGTTAAACTGCTCTTTATCACAAATATTTAATCAACCAATTACATGGCAGCACTTATGTAGACATGGTCAAACCGAGCATTAGAATAGATAAGAAGAAGTTGACTTGTTGGTCTGACTATTTCAAATCTACCGGATTTTGATTTCAGATAGTATGGTCAGACTTAAACAACATAAAAACATTGATCCATCCCAGTTATGTCAGTTCAGGCTGTAGTGGTGTAGGAGATATTCTCTTGGCATCCTATCATGTCAATATGAACCAAAATTGCTAAGTAAGGTTTCCAGTGCTTTGTTTATTCTAAGAATTAGGCATTTCTGAAAAACTGAGAAGAAGAGGAAAAAAAAAACAAACATATCATCAGCTAATTATTGTAGTAAATGACTTCAGCTTCGCCCAAAATTTTGATTTCTTGTTTCTCAAGGATTTCTGACAAGATTAACCAACCTTTCACATGTTACTAGCACGTCCTTCCTATCCCAGATAACATGCATTCAGAAATATATTTGAGCTAAAGAACAAAAACACCCATGAACATAATAAGTCAAGCTGTCTGCAGACATACTGTGTTTTTTAAAGGTTTATTCTGAAAGAAAGATGCTTCTCAAGATGATAATCAGTCATTCTTAGAAAGTATCTAAATACAGGCAACTGAGGTATTTCTGTCTTTCTACAAGTGGACTGAAAGTGAGAGAAAGAAAACCGAGTGACCAATAAAGACACAAAAACAGCTAGCACAAATAGCATTGAGAATATCTGTCTATATATATATATATATATATCAATATATAGATGTATAGAGATATATATATATATAGATATATATCAATATATAGATGTATAGAGATATATATATATATAGATATATATATATATCTCTATACATCTATATATTGATATATATCTCTATACATCTATATATTGATATATATATATATATATATATATATATATATATATATATATATATCAATATATAGATGTATAGAGATATATATATATATAGATATATATCAATATATAGATGTATAGAGATATATATATATATAGATATATATATCTCTATATAGATATCGATACATATATCTCCCGCTCGCCCCTGCAGGCAGTTTAGCTTTCAAGCTGTAGTGCTCTACCAAAGGCCTGGGAGCTTGAATATATATATATATATATATATATATATATATATATATATATATATATAGTTTGGACATGGAAGGCGTATACAGTCTACATGATCATGTACATCATTCATTGCACTAATTTCTAGCTTTTCTAGCTTTTTCAACTTACAATTTAACATTAAAAAATAAAACCACATGAAATGGTTAATTAAATTCTACTGATTTAATACAATCACCTGTATTCAAAAAATGGATGCACTTGTGATTTTTTTTAATGTTTCTGAAACTATATAAGAAGCTTAATCTTTTTGCTTTGTGCTTATAATCACCGTAAAACAAAAACAGAAAACATTGGCTATATGGCACACTTTGTAAGATTAAGCCAAGATAAAAATGGGAAATCACTATGCTTCTTCTCAATAGTTAAACATTTTATGAACACACTTATTCAATGTCTTATCAAAAGTTTGGAAGCTTAATAATACGCTCACATGAGTTTGTTAAAAATCAGATTCTTTTTTGACTTTGGCTTTTCGTACTGATAAAAACATGAAACGCAATGTGGCAATTACTGAAATCAAGCCGGGGTTATTATATAAACTGGACAGACCACGGACAGCTCTTTGCACTCGTTATGCTAAGTTAAGTCATATGGCAGCTGGCTAAAACACTGAGACGTGAGAGTGGTGTTGATTTTCTCATCCAATTCTTAACGAGAAAGCAAACGAGCATGAGAAAAAGCCGAGCTACTTGTTTAATAATACATTTTCTTATCCTTTGTTCTCCCACAAATGCACATACACACTCACACAGAGTAGCACAACTGTAAGGCATACCAATCTGCTTGACAAACAGCAGGCAGTTATAACAAATGACGTACAAAGACTGGAAAAGACACAGAGACATTCATTCACACGGAAACACTCAGGAGTCTCGAAGAACGAAAAGGGTTTGGTGTCTGTCGATTGTCGTCTTTATGACTTATGACCAGGTGTCATCTTAAAGGCAAAAACTTCATTTTGGTTTATAATCCACGTTCTGCTAATGAAGAGCAGCCACCTGCCAACTGCGGTAAAGATGTTAGCATTGATTATAGAACAGCACTGTGTAATATGCGATCGCGATTAAATACTCGCTGCTCTATATAATAAAATGACTTTTGATTTTCTATAATAATTTATCTAATCTAGTTTTATGGATGACCAAAGATTACACTATGAGTACACTGAAGAGTGGATCAGCATGTTGATGAAGGCTGAAACCAGCTGAGGTTTTATGAGAGTACAGCTCAGGCCCACATACAATAGAGTGGTTCAGCCCTGTTACATGTATATGAGTGTGAGTGGGTGTCTGGTGTATTCATATGCCAGTGGGCTGAGCACATTTGTCTGTCTGCTGCTCTTCTGCCAAATACTTTTGCAGAATTTAGACTGAAACACACTCACATGTGCACTCACAAATACACATTGGACTCATAAATGAGAAGCAAAACAAGAAAAATTGAGAGAAAAATAAAAACAAAAATACAAAAGTGATTGTATGAGTAGGAGAATAATTGGGCTGAATGAATGAACTACAGTGTCAGAGGTGGAGAGACAGTGCTCAGTCCATCCATCTACGAGGGTACAGTGTGCTGCCGTCCTTGGATGAAGTGCATACTGCAGTGTCAGTCCACCAGCCATGGTCCATCCAGTCAAGAGCTAAGGGAAGCTTCCATTTTAATGCAGCCCCCGGTGAGTTCTTCAAAAATCAGAGGGTAGAGGTACTGTAGGGGAATGGGGAGGACCCATCCCAGAGGTATGTGAATCACCACACACGGCAGATGTTGTCAGGAACCATGTAGCTGCTTTTGTTGCAGTTGAATGCTTTGGCAAATTCTGGGAAATTCTGAAGGGAGCCTAGTACCCTGTGAACGTAGAGAGGAGATTGATGGTTGGAGCTGAAGTTGTTATATTAGACGGGGACTTGAAAGTGAAATTAACATGACATATCATTTTGTCTAGGTTTTAAAATGTTAGCTACCATTGTAATTTGTTTTCTGCCCTTTGCCGGCAGCACATAGCTGATTGATGTAGAGAAAATACTCTTGGTTTGAGTTTACCTGAATTTCCCTGGACTGTGTACGTCAACTTTAATGGAATTAACAGCTTGCTCTGGCCGATGTGTTCCACACCACACCTGTAAAAAGACAGTGATTAGGATGCACTGAATTGCACCAAGAAATCTGCACATCTATCCATTGCTTAACCCAGTCATCCATCAATCCATCCATCATTCAGCCATCATTATTGCTAAGGATTGTCTTATTGCATTGGAGTCACACTGGGTTAAATATGTACACTTGGGTTTTAAGGGGTATTTATTTATTATTTTCTTCTTTTTTTTTGGGTTGTATGGAAGCCCCAAACGCAATTTCATTGTTCTTGACAATGACAATAAATAAATAAATACTAAATACTAAATACTATTCAATCAATCCACCAATCCATCCATCCATCCATCCATCCATCCATCACGAAGCATGCACATTTTGCAGGATATTTTTCTAATGTTGCCTACAGTCCTAGGAAAGATCAGAACTACAATGCATGTGTAAAAAATGGCTTATTATTCAACAAACAACTGCTGCATCAGACAGTAAGGCTATTACCTGAGCAAAGTTTAGGAAGAAGAGTTGATCATGGGAAAGGTCAATTCCAGGCAGAGGTGGTTCCTCTCCATGCTGCTTTACGTAGTTCTTGTAGGCCTAAATCAGTGACACAATCTTACCCAGCAGTCATGTTGAATACATCCAAAAATCACACTGATTATGAAATCATAACTTATGTCACCATGTTTGCAGACAGAAAAATAAATGCATATGGATCCATCCTGTCTCCCTGAGATCTACGTATTAATTAGAAAAATAATCTAGACTTTGCGCTGAAAGAGAAAGAAAAAAAAGTGTACCGTGTATGTACTTTGTTAGACATGTATAATTTATGTGAAAATACTATACCTGCTCTTTCATGTTGCATTCAAGTCTTTGAATGTCTTTTCTGTGCTTTGCCAAGCTAAAACTGATACATCCAGCAGCGACATTATGTCCTTTATTGCTGTGTTTACAATAGCTAATGAGCCAGCCTGTGACCTAACAAAATAACTAGTCTATTAATGTTATAAAGCAGATGACAATAGCAAGCTGCAGACTGAATCACCTCCTCTCTTATCTGTAAACTGGGCCTCTTAAACAGACTTTCTCTCTCTCTCTCTTTTTTTTCCAGGCTCATTACCTGATACGCCTGTCGTATCCCTCCATTGTCAGCAATGTTTTCTCCGAGGGTGTTGTTACCATTTAACTGGAGAGGCGATATAGGGACATAGAACACAAAGATTGACAGGGGAAAAGGACAGAAGGAGGCTGTAATTTTTCCTCTGTATTTCAGCAAATCGTACATATAACTTTTGGGATATAGGAAATCATTTCACAAGGGATAAAAGAAGCATTGTTCAAAAGAAAAGGACACAGAAGGTGAGACAAAGAGAAGGAGAGGAAGAGCCATTGATATGTCAACACAAAATATTAAGGGCACCTGGAGCAGAGAAGGTATGAGGCAGCAAAATGTGTGGAAAGACAGAAAAATGACCAACAGATAAGCTGGCAAAGGTAACAGGAAAGCAAATTATGAGATAAAGTAAAGTTCATGATAATATTGGGGGAAAATATGGGAGGAAATTTGATAAGAGAAAGAAGAAGGATGGATATAGTTCAGATGAACGTACATGTAGTCCACTAGCGAGATCCCAAGAGAAGTTTCCGTACTGATCAACAATGCACTTCGACAGTTCGAGGAACCTCTGTGTTGAGTCTGGTGTCCACCAGTCCTTCAGGTCGCCATCCTTATCATAGTTACGGCCTAAAGAATGAATGGGACGTGGACAGGTTGAACTTGATGAACAAGAAAACAAGAATATCAAGAGCACTTAAATGCTATATAACATATAGCAACTAACATATATATTCTATGTTAGTTGCATATTTCAATTACATTTATGTGTTTGTGAACAGTAGATGTCAGTACAAATAAATCCTCTCATCTCTGAAGCAGAACCAAGTTGGAAAAAAAGTTCTGAGATCCTAAATGGTGTTACAAAACATGTTTTTCTGGTACCAGTTACAAGGGGAAATCTATTACATATATATATATAATTTATTTTTCCAAAGATCAATGCAGTCTGCCAGAACTGCCCCAGGGAGGAACAAAGAGTAACAATGCGAAAACTCATACCATTGTCATCAAAGCCATGTGTGATCTCATGACCGATTACCATGCCGATGCCGCCATAGTTGAGAGACTTAGCCTGGCCTTTGCTGAAAAAAGGAGGCTGAAGGATTCCAGCAGGAAACACTGACACCAAGAAAAGTAAAATAAATAAATCAGCAAATACATAAAATATGTATTGTTTTAGTCTTTTGCAGTTTAATCTTTGCATATATGTGAAATACCTATTTGATTTTTGCTGGATGAGTAGAAGGCATTGACAACAGCAGCTCCAGTTACCCACCTGGAGAAAGATGTTGGAATTAACCTACAGTGAAGAGCACTACTGCTACAGTAAAGAGCACTAGACTACTGTGAAATGCATGTTTGATGAAATATATCAAAATTAACCTGCAGTTATTAATAGCTGGGCTAATGTTAGCCTCCCAGCCGAGGAAAGCTGAACTCTATACGTGGGTAGGAGTATGTGTGGGAGAATGATCAGTGCACTGTGCTAAATGTGAGATACTGGGGTACACCAAAAGTGGCAAAAAGAGAAAAAAACTGATTTATTACTGCTAATTTAAATGGTAATAATTGCAGCTTAATATACATCTGGAATAAGGCAGTTTATTCTACCCCTCAATGGAAAGCTTACTCTTCTTTGTTGACTTTTACTCTGAGTTTCCGCAGGCGTTTCTTCTGCACATACTCCAGGTTCTGTAGGATGTTTTCAAAGTACTCCTCTGCACTGTAGCTCAGCTAACACCAACACACAGAAAAACAGGAGGATTAGCCGAGATGAGAGCTATCAACACTTGGCCATATATTCTCCAGCAAAACTCATAAAAGCCAGGAATTCACAGAGATTTTTCACAGAACCGATATGCGGCTACAATAAAGGCGCTCTGTATTCTGCTGAAATGATTCCATGAAAGAAGGAAAACATTCTCAGTTGCATATTTTCAGATACTTACATCTTTGTACTCATTGTTAAGATATTCGCCATCCATGATGTTGTCTGAATAGCCGATCCGTTCCCGAATAGCTCGGGCCTGCACAAGAATAGGTTGAGAAAATTGAACAAACATTTTTAGCCATCAACTATCCTGAAATTCAGAATGGGCTATACGTATAACAATCATTAACTGTTATAGCTAAAAGTATAAGCAATACCTTCTCCTCAGCTGCTTTCTTGGTCTCTGCATCCATCCATGTCAGGTCATCAAGGTTACTAATGAACACTTCCCGAATGCCTTTAATCATCTCTTCCATCTAAGCCAAACCACACAAACACAAACAAAGAGTGAAAACCTCATCATATCAGTCAGAACAGATTTACTGCAGAAGGAGACTATCATCAAAAGTCATCTGAAGTTATGCCAAGCAATCTTGCAACATACTGGGCAACAAATTCATAAAAATGCACTTCCCTGAATTAAGCCTCATTATTACATAGTCACGTATGAATGCAGAACAACTCCAGGTTACACTCTGTGTAGGAGACCTTGGCAGACATTTTCAGAAGTGTGATATTAGTTTAACATGACATATTTTTTTCTATCAAGTGTTAAAATTGGCTGTAAATTGGCAATAATCAGATATGCTTCATGACTAAAAACAACTACAACTACCAAAAGAAAATTATTATTAAATAGATATTTCTTTGTACATATAAAAGTCTCATCTTGTTTTAAAATTCTCTACAGTAGATGTCTTCACTCCTTGACTGCATGGTTACAAATACATTATTGATCATGCTACTGCTCTACATATTTTAAAAATCTACATTCGCTTATAGATGCATTCAGCATTTTAGGGTTTCATTTCTGGTTACTCGAATGATCCTGAGCTTCATGAATTTAAATCATAGAAGAGATATTGCAGCATAACGGCATCCATGCGATAGGCAGGCCAGTTATATTATTTTTATTTAACACATGAACGAGTGCAAGTGAAAAGATGCTTCAGAGCAATAGTAGCTTCAGATAATGAGATTTTCTTATGCAAATTCAAAAATCATCAGTCATCACATCAAAAGCTCACTTTTCAGTGAAACCTGTGGTGCATGTTTCTATAATGTATTTGCCCTGAGCTACATGTTTTCACGATCTGACTGACGGCACCAGTGCAAACCATGCCTGTACTTTGGCCATCAGACTTAAAAAGGCAAAGGTTTTTTGGCCACAAGCACAACAAATACACAACTGGGACAATTCAAATGAAAGTGAAATGAATCGCCACCAAATAACAAATGCAAAGAGAACAGAAACAGGAAATTTAAAAAAAAATAACTTCAGAGACATCAAAGGTCACCCTTCAAGAGTCCTCTAACCACAGATTTATTTTGAGGCCACAGTAGGCAGACAAAAGGCACACCAGCTTCTCATCACATTAGCAGAGCCCTAGCTAACATAATGCGTGACGACTTGGAGAGCACACTGTGGTTGCTGACAAACCAGCAGCGATTATACTTAAGAGGCTTTTCTAAAAACCTTTTAACATACTTGTGATAGTGTTGTGTGCATGGATACGCTGTGTTCCAGTTGTTGGTTTTTTTCTTTTAGTCAAAGTTTTAGTATGATTATGCTTCTTTGTCACACAGTGCTGCAAATTAGGTGCATTATCTACCCAAAGCTAGCAAAGTGCTCAAAAATAGATATTTTTCATTCACCATGATTTAGTCCACATGGACTGAGTTTGGAAAAGTAGACAGTTGGACCCAAAGTTACCTTATCGTAATAAAAAGGGGGATGCTTAGAAATGTAATGCTTTAGCAACAATCTAATGAAAAATATTGTAATTCAACTTATCAGAGTTACATATTTACCATCTACATTAACTATTTTGAATTACTTTATATACCATATATACTTACTGGTCAATTTTTAGGTACACCTTTCAAGTACCAGTTTGGACCCTCTTTTGTTTTCAGAACTGTCCTAAATCATTGTTGCACAGATTCAACAAAGTGCTGGAAACATTCCTCTTATTTGATTTGTGAGTGTTTGTGTTGTTTTGTCATGGTCCTGGGCCATGTTGGCCCAGTATTCTTAGTTTCCATGTGTTTTGTATTTTGTTCTTTATTTATGCCGTGGTTCCTAGGTTCTGTTAAGATGTTGCTTATTTGATTACCCTCTGTGTATCTGTGAGCCCTCGTTTCCCCTCCTTGTGTTTTATTCCATCTTTTCCCCAGCCCGTTATGTCTGTGCTCTCCCCGGGCTCTCTCTCCTCCTGTCTGAACCTCTGTGTACTTCCTGTTTTACTTTGACAGTCTCCCGTCAGTGTTGCGTTTACTCCTGCCGTGTCTTGTTATGATTATCAGTTTCACCTGTGTTCCCCGTGCGCTCCCACTTCCCTCATTAACCCTCTGTGTGTTTATGTCTGTGTCTCCCTCAGTTCTGTGTCACGTTCTCCCTCATTCATGGCTGTGTGTTTCTCCGTGCAATATGTTATAGTTTCCAGTTTAGTTTGTATGGTTTTTCTGTCCAGCAATAAAGCTGTGTTTTGAGTTCAATCCTGCCTCCGTGAGCTTGCGTTTGGGTCCTCATCCTGCCTGCACACAGCCGCAACCATGACATGTTTAGCCGAAATATATTTCTGAATGCATATTATATATAAGATTTGCTAATTACATCTGAAAGGTTGGTTAAATTAAATTATTCATTGCAATAATAACTTTTGTTAGGGTTTTTCCTTTTATTTATTTATTTATTTATTTTTTTGAGAAGTCATATATACACTCACTGGCTGCTTTATTAGGTATATTTTTCTAGTACCATGCCTTAATTTTTAGATTAATCAAGATGCTGGAAAAACTCCTGAGAGATTTTGGGCTATATTGACATGATAGCATCAGCTGCTGCAGATTTGTTTCTGCATATATCCCGTTCAACCCTGTCCCAAGGGTGGTTTATTATTGTATTGACATCTGGTGATGTTATGTTCAATAAACCAGCTTTATCATACAGTGTGTTATTCTGTTGGAACACAAAAAACATCAGAAGATAGATAGACTATACACATAGACTATGGTGTTTAAATGACACTTAATTTAAAACCCCAAAGTCTATCATTAAATTTCCCCCACACCATTACACCACTAGCAGCTTGTGCTATTGATTCATGGCAAGGTGGAACCATGCTTTCAAACTGAGATTTATTAGACCAGGTACCATGTTTCCAATCATTTATTGTCTAGTTTTGATGAGCTGATGTAAGTTACAGCCTCAGTTTCCTGTTCTAAGTTTACAGGAGTGGCAGCGATTGTGGTCTTCTACTGCTGTAGCCCATCTGCTTTAAGATTTGAGGTGTTGTGACCTCTGAGATGCTCTTCTGCATACCTTGGTTTATAAAGTGGCAGATGAGTAAATATTGTATCGATGGTATACTAATAGCAGCAGTATAAAACAATAATTTACCTAAAGTACGCACTGAAAGGAAAGAAGAACATATCAAAAAGATACTGTATCTGTGTCACTTAAAGAAAGTGTGGCAGCTGCAGGTCAGTTAGTCACAATGAAATGTGTGTACTGTGTGCATCAGAGGATGTACTGCCATACAAAGATACTGTAAAATTCTTGATGATATGACAGAAATGTACAATAATGTATTTCTATTTGTGAAAGTTGTACATGGTCGCAAATAAAAATTGATTCACATGCACAATGTCAGATGCCACAGCTCACACATACACATGCATAGGCAGTTTGAATTTACAGTGTGGGTGGTGTGATCGTGCTAACAAGGACACCTTGTTCAGCTGCTTTGAGTGGAGGCAAGCAAAAACTACAGTATTCTGATAGACAAGACACAAATGTGACAAAAACACAAGTGGGTGTCAAAATACTCTCCATCAGATGTGCCTGAAACACATGTTTTTTGTTGTATGTATGACTAACTGAATACATAAACGTCCACACTCCTCTTGTAATGCCCTGCAGAGGCATTTTTAGATTATCAGTTTCAGCTTTCAATAAACAAGGTGCGGAATTCCATTACAGAGATTGTATCTTGTCTAATGAAGGATATTTCCAAGAGCTCTTTATCTTTGATTGAGTCTAATGTGTTTTAACAATACAAAGCCTAATGCACCTTCTACTGACCAGTTCTTTACTCTTTTCAGAGAATGCCTCCTGCACATAAAGTCGTCCCACAGCATTTTCCAGGTTGTTGTTGACGTACAGAGCACACTGTCGCCACACTGCTGCCTCTGACGTCGTACCAGACAGAGCCTGCAGGGAAAGTAACAAGGCACAGATCAATTAAAGATGAAGGATAAACTGGTCAGCATATTGTTTAAAGAGGCTCATGGCAATAGGAAATGGGGCAGTGGGGAAATGATTAGATTAGAAAAAGGATTACCAAGATTTTTAAGGCATGGAGGAAGAATATGAATGAAGCAACGTGTTGAAATCGACTGTTTATTAGAGCCTGACTGATACTGCAGTTTTAGCATCAATTAAATAGGTGTGTGGGTGGTGGTAGGGTTTGATTCCCATCCCCCACTTTATTTTAAAGAATTTTTCAAAATGAAAACTCTTAACACCCCCCCCCCAAAAAAAAGTCATTGAAAATATAAAATCTTCTAATTTCTAAAAATGTGCCTATTTTGCATGTTGCATAGACAAATCTCAAACATGTTTTAACCTTAGATGGTTTTCCAGTAGCCTTGTCAGTGTTAGAAGATAAACTGTATCAGCTTAAGGTAACTGATATTGCTTTGTGAAAGTAGCAAAAAAGTGCAGTAAATAACCATTTGGAAGCAGCCTTATGTGCTAATGTAACTGTGGTTTAGATCATTTCTGTTTAGCACTAATTGCCAAGTGTTAACATGCTCACATATTCCAGCAAGGTGGTGACAGTGGTAAACAAACCTGCAAATGATCAGCATGTTGGCATCTTAAACATGATCCCATGCTAACTTTAGCATTTAATTCAAAGCATAAGTATTGTCATTTAGCCCCATACCAGCAGGAACATTACTGCAAACATTTTTAACTGCTTTGCACCCTGTGTTGTTTGCATTTCTTTTAATAACTTAGGTAAGCAGCAGTGTCTGCAAACAGGACCTTCCATGGACTATAACAGCATCAAGGTCCTGTACGTATACCTTGCGGAAGGCTTTCCTGGTGTCTCTGTAAGCTCTGCTAAGACCCACCACCATGTTCATAGCAAAACGCCACACCATGTAGTTCTGCAGATCCCTGTGAGTAGACAGAAACATGTTGAGAAAAAAGCAATCATACTCACACAAAGCTATCAATACTGTGCACTCCCTCCCCCACAAGCTTAGAGACAAAAACAGGCTTTTATACTCCATCACAGATACAGACTTAAATGAACACACCTACCTCTTGGTGTATTTGGCCAAGATCAGGTTGAGCCTTCTGTAATAGTTGGGCGAGTAGTTTATGACCTTTTCTGTGTCAGGGACGCTGATGTTGACTGTATTCATTATTTTAGCTGTGAAGTAACTCCAGTCAAATAGCTTCAAAAGGAGTTGTTTTTTTTTTTTTAAATCCCCCCAGAGATAAAGAGGAGAAGAAGATAAAGATGAGAAAGAAGTATCTATGTGAAATGAAAACAGCAAACTGTGGTACATAAAGAATTTTTTTTTTACCTGTGATTCAACCTCAAGGGTGAAGTTGGCGTTCAGGTCCCCCAGTTCCATCTTGTTGTAAAGCAACACCGGGTTGTTACGATCCTCTGGGGTATCAGTAGCCTTGGAAAGAGCAAGACAGAGGGGCTAAAAGTCAAGAATGCTGTCACAACCCTCCTGTTTCCCGACACATGCGTACAGTTGCAGTGCAGGTCCAGCAGCATCAAAAGTATTTGGCGTCCCAGGAGGCTTTGGCTCTGTAAATGTCAGAGCGCGAATGGTGTGACTGCCTTGTAAAAGCCAGCAGCTGAGTGGAGGAGAAGTGAAGCATGGCAGAGAGCAGAGCAGAACAGACTAGGATGACAAACACAGAGTGTGGAAAACTGTTGATGAAAAGTCACGGTGTTGGGATCAGGCTGGTTAACAGCTTGTTTTAGACATCAGCTGCTACAGACTGGAACCACAGACACACACACAGAGGAGGGAGGTTTGGTCTACAAATGGATGACAGGAGGGTCATCCTGCTAACAGAAACCTTTTGTGTTAAGTTAGATGAAAAAAAACAGAACTAGAATACAGAAGGAAGAAGGAACCTTTGAACCATCATCTTTCCAGTCTGTCAAGAAGTACCAGCTTAGACAGAAAGATAAAGCTACTGAACCTGCACAAAGTCTTTGCCCTGCTAAAGTTTTTGCCTGCATTTTAACTTACATCAGTTGTAGGTTGCCTCTTGTGGGATTATAATATTATTTTATGCCATGTTATACCCCTAAATAAAGATTGTGAATTATTATGTCGTTTTAGTTTGCATTATTCTCCTGAATTAGAAGAAGGTGATAACTATTGCATTTGTTAAACTGATTTGCATTACATTAGACTGCTGATTTATTGTGAATGAATGATATTGTTTTATGATGCATTATACTGCTGAGTTATAAGAAATACTGTTCGCAGAAAGTCATCGCCTTATTTGTCTGATTAGAAGAGAACAGAACATGCTGGAGTTTTCTGCCCCATCTCAGCAGGAGCAGATAAACAGGGAGCCAAGGTCGTAGCTTAGGCGCTGTGTGAGAGAAAGAATGTGAATGTTTAGGCTTTTATGATTAGGTGGGGGCCACTAGAGGCTATAAGAGGTTGATCAATGCTCCACCATTTTGAGATCTGATGCTGTCTGCGTACGGTGTCCATCTCCCACGCGTGTGATCATTAAAATCATTGTTTGACTCAACCCGGCCGGACCAGTGTTGTTATTGTGGTTTTTCCTCTTGTGTCCATCCCCAATATTTGAATCCGTAACACTCTATATACTGAAATGATCACAGTAATTATGTCACCACAGCCTGCAGCTCTACATTTAACTGCAGGTCAGTGAGCTCTATCAGGTATGATTCAGAAAATCTTGGATTTCACAAGGAGGCAACTCACTGAATCTCCTCAAAAATGTGCAAGTGTTTTTCATTATGTTGACTTGCTTATTAAGGTATCTGCTATTTTACTGCTTTATTACTGACAGTTTACTCCAAGTTACCATTCCAGGTTATGGTTAACTTTCTTCTGTAATATTTTAGTTGACTGTACTATTCAGTCTCAATGGCTGTCACCTCATTCACTAGCCTCAAAATTGAGATTAGTTTAGCTTAATACCAGCCTGCTTTGCATCACTAACAGTAGTTTTAAATCAATGACATCCCAATGTCTCTCTTTCCATTACCTGAAAAATATTCTCTTTCAGCTAACAAGAAGAAAATGTCACTCCCTTATCTGCACATAGGTCAAGGAGAACGGGAATGAAGAAGCTCAGAAAAAAAGGTGTATTTCATATTTTATAAAATGGTATGTGTTTAACTACACGTCTTCTGTTGCTTATCATTGGAAAAGGGTAAGATGTGAGAAAGAGGTTTATTTTTGATTGTGGTGTAGTTCAGTTTGCCACATAATCTTGCTAGCTGTTTCATTATGGACAGCTCTCAACCACCAGGAAGTCTACACTAGCAACAGTGCCCAGTGACAACTAGCCAGTTTTAGTTTGACGATATCTATTTTATATCTACCACACTTCTCGCAGTGGACCGGGAATTATTTTACATTCAGTTATTGATCATAATCAGACTTGGAACTGGATGAATACTTGGAACTGAGCAGGCTTGAACTACAGTATGCATTACTGAAAACAAGATCTCTTTCCCATGGTTTCTCAAAGCCATAATAAGCATATTTTGAAAAGTACAGGAGGTTCTTAAGTATTTGAATTCATATTTCTACTTGTAAAACGGCAAAGCACAAATCCATACTTACATTAGCAATGTCTCTCTCCAAGTCTATAACTCGTGTCACCTCCTCTCTAATGCGAGTTTCATTGATCGCTAATCCTCGGTCCTTGCGCATCAGCTTAGCCAGGTCAATCATGAATTGCTCATAGGCCCGACATGCCTGCAAAATAAACACAACTTGTAACTCACTGATTTCAGTAACCACTGACTAAATCAAGATTTGACTGATACAAAGTCTGTCTATAGCAAACATGCATATCAATTAAGGCAAAATAGGAAGCTGTAAAGTGAAACCAGAGCAACGGACGTCTGTTCCACTCACACATCTGGTTTGGATTGAGATAGAGTTATCAGCATTATGTGTGTTTTCGTTCATCACATACAAACTCACTACATTTCTAAGAGTAGGAATAAAATTTATTTGTGCACTGATGTGAACGGATGTTTCGGCTGATAGCCTCATCATTTGTGGTTTTTTTGGAACAAATTCGGAGGGACATGAAATCCAGGGGCTCAGGTGAATAGTTGGAACTGCTTTCATTATTCATTGATTAAAACGCTTTAACTGCACTGCACTGGCGTGTGGATTTGTATACATGTAAACATGCAAACTGACCTCTGCATAAGGACCAGTGCATGCATAGTAATCTCTGGACACCAGGCCAAGGCTTGTTTGCTGGTCAAACTGGCAAGGAGAAGAAGACATTTATTTTCAGTATCAAAGCCAAATAAAGGCTTAGTCATTACCTTCAGTGAACAGAGGGACATGAGGGCTTTTTGAATATGAACAGAGGGAGGTGAGTTCTTTTCCTTGCCACAGGCATACACCTACATGAATGATATGCGAGGTTGAATCCCTGTCATCAGTGCCGACGAAAAAGTTAACCAAGAGCAGAGTTCCATATTTCTCATTCAACTTGGCAATAACGTCCTCCAACCTCCATGTTCTCCCTGAAGAAATAAGAAAAAAGAAGTGAAAAAGAAGTGAAAAGAAAGAAATGGCATCAATAACATCATGCCCAATGACACTTGAAAAAGAACCAAAGTTCTCTACCATAATTGGTCTCCCAGTTGTCAACAGCTATAGGCCACTCAGACACGTCAGGCAGCATGTCAAGCAGAGGACTCCCCCCTCTCAGCTCAATTAAACCTAGTTATAAGCGAAAATCAAAGAAAATAGGTTTTGCGGTGTAGATACATTTATTTTCTACCCATAAAATTGTGAAAATCAATTAAAAAGAAATTCAACCACTGTATTGCTTTTTATCAAGTACATACTAAACCTGTGGCAATTCAGAGGCCTTAGAGGAGTTTATTGATGTGGCTTCCAAAGCAAATCACTTCTGAAGAAAGCATTCATTTGAATCATGTAAAGCTGAAATACTGCAGTTCTTTTTTTTTTTTTAATTGATGATTCATGTATATTTTCATGACAGTTTTGTTGATAGACAACACAAAAACTGAATAAGAAACATTTAACCTTCAACAGCAATTTACAAAATGACTGTTCACATTAGGATAATAGAAGATCTAAAAAGGCATAGCGTGTTAATGTCTTTTGCCTGCTGACTCACTCTCATTGGTACAGGACTTGTAAAGGGTCTTAGCCTTGGTGAGAGCAGCAGCTTCCCCCTCCACTGTTTTTTCAAGGACACCTTCAAATAAAGAAACAGAGCAAGCATGAAGCAAACAATCACAGACAAAGATGAAGAAGCAAAGTTGCTCACTGCACAATAAGGAAAGAGGGAGTAGTTGGGTGCATATAACCTCAGGTACAACATAGAGGTTTTATTTTTCTTATCTCTGGGGATTCAAAAATTCAAGAATTCAGCTGTCATGCGTATGCATTTTATTTATTTTAATTAAGGGATGCTTTCGGTCCTTTTGTCAGAAAATGGCGACACTAAGTAAATTATGATATAAAGCCTTTGCAGTAGATAGTAACCGGTGACAAAACAGAAGAAATGTAATTATTCTAAGAAGAAAAACATGTCACAGCTGTTCTTTTCAATTTAATTGTTTTATTTCTCTCTAAATAAAAACAACCTGAATAATTATTATGAAAAAAATATTCAGAAAGTGCATTTTTTTGAGTCATAAACAAGTACAGAATAAATGGTCTTCTGAAGATAGTTTAGGTTTGCAGAAAATAGACAAAAACAAAGCTTTGATCATTTTTATTTTAAATGTTATATAAAAACACAAGCAACATAGTGTGTATTGGAATTTTCCTTTGATATACCAGGTGCCCCAAGAGCAAAGCTAACACATCAATACACTGTCAAAATGTGAATAAGGTGAACAACCAGTTTTACTTTGAATGAATAAATAAATCAATGAGTAAACAGATAAATAAATAGTGTTCTAGCTCCCATCTTTTAAATGGGCATGATAAATGTTATCATGCAAAATCATGTAAAAATAAATGCATATTTTATTCTGTGCTTGTCACAAATACCTTTTGGCATGGGAGTTACGGCACAGAGCAGACGAAAAGAGGTGGAAAGAAATCAAGGTGCAACAAAGCTGAAGGTGTGGCAGTAAAGGGCCATTTGGAAACAAGAGTGAGCACCAGCGCTTGTTTTATTACCTGCGTTCATTGCCTCTTCAACACCTGTTGTGGGCATATGGACGCCAGTTAGCTCAGCCTCAGGCTAGATAGCATTTCTAGGTAGACAGCTAATCAAAATGAGTGATAAGTGTTGGGGTGTAAACTTGCTAAACTGAGGGGGAGGGCATGGGGACCAATACTCTTTTCCTGTGCCGCCTCAAGGCACCAAGTTGCATATTGTAGCTTTAAAGTGTAACTATTCCTACAGGAACTGCTGTCACTTTTCAGCAGCAGCACACGAGCAGGAGCAACACGAGGATGTACCTAAATACATTTTCTCATCATCAAGGTTCAAACACCCACACAGTCAGTAATTTTTGTGTTTGCTGCAAACCGCTGTGGTTAAAGCAAGTTTATTGTTATGTGATGCCGGTACAGAGTCTGTGTCCTCGGTGCTTCAAAATAACAAAACCTTACACCTACACAGGAGGTATCTGAAACTTCAGCTCAAGTCCAGCTGCTGGTTTGTCATTCAGCACCAACAATATGAAGAACTTAACTCTCCCTGCACTACGCTGATAAATTCATGAGCATGACTATCACGTCATAATGTTTCACTGCAGTTCAACTAGTATGCTGGGATTTCTAGGGGTGGTTCAGGGAACCTTGAAGAAAAAATTAGAGAGATGGTGAGCGCATTGAGTGCATTGAAGTGATAGGAAACATTGTAACAATGTAGGAACACAACATGATGTAGACTAAAGATATTCTGGTATCACAAAAAAAAGCTCTTTATTTTTCTCCATCGAAAAAAGTCTCAACTTTTCCCCAGCTTTTAGATTTTTTGTTTCTGTTCATCAACTGTATAGTTGCTTTATATGGCCTGTATCATGAATAATACATGATGTAAATGTCTTTCAAGTCTAAGTGCCTTGTGATATGCTTTGTCTACATACGGAATGTATGTAAATAGCTGCACTTATGATTGCTGTTGCTATTGTTTATGACAACTCAAGAGAAAGAAGCAGCCTTTATGTATTTCACATTTTGAAAATGTATCTCATCAGGACTATATGTGCATTTACATTTTCAGCACAAGATAGTGCATTTAATGTGCTAGTGCACTGACCTTTCAAAGACTGTAACCCAGGTTCATATCTGTCTACAACTAACACCTTTCCCAGCTACAAGTAGTAGTTGTTTGTTGTGAATACCAGTACAAATGCACGTGCTTACAACTACAGCGCTGTGCAAAAGTCTTGTGTCACCCATTTCTTTATATTTTGCTTCTGAGGACCCAGACTTTCTTGTAATTATTTTAAATGGTTTTAAGCTACACTTTTCAAAGCTTTTTAAAAGTTTTTCGTGGGACATGGGCTTCGTTTTCTCTTATTTTCAGTCCAGTCCTTTAACCTAACCATTGTTTGTTAGTTTTTTAGCCCTTAACACTGTGTATGATTCATGCATTAAAAAAAAAAACACCTAACTCAAGGGATGAACCAGTGTTGTGTCTACACAGAACAGAGAGCTTAGCAAAGAACCCATTTTAAATGGTGTCTTTAGGTATTTTGTTACTAGCCTGTCGTACAAACACATCATTTGTTCCTAACTCTATAGTTAAATCCTATGTAAAATGCCAAGGATAACACTGTTTCTTAGGCATAAAATAACATGTTTGCACCAACAAGGTGATTCCCAAGGAGCTAGGTGAAAACCTGGCATATCCCAGCGCAGTCTGCAGCGTGTCCTTAAAACAATAGAGGAAACTGGACAAGTGAAGTACAAAACATCTATAGTAGTATCTACAGAGTAGATTTAGCTCTTTCAATGCTGTGCACACAGATAACTAACAAAAACTTTTGGCCAAGGTACAGCCAAAGAGAAATTGCTACAGACCGAACTACAGAGATAATGCCCGTTCATGAACTCGTGGCTTCTCAGAACTGGCCTGCTGTCTAGAGAACCAGTCATCTAAACAACAAGAGTGAACGATTGAAGTCATTCATTTAGATTATTGTAGCATGTTTAAACATTTAGTCCCTCAGGGATGGCTTTTTGAAGATTTAATGGAAGAATTCATTGGTATAGCTAGCTTAGTATTTCAGACTGTGTGTCTCCTCTGCATTCATAAACTTCCGCTTGTTGATAGCCACAAAGACAAGCTGTGCAAACACTGTCTGGTTAGTACAATCCTCCTTTCTTGAGTCTAAAAGAAAGGATTTAAGGTCATTTTCCCCATGGCTTTTAGTGTAGCAGACTAAATATTCGGCAAATACAAGCATGTATAACCTGCATGGTAAATGGTAAACAGACTGGCTCTTATAGAGCACCTTTCAACTCTACCTGTACTCAACGCGCTTTATTCACCCATTCACTTTTTTGTGAATGCTTTCTATCTAACATTCACACACAGTCTCAAGAGCTTGGAAAGAAACATTCACGCACATTCATGCTACAACGGATGCAATAGAGAGCAATCTGGGGTTAGTTTCTTGTTCGAGGATATTTGGCACACAGACTGGGAGTAGCCAAGGACCGAGCCACCAACCTTCCAATTAGTAGATGACATAATTTACTTCCCGTGCTGCACTCACCCTGATGTCTGAAAATTAGCTTTTTCTTTCTGACAACACAAAACTCATAAAAAATAAGAAATGAAATAATATATAAATCATGTGCTGTGTTGCTGCAGAGATTTTGACTAAGATCTAAGAAGGATATACAAAATATCCCTGACAAAAAATGCTACCAACATTTCAAAAGCTTAAATGATATTTTCTTTGTTTTATTCTTCCTGGTTGTTTTGACATTATCCAAGGAGAGCAATTTCTGTGTTATCAAAAGTAAACTCTTCAGTGGGTGGTTAAGTAGGTAGGATGTGTTAGAAAGATAACCTTTGATAACCTTTTGACTTTGACAAGCCGTCACATAGCTCAACATGACCTGAAAGCTTCCTGACAATTATAAAGTTATCTTATAAATATTGCATCAACAGATATACACCATCATGCTGCACAGCTCAGTGACACACCAGGATCAATACAGGAAAGAGGATGGAGTTTAAATTACACGGGCGCTTGACAGCCAACTTTCCCCTGAGTCCAAAAGGACAACAATCCTGTCACTATGAGTTGGGTTGATATGAAAAGATAACAATAAGAACAAATTAGATTTTTTTAACTGCTCAAAAAAAAGGATTTTCAATGCAGCTCTCTACAGTTTAAAGATCTGGGTTTCCATAAATTACACAATTCATTTTTTTTTAGGAAAGATTATCAACTTTAATATTTAATTTATCAAGATCTGATATGAAATATCATTTTTTTCCCCTTTATAAGCAGTAGGTCTGCAAAATACATATTTGAGCAGTTTCACTCTTTGTTTCTGCAAATTCAGTTTGGATTAAATTTGTTTTCTACAGATTCTGGTGACCCATTATTACCTCAGTGCATCAAATACTGCTGATCTGTCACATGTTGCTGGCATCTCTTCCTTACACACAAAGTGTTTTGGCAGCAGCTGTGGCAGAGAAAGATAACAGTTCTGTTTCAAAGGTTGATATTCCTGTGACTCAGGGATGGCCGGAGGTTTTTCTTTTCTTATTATTGTTATTATTTCATTTTCAGCATCTGACTTCCATTGGGCTTTTGACTTACACTGTCACTCACGTGTTATCGTTAGACAATGAATACAGCTGGTCATGGTTCACAACAGTAATCCTGCATGTAGGAAAATGACACCTCACCACTAGGTTTAAATGTGGTGCAAAAGAGTGCCTTTGAAGCTTTCATAACGGGTGAGTAAGGGGGTGAGAGATGTGCAAAGCCAGCCACTCATTACACACATTAGTATGTGATGAGAAAAGGTTGGATTCAGAAATCCTTGGACACAGCTTTTTTTGTTTGTTTGCCATATGGGTTACTGTGGTTTGTACCAGTGACCATCAAATTATAATTGGTTCATTCTAGTGTTAAAGAAGAGTCATAAAAAGATTTCCACAAAACATGAAATGATTCCAAGAGATACCTTTTCAAATGGTATCTCTATCTCCTGCTGCACAAAACATCCTTTACCCCTTGGAATAAAAAGGAAAACAATCACGCTGTGACAGCCACCATCCACTGACCTCAAGCCTACTAAGAACATGAGGAGCATTCTTTAAAAGGAAGATCTATAAGAGTGGGCAACAATATAGCAGGAACCAGCAGCTCCGGGTGGCAGTATTGACATCCTCAAAGGAAATCCTGACTACTATACACAGACCTACAAGTAGCCCAACTGATGAGAGAGTTAGATTTAAAATGACATATAAAACCAACTTAGAGGTTTCTTTATTGTGCTTATTTTATGTTTATATGTGTTTTTGGATCACAGCACAGCACTGTTATCTATAGATCTGCCTCGGAAAATAGAAGATATAATTAACGTGGCTCAGATACTGCCTCCCCCACCTCTGAGTAGGCTGTTATCACCTAATTAAATGGTACAGCAGCTCAATCGGACTGAGATCAGGTGAGGGACAAGTATATTCTTCATCCTCCTATATTCCACCATAATGATGTTGTATCCATTAGTTTCTTTCAAAATTGGTATGCTGAAACACAGAGAACATCATTTATCCAAATACAAACACAGGCTAGAATTTTGCACCAAATGCTCAGTGTGTAGTTTTGAGTGGGTTTTTTTTTTTTGGTTCATTTGCTACTTTTTTAAGTAATTTCCTTCCTTTTTCCCTCATAGGTCTACTTGTTTTCACTTCTTGCATAACTGCATTTCACTTCAGACTCTTTATACCGTGTTCGTATTTCGAATCCTTCCATTTTCTTATTACCATGTGTGCACTATTTATGTGCTCATTTAATTGTAATGATGTCCTGAGATAGAGACCCTTCACAGGGCGCTTCCTGCAAAAGGGCACAGATCATGTGTGTGTGATTGGATTACTGACTGCCTGGCGCTAATGTTTAACCACAGCAAAGGCTTACCCTTTCACTCTCTTTTCTACACACACACACACACACACACACACACACACACACACACACACACAAACAAACAAACAAACAGACACACTTTCTATCACCCCTTATGTGTGTATTTGGATTTATTTGAGAATGGATTTTGTGCCACCTGATGTTTGCTTGAGACGTCACGTCAATTTGAACCAAACCACTCAGCATGATACAGAATCCGAATTTAGAGTTTCTACCCTCTGCATTGCCATTTTATCCCTGAGTGTTTTTCATTCCACAAGGCATTTCACTTGCAGTGTTTTTAGTGCAGCTGGATTTGCTTACAATACATGACTATAAAGGATGTACTTAGTGTATATTACGAGCAGAAATTGCAAATGAAGTCAAGACTGAAATGAGTCAAAAGTGTTTTCAGACTCTAAGTTTCCTGCTTTACACATTTGTAGGGACAATAAACCCACTGCGAGGAAACGTCTTTACCAAAGGAATACAGATTAGCTTTAAAAATTTTATGCAATAGCTTTAACATCTCAGCTTCTCTGAGGCAGCCCCGTCTCCTGTTCCCATTCAGCTAAAATTTATTGAAATGTGTTATCTAAGACTGTTTGTTTGCGATATATCTGAAAATGACTTCCTAATTAAAATTTCTTTGTCTTTTTTTTCATGGCTTTGCTAATGCTGTACATTTTCAGGTAAAAGATATTATATCAGACCGTGTACTCAAGAATATTCTGGAGAAGCTCCTATCGGTTAATGTTGTAAAGAAGCAATTGCATAAAACCATAATATTTTTCTAAATGTCACAGAGTAGTCTAGAGCCATAATTCTAGCCAATCAGTGGCAGACTTGAAAAGAGTATCAAAATCAGAACATCCTATGATTCAACCCCCTGTGGTCTAGGCGAAAGGATGGTAGGAAATCATTCTGCTTTTTTTTCTGAAAAAATACATTTCTACTCCATATGCCCAGTGAGTTTTTATTTATTTTTTGTTTAAGTGAAATTGGCTAGTCAGGTTTTTGTTTGCTCTCTGTGTGCTATTGCTGGGAAATATCTGGGCAGAGGAGCTATTCTGAGGGTCAGCTGCCCCACAAATAAAACGTTTGAAGCAATTAGGTTGGAAAAAAAACTATTTTGTGTTACTTATGTTTAAACTAAAATAGGCTGAACAACTGCACTTTAAATCTCCATTTGTTTAAATTAAATATTAATTACAATTAATATTAATACTAATTAGTTAATACAAATGATGTTTTGTTAATAGAATGTACATAAAAGATGCACATAGCCAATATAGTCATTGGATAGAAAACTCCCATTATGAGGCCTCGCATTAATAATAATGGATTGGATTTATATAGCGCTTTTCAAGGCACCCAAAGCGCTTTACAATGCCACTATTCATTCACACACTGGTGGAGGTAAGCTACAGCTGTAGCCACAGCTGCCCTGGGGCAGACTGACAGAAGCGAGACTGCCATATCGCACCATCGGCCCCTCTGGCCATAACCGGTAGGTGGTAGGGTAAAGTGTCTACCGCCTACTGCCAAGGACACAACGACCAGGACAGAGAGCCTGGGAATCGAACCGGCGACCTTCCGGTTACAGATGCGCTTCCCAACCACGGTTGCCGCATTGACTGCTTTTGCTGTCATCATCTTAGCTATTAGAAAATAGAGGTCACAAGAAAGGAACAGGGGGGCCTTGTGGCAAATTGTCAGTCACCAGGTAAGCCCACCTAAGGCACACCCCTCTCTATCATCCTTTTTGACTCTAATTATAGTTTTAAAAATAAATAATATCTTGCGTTCAATAAGAAGCAGACAAATTGAACTAAAACCTTCAACGGATCTGGAAAGTGTTTACTCAGGTTAATGTTTAATTAGATCTTAGATTGCTTTCTGAAATCAAAGTAGCAGCCTCCTGCTGGCACATCAGCACTGGCTTCATGTTTCAGACCCATAAGTTACATGCAACTTTCATATACTTAGTGGTTATAGAGCTATTACATGTAGTCTTGTTCCCCATTCAGTGACAAAAACAGTAATTTCTTAGAGCTTGGCTGCGCCACAGCCTACTTTGCTATTGTGTAAACTAAAATAATCCCAGCAGTTGCTGAAACAGCCATATAGCTCAACACTGCAGTTTTCAAGTAAAGGTAGTAAGTATTTAGTCCCCCCCTCCCCCCCCAAAAAAGCAAAATCAAAACTTTGTATATACTATACACTCGTTCTGTCAGTTCTTGTTAGTCAAAATGCCACTTTATTACTCTTAGTGTTATTTACACAGGAAACTCAGACATTTGGCTTTAGGACAGCTAGCAGGGGAGGTTATTACCTTAGTGGAGGTCTAAACTATTTCCTTTTATTCATAAGCATTTTTTCTGGCAAAAACATATTCACTTCAGGATTTTAGTTCAATATGTTTTTGTTGGAGAAGAATTACTGCATTAATATTCATATTATTTTTCTTGGCCACACACCTCAGGTCAGCTATATTTATTTGATGTGTTTATGAGGAGTCGAGTTTCTGTGGTGTTTTGCAACGATTCTTGCTGGAATTTTGATATGAGGAGGTCATGTGAGCAAGCTATTTATCATGAGCAAGTCCTACTGTGGTCAGTACTGTTTGTCTTACAGTAAAGCCGTATTTCAGTTATTGTTGTCACAGACAGACAGTCTCTTCAGTTTGTCATAAGTTGTTAGCATCATGCAGAAAGAAAATCTCATATCTGGACACAGTGTTGATGCCACAGCTACCACACAGGTTTGTTTTGAAGCTCTTGATTATGCCGAATTCCACAAGAAACGTAATCTGCAGGCGCTGCCCTGGTTGGATTTTGCTCTCAATAGTCAGATTTAGACCTATACAAGAAGCACCTCACACAATCAAATCAAATCAAATCAAATCACTTTTATTGTCACATCACATGTGCAGGTACATTGGTACAGCACATGTGTGTGTGTGTGTGTGTGTGTGTGTGTGTGTGTGTGTGTGTGTGTGTGTGTGTGTACACATATCTTACAAATATGTGTACAAAACAAGAGAGCAGCAGTGTGCTCATATACAGATAATGCACAGATAAATGTACACACAGACACAGACACACACTTTGCACTTTAACAAACAAACACACACACACACACACACACACAGACACACACACACACACACATATATCTGCCTTTGTTCCTTCCTAACTAGTTTGTTCCTTCCTGAAACAAACTAGTTAGTAATTAAAAGAGTCACGGTCAATTAGTTAAATTATTGCACAGCATGCCACACCTGAGGAGGGGGAACTGAAAAACAAAATTCTACCAGCCTCGTGCACCTACGTACACACAGCTGTGGTCACATTCAGGGTGCAGATCCTCATTACGGATCATTACAGCATTTTACAGCATCTGAGAACAATCCAAGGCATTTACAAGCAGCCACAAATCTACACAGCTATTCACACACATACACATAGATGGAGTCATTTTTATTGCATGTCAGAGAGCCTAGAGCTCTGTGGTATCCAGGTGTTTTCAGGCCCCTGCAGCTGTTGACAGGAAAAGGATGTGCTCATCAGTAGGCGGTAGTATCCAAGTAAGCATCGGCAGCCAGGCCTAAGATCAGAGGTCTTATATTTGAGACCTCAGAGCAGAGGTCACAACTCTTAGGTCTCACACTTACAGTAAATTTGCCTTCTTACATATTTAGTCAATAGAAACGTTTTAGGGGCAAAGGTTTTATGGCTATAAGTCTTCAAAACAATAGAATGTGCACTTCAGATCCAAGGCGTTGTGTTTTTATTTTGTTTTTTTAAATGAAAAAAAAGGACTTACACAGAGAAGCAAACAGAAAGTAAACCTGAACATGTGTGCATACAGTGCAGTCTGAGACGTTCCTACTGTGACAAGCTGAAGGAATGAGCGCAACACTGACTGCTGTTGGGGATTTAATCTGATGAATGACTGGAACCTCATGTCTCTCTGTGGTAAGCAGAGCATTTAGAGCAATTAAGTCAATGATTGTAAAACATCAACCACTGCACTTTGCCCAGTGTTTCTGCCAAAACTTCCTTTCTTCCTTTCTCCTTTTATAGTAATGCAGCAGATATTAGCGCAAGACCTGATAAATCAGCCAGGTCTCAGCAACAATACAAGAGTAAGCATATTTTGTATGTGTAAAGTCATGCCGCAAACCCACACGGAGCCATGCAATGTGCATAACGGCACATACAATAGCATTTTCAAATGGTCAAATGAGTCTTTGTTGAGAAATGTTTCCTTCTTGCCCCCTTTGTGTGATTTTTATGAGTGCTTATACTGTCATAGAGAAGACAGAATAAAGCAGAAATGAATGGCTGTGAGTTGTGCAGTCCGAATAAGTTAATGTGCACTGCTTTTTATACCATCCCTAAGCTGTTTGTTAGAAGTCTAATTTAAAATCCCTGCAGTACCTCTGAGAATCTCGTGTTCAAGAAAATCACTGTGAAGGCGTAAGAGGCAGAATTTCAGCAATACACTTTTATAATTACACTACACAGAAGAAATAATGATGCAATTCTACCACTAAAAGGACCCTCTGAACAAAGGTATATAAATAAATGATCATTATGTTACAAGGCAATCTCTAAACCCTAATGAATGTTCTATTGATTGGTAAAAAGGTGTTGATCAAGAAGTAAAGAAAAAGTAACAAAATTAAAGAATTTGTTTTCCAAAACAAAAAAGTTTTAGAAAAGAAAAGCTTTTCACTTTAAAAATAGCATAGCATGATAAATCATTGTAACAGACGGCAGACAATATATACTTCATTTTGGATTAAATGCAAAAATTACTTCATTCACATCCACAATCATTTTTATGTTTTGAAACAAATCTCACCAACTGAAAATATCAGGGTAGAAAGCAAAAGAAAGACGATACTGTCCCAATGCACTAAACAGTGTGTTTATCCATCAAGACTGGACAAATGGATTACTCAAGGATGCTGCAAAGTCCACAAGACAAGCTGCACTTTAAACCCCATTTTTCCTTTCCCAATAAGGATGAATCTTTCTCATCCTCTCTAATCACTCTGTTTCTCCTGCAGCCACTCCACACTGTTTTTATTACAGAGAAAGGTACTGATATATACATTTCTAAATTTATGGCAGATGAAGAGTTTTCATTTTCCATGGAAAGTTTGTGTCCCATAAATATTTAGCACCCTGAAACAAAGGGCTCTGCCAACCTTCATGCAAACAACTTGAAATGAAGCATGGACCCATATGTACACACATGCTCAAATCTGCAAACACATTTGCACTTTAACTGCCTTTTTTGTAACAAGGACACTACACTCTAATGCCTACTAAAAACCTACAATACACTTGGGCGCACTCACACATGCAATGCTTAAATTGTGCTTTTTTCATCATAATGTGTTGGGATCTTTAGAAAACAGCTCACGCTCACACACATGCACACATATAGATAATGCCAACAAACTCCCAGCCCCCGTGGCATCAATGATATCTATAGAGCTGCGATCCCTGATGGACAGTCCTCCTTACATGTAAACTAGAGAAACCAAGTCAAGCTGTCCTCAGTCCTACAAAAAGTAGACCAATAAGAACGTATTGTGCGAGTGCTTCAGAAGTTTTCATAAGCTAAAAGCTTTGATACAACCCTAATTCCAAAAGAATCTAAAGACAAACAGAATTTTATTTAATAGAATATAAAAGAATATCAGATGTTTCAATTGAGAAATTGCTTAATTTTAAGACAAATGTTGGCTACTTTTAAATCCAACAACTTGGACGGCCCCTCTCTCCTTTTGTCAGGGGGCCACAGCATCCATGTTTTCCAGAAATAATTTCAACACAATGGAAAACTAAAACAGAGACCCTTGCACACTGTTTTCTTCATTCTGCCTCAGTGCACCTCTGCACTGTGTTTTTAAAGTACACAACTCAAATTTCAATTTGTCTGACTACAGAACTTTGACTCAATCTGTTTTAAATGAGCTTTGGCCTAGAGAAGATGTTGGCATTTCTGCATCATGGACACACGGCTTCACATTTGTACGACAGAGCTTTAGCCAGCATTAGTGGATGGCATGGGGAACTGTGTTCACAGACAGTGGTTTCTGGAAGTGATCATAAGCCTTTTCAATGATTTCCAGAGATTTCTTCAGATTTTTCTCAGTTTAAACATTTGATATGTTTTCTGTGTTCAATTGTGAAATAAATACAACTTTATGACATTGGTAAATCATTGCATTCTGTTTTTATTTTTGTTTTACACAGCGTCCCAACTTTTTCCGAATTGGATTTGTATAAACACTTTGGTCTGATTGCCTGCTTGTCTTTCTGTGCGTGCATCTGCTTGCGTGGGTGTGTGTAGGTGTCTGACCTTTGAGGATGACCTCCAGTTCATCTCGTAAGATGTCAAAGGTGCTGTATCTAGAGGTGGTTTCAGGGATGATGTTCTTTTTAAGCCACCCTCCACAGGCATACTGGTAGAAGTTGTCACAGGGGTCCACGTTAGCGTCCATGTTCTCAATGAGACGAGACGCTGCATGGACAGAGAGGAAAAAAACTCCATGAAATGAAGGAATACAGAAATAAGCAAGCCATTGTTTAAGGATATACAGTTTCAGTAAAAAATAACCAACAAATATATGACAGTGTATATGCAACCTATAATTTGTATTCAAAATTGTGTATAGTGCTGTATAGTTTTTTCAACAAGTGCAAGTCAGTGAAACCTACCATTGCACTATATTTGGACAAATGTATTGACAGCAAAAAGCTAACAAGCTGCAGGCTACACTAAAAGGACTTATTTGAGTATTACTGATGTGAACACATTTTTGTTTAATAATTAAAACCATTGTTAACTTAGATTTAATAAAAATAAATGCATTCAAAGAATAAATATTAGGCTGAAAACAGAAAATATACAGTAAATGAAATCCCGTAAATGTGTGTGAAGTTAAATAACCAAAAAGTTGAAACTAATTTTATTGGGTTTCCCCAAAAGCAGATCAACCTGCCCTTCTCCCAGTCATAGATGGCACAAATAGATGGATAACAAGCAGAAAAATAGGTCAGAGACTAACACAGATCAAATTTTGTTTCATAAATGACTGTCAGCTGAACTGATATTCTCCTTGAACACACATGTCCATTCTTAATCACTGCAATTTAGGTGGATAATGGCAGATGGCAACTTGAAGTTCCAGTTAACATGGTAGCCAGCATTTCCATTTTTATATGGCTTGAAATAATGTGATATAACACATTGATAAGTGATCTGTGAAAATCTTTCCATGTTTTCAGTTGTTATATAAAGCTAAAGATATGAGCTGTCTGAGGCATTATAAATGGTTGACGGCATCTTTTCACATACGATTCAGCAAGACAGTGAAAAATACTTCAAAACACTGAAATGCTGAAACTTCACAGAGAACATTGACTAAGCAGAACGAAGGTAGGAATTGTTAGGGCTCTTTCTGTAGGTCACTGAATAACCTGTAAAAAGAAAAGAGCATTTGCAATCATGATCTCCCTAAAGCCTGAAATGCTTGCTGTTGCAGTAGCATAATATTCAACAAAAGAAGATACAAAAATACAATTCTCTGGTATAAATGTAACATTTGCAGCAATGCAAAAGGAAAAAAAGCGGTATAATGACAGTGATTGAGTTCAGCTTAGCACCGGTACTCGAAAGATGTATACTTTTTTTAAACTGCAATTAAATTCCGCAAGGCAGCTCAGAGATCTCCTGTGACAAGGCTGTCTGTCAAATTTGACTGAACTGGGACACCAGCTCCCCAAAAATGCATCAGAAATGAATCAGCATCTGTTGCTAGAAACGGGAGGTAGAGTTTTAACCAGTTAATCTTGTATTTCATGTATTTTTCTCTCCTATGAGATGTTTTTAACAATGTGAAAAAATAAAGTAATAATGTTTTATGTTAGTATAGATGAAGAGAGAGGCAGGGGTTCTTTTTTTAAGGATAACAACAGAGTTGTTGGGAGCTACTCTTACAATTTTAGTAAAAATGTCATGTTCACTGACAGGAATCATGATAAAAAAAAGAGGAGAGAGAGAAAGATAAGAAAAATTGGTTGTGTGACAACAGCTTTGTGTGATATTCATAAACGTTATACAAGATTGCTTATTGCTGGAAACGTGGTCAAAGAATATTTACAGTTGAAATAATGAACTCCATAACAAAATCTTAATATGCTGAGAAAAAGAAGTTTCAGCTTTGGACTGTTTCGCTTCATCTATATACCCGCTTAACGAATTACCAGTTTCTCAGCTTCTGTTTCCTATGAGAATCTGAAGTGACAATTTCTCCAAGAATGTATCTGAAATCCCTGGGCTTCATGAGGCAAACTCAGTTTTCCTATCTTCTCCGTCTTCCCTTGAGAAGAATCAAAGCCTGCGGAACGAGCCATTAAAGAGAATGCACAAACAAACACTGCTTACCTGACTGTGTGCAGTCTGCTGTGGTGCAGATTTCATCTACAGAAAATGCAAAACAAATCATTACTCAGTGGGATTTTTGCAGCTATCAGTCATGATGTCATATCCTATTCCTCTTACTCCACTTCCATTTTCTCTCAGTTCCTTTGTTTATTTGTTCTTCTTCTTGCAAATAACGTGTGTAACTCTCACTATCAGGAATGATTTAGATGGTAAAGTGTTAATGAAATTCAGTCTGACACAAGAAACAAAGTACTGTACGACCTTGAACAGAATGCTTCATGAGTTATGTGGAATTGCACATGATGTGCGCACAGCTATGTGCATGAACGGGCACAAACAAGGTGTTGAACTTTAATCTTCATGACTTGGTAGTTTACACATTTATGAAGCAAAATGCTATAAAAGCCTCAAACTTAATTTGATTCCTCTTTCTGTTAGATGATTGTTTTCTAAACCTGCAAATTTTCACATTCCTTTTATTATTATTTAATCTGTACATCTATAAATAAGCTTCCTATTATCACTATTAATTTATTCCTACATAGCTTGTGCCACATTCCATTAACCCTGGATCTGCAGTGATATAAGTGAAACTCCTAATATTATGTAAAATGAGCCTTCTGTCATGTGCAAGTGACAGTTTAATAAATCATAAAGAACATAAAAAAGCACGAAAATTCATGTATATGTTAAAAAACTGACAAATGAAACAAACTTATTTGGCTTCCACTGGCAAAGAAAGGTTTTCTCAGTGTCCTTTTATCATAATTTCTCCTGATTTGAAATAAACATCAAAATATATTTACATATATTCTCATCTGAGGTCAGATTTTGTACAATGGGTGTACAAAGGTGCCAAAAAACACAATGGAAACTTTAAAAAAAGGACCTTTAAGAGTGTTTTCTTCATTCTGTCTCAGTGACTGCACTTCTGCACTGTGTTTTTAAAGTACACAGCTCAAGTGTCATCTATCACCTGAACAAAGTGCTGCTCTTCAGCAGGCTTCTTTGTGCTCACCATTAACCATGAACTCAGTTGAAAGCAATTGTCCTTCCATGTACACAGTTTAAAGGCAATCTTGAAAAGTTTGGAAAAGTTTGGTTAAGATGAGAAAAAAATGCTCGGTAACACTCGGTGACTGTCAAAAGTATTTTTAATTACTTGATGCATTTGTATTGATAAGGATTTTGTTAGGTGCAGAAAACCTTCATCAGCATGAGCCTGACAAAAAAACCCAAAATGTTTGTCCTTTGAGCTACTCAAGGTTTTCGATATTTCTTATTTATCTTTATCAGTCTTCTGTTGTTAGATCACTCACCCGTCTTCTGTGTGGCAAAGAGGATGATGAGGGCAATGATGACAATGAAGAGCAGGGAGACAATAGTAATGAGGCCGATCTCCAGGGAGGTCCATCGGAGCTTCTTAGCCGACTTGGGGGTGTTGGTCTCTGTCATTCTTGGCACTCCTTCTTCAACTGCCGCCTGTATCAACTCACCTACGGAGTTTTGACTGAAATGATTAGTCAGCTGAGAGCAAACTAATCAGCAGCTATTCTAATGAGCAACAAATTCTGATTTAGTAAGCAAAAACTTTAAAATGCATATATGCTGACGTTTGTAGTTTGTGTATACTGGTTGCACAAAATAAGTAACTTAATGTTGGCACATTGGGACATTTTTGCAGTTTTGTGGCAAATGTTGCTTTAATTTATTAGAAATGATTCAATAATTTAATATAAAAATAATAATTCAATCTAAATATAACAAAATGAATGGGTTCAGATAATAGCAGTGAGCCAAAAATATAAGTAGAACTAAAAATCCCAGTCTTTGGGAACCTTAAAGTTTGGGAATTTTTTTTTCTCTGTTTTTTTGGACCATGTACTTTTCTAACATGAAAGGTATTAGTTGAATCTTTTTGTTGCTTTCTTAGGCACATGCAGAAAAAAGAAAGAAAAAGTTAAAAGGAGATAAAAGACACGGCAATGTTAGGAAAACAAATGAGGGGGAAAAAAGAAACCGTAAAAACTTTTTTTTTCTTGGAGTGAAAGGTGAAAATAATGGAAGTTCTTACCCTGGTGACTGTACGCTCCCAACAACAAAAAAAAGGAAAGCAAAAGAAAACAAAAACAAAAACAAAAGAACAAAACGCAAAAACAGAGAAGGAAGCACACACTTCTGAAGAACAGAAAACAAGCAGAACCTTTCCTCTGCTCTTCTCTATGCAGTGTTGTTTTCCTCTCCGGGGCCAAGTGAGAACTTTACAAAGTTCATGAAACAAGTAGTTAAGTCTATCTCTGAAGGCAATTAATCCTTAATCCTTTAACAACGCTGCACAGACATGCACTCATTCAGTGACTGCACACAAACACTCATCCACAGCCATGCTCTCATACACACTACAAGCTATAGTGTCATGAGGTGTCTATGCAGATGGGTGAGTCTTGCCACATGCAGGCTGAGATGAGAGCGCTGCGTGACCAAAGGACAAAGTCTCCTAACTTTCTTTGAACGAACAGACAACTACAGACACACATCATGTCCTGTACTCCCACACACCCCCAATCCACATTTATCAAACGTAACCACAGTCTTGCTGGATGTAAATTCACCTATCAATCCACTTCATGACTAAACAATAACCCGAGGTAAAGTAAACCTCTGAGGTTATGGCTGTTATCTAGCATGATAAGCCACTATTACACACACCAAGCACAGATCCCCACAGGCAGGGTGCTTTCCCAACTCTACACCGAAACCAAAGCATGTAAGACATCACCAAGATTTACTACAGGGAAGTGACAACTGGATTTGTTTCTACAACTGTAATAAAGGCAAGGGAAAATATGGAGGGGAAACAAGTGATTGAAAAGATAAAAAAAGGAGATGAGACAGTACGATGACACAAGTTGATATGTTAGTCGCAACTTCCTGTCAACCCCTCTCAGACTGCAGGAGGGGGCAGAAACTTTGTCTGCGAACACACACATCACTGTGACAGCAGTCCCACAGCTCTAATAAAACCATGTGTGCATGTCAGCATTGTAGAGGTTGTATATTATATTCAGCCACGCTTCTTGACACTTTGCATGCCAAGAAGTCGAATGTCTGCAAAATATATTAAAAGGGAAACTGAACATAAAGACGCAGTGAAGGAATGTGCAAAAAGAGTTGAGAGCAAGAGGAAGAAAAGGTGCAAGAAAAACTGAGCAGGACACTGAGAGGTCCTGAGTGACTCCCTAAAAGTGTATCCAGGCACGTTTAGCGGAGTCCTATAGGAGCACTAATACTGTCCCACTCGTGTTCTATTTGTCATTACGCTTACTGCTGTGTTTCTGGGGCTACAAATATAAAGTAAGGTTATTCTCATTTACTCATTAACATTGGATCTGGTTAGGTTAAGGGGACCTGTTAGCAGTGACAGTGATGCTTTTATTAAAGAGGTTTACTCTGTCAGTGTGTGTGACAGAGAACACCTAATCCATGTTAAATGTTGCTACTCCAGTTACAGGATGCAGTCAATATTTTTTTTTCTAATGCTGTGGCTCTGAGTGTATTTGAAAAGTATGCACTGCTGTGTCTGTATTTTAAGATAATAGTTTATGAAAGGAGCCACAAAAATCAAAACTCATTTTTTTCCCACTCTGTCTGCCTTTCTTGATATATCTAAAACATAAACAGCCCAAATCTTGTGAGACCACACAAACCCCTTCAAAATTAAACCCATCATTCACTGAGACACCTGAAAACACCCATGTGCCCATACGCACACGCACACATACACAATCGACACAACACTATTTGCAAAGTCACTTTTTTTTTTACAACTTACATACATGTGAGCATTTAATATGTCCAGAGTCTAAATGGGTTTGAATACATGGAGGAATGTGGCCTACTTTAACTGAAAATAACACCTTCTCTGAGATATGATTTTTAGCGCGGGGCCTATAGCTGCACACTGAAGACTAAAATCATCTTTGAGTGAAGAGTCCCTGTGCGCAAAAGTGCTGTGATCTAGATGAAATGAAGTCCACCTCTTAAATTGCTGTCCAAATGGTTTTTGCAAAAGCAGTATGAATGCAACAGTAAAAATAACTTTTAAAGGGATATAACACCAAACTTACAGCAACACCACCAGTCCGCACACAGCTGGAATACAGTGCACTAGTATCACAGAGAGGTTAGAGGATACCCAGCTGGAACAGTGTTTTCTTGACGCACCAAATGCATCTAAGTTTTAAACTATGGTGGGGGAAAATATAAGCCTCAGCGCACACACCGTGCTTCGCAACCGAGAAATGCGTGCCAGCTCCTCATCTCCTGTTGCACGTCAGAAACTCCGAGGGGGGTGGCATGATCAACTGGTGCACGCTGCCCCGTGTCACTGAAGCAGCACGGGCGCACAAGCAAAACCGATGCGCGCGCACACACGCGCGCACACTCACACATACGCTCACACACACACACACACACATAGAGGCGCCGACGCACACAGATGGCACAGCTTTACAAGAGCGCTTGGTTTGCGTGAGCGACTTACCAGATATGTCGGGAAATTTACGGTCGATGATATATATGGGCATCACATCCACTGATCAAACATCCATCAAATCCACGGAGGGAACGCGAACTGCTGATCGATCTATTCCAGACGATCTATTTGCTTCACCCGGGATTTCAACAAGACACAAACCGATCCCGCCTCTCTTCTTCTCCTTCTTCTCCCTCTTCTCTTTCCTCTGGCTGTATATTCTAGGAGTACAAGAACACACAAACGAACACACTCACGCACAGACCCTTCTCTACAACTACCTACTGTACTATACCACATCTACCCAGAGAGGATCGCTGAATTGAAAATGATCCATCAGAGTCTTGCGCAACTGTGTGATCCACACAGGGGAGACCCCATATTTATACAGCCCGTGACATACAGTAAAGCAGTGAAGTAGCCCTCTGAAGTTAGCCGTCCATAGAGTCGTTGCCTCCTCCGCTAGGGCGACGTTTAGAAGTGACCCTGTCAGCTGCACTTGCTACTAGTGGTGCCTAAATAGCCCCAAGGCGCAAATTCAGATGAACAGTGCCATGGACTGATGTGTACCTTATTTCGTATAGCCTACTTATACAGCTTTTAGTAGCTTTTAAGCCTGAGCAATAATGGCAAAATGTACAGCAAATTCTCTGTTTTTAAGCTACACTATGCTTAATGGGTCTAAAATGCATAATTTGAATTAATAAGGACGAGCAGCTTTTAATGGAAATATTGCCTGCATTGATTTACATATGCAAGAAAAAATGATTTGTAATAGTGCAATCGACATGTAGGCAATAGGGACACGTGGATTAGTCTTCCTTTCTTTTCTTTTCGTTTCTTTTTTTTGTCCCTGGAGGCCTAGACAGTCCTAAAGATGCAAACATAAAACATGTATTCACCACTGATTCACCATTGACTACTTATTGTTGCAGGGTCTTTATCTCAGAATAATAAAGTTCCTTGAGGCGACTATTGTTCCGATTTGGTGCTATATAAATAAAAATTGTATTGAATTGAACTGAACCATAAAAATCTACACCGTCTATGTGGAGTGATCTCAACAGTGAATAGAGATTGTCTAATTCTTTTTAAACTGTCAGTCTATTCTACCTAAATCATGTTTAATGTTACCAGGGCTGGGAGTGTTATATTAAATATATCTGTGGATGTATGAGAACTGTTTGGCCTTGTCATAGTATCGTGCCTATTGGGTGTTAGTGAGTTTTTAAGACAAGTCAAAAAAAACCAAAAAACTTAAATTTATTATATTCTCCATGTTACTGTTGAGTTAGTTGTGACCTTTTGCTCCTACTCCACTTACTATTTAACAACAATGTTCGCCAGTGGGCCATTCCTGTAAGACCAGTTAACAAACAGTGGTGTTTGAACTGAAAGTGAAAGTCAGCATTAAAGTGAGAGGGGTAGAAACTACATGACACTGGAAAATGAATGATGTCATTTATTCATGTCTTATTTATTTATTTATTTATTTATTTATTTATTAGTAAGTATAATAAACATTTCACAATATTGTAAGAAAGATGGACTATCTGGTCAAAGAGACATGATTTAGTTACACCTATTGCAAAATGCACTCAAACTCTAAGATCCAGAACTCCAAATTACTTTTTCGTGCATGTCCAAATTCAATAGAATGGTCCAGTTAGTCCAGGTTGAGAAAAAATGATTGCTTGATGGAGTTTAAGGAAGAAAAAAACATTGCTATGGGTGGGGAAATAAACATGTGCTCATAGTTCCCCCGGTTTAAAACTCAAAAAATAAACATCACTCTCCTGTGTTATAGTTTTAAAGCCTAGTAGTTATAGTTTTGTTGATCCATTCATTCACCCCAAGCTCTTTCTTAGATAGCTTTTGTGGTTGTATAACTATGTGACCTTACTTCCTCTTTAGCTCTTGTCATTATAGATAAAAGACCTTATCACAATAAAACAGAAGGTCATAGATCACAATAAGCTACTTTGTCAGCTCCACTATCAATCATGTGAATTACACCAGGAAAAAAAAATAAGCAAGCCTATTTAATGTCACCCAATTATCCTGTCCATGTTTCATTGTCTGCAATCACAAAAACAGTAGGCATGCCCTCCAAGGAATTCCCATCTGTGTATATCTTTTGAATATCTGTGAAGCTGAACTGACAGCGGTTTTCACAGCAGCTGTCTGTCAGTGCATTTAAAGGATGTTCATTTGCCTGGAGTGCAACCACTGTGATCATATTTTCCATCGTTGTGTTTCTGTGCTCTTCACATAAAACCTATTGCCCCTTCTCTGTTGGCCATTTGAGCTCTGTTCGCTGTCAGTAAACCCAGCATGTTATGGACTCCTGGAGAGTATTGGATTTTAATTGCGCTGTGCCTGGGGTGACACAGGTATTAAAAAGTCTTTTGTTGTAAAAAATAGGTCGATGTGTGGAAAAACAGACACAAACATACAGACACACACTCTTTTCATTCTTTTTAGGTCTTTGGGTCTTTTTTAGGTAGGCTGTATTTTTCAAGCTCAACGGGGTCCCACACTAATCTAAAATGATTTTCATCCAAGCTCAATTCCATGTTTACCATCTCAGTTCTAAATGGCATTACACAGATACAAATATGCATCAATTACCCTCGTGGACATCGCATGGGTTGAATAAAAAGAAATGCTGCCTTTCTGTCATTTTAATTCAATTTAGTACCATTTATTTCTTAGAATAAAAATAAAAACTTCCACATTTTCATTAGATGATTCATCAGCTGAGTTTTGTGTGACAATTTTGTGGATGTAATTGATTTCCAGACAACTGGAAGCAAAAACCGTGACTAATAACCACTTCTGCATTTGGTAGGCATATGCTTGTGAATAAGCTGAAGAAAACAAATAGATGGATGCTTGAATCACACAGGACAGGCACTTTGTCACAATTTTAAAAATATATGCTTTGTTCGTAATTAATGTAACTGATGTCTAAGTGTTAGGCGTTTGTCGCCAGAGGAGCCAAGGTACGAAGGGTTTTCGGTTTGTATCAAGGTCGCTCAGATGGGTTGTACTATCAGCAGCTCCTTTCAGAAACTGTCACGGGAGCACCTCTACTATCAGCAACGGACGAGCCATCCAATTCAGCTCAAAATGTGCTGTCAGTACACATAAACATGCACACATAATCTACACCCGAAGTACAGATCCACAGAAACACAGCCACAAGATTAATGACTCACATTTACTGCACAAACATTAATAACCTTGTCACTCATAGAGATGGACTTTCAGCCCAAGCTTTGTGACAGTCATGAGGCGGCTTGCAGAGGAATACAGAAGTGCAAAACATAGAAAACACAGGAAAATGGTTAAAAGTACCAGATTACTCAGTATTTCCACACAGGCTCAGACTGTTTAGTTCTTATTTTTTATGAATTATTGTCACAAGGAATTGGATATACTCTGCACTACACTAACAAAATTCATTTGTTGTTATTTTACAGTTCCACGACACTAACTCTTCAGTGATTTACTGGAATCACTGGGAAATACTATATGTAGTATTAGGTAGATGTATACATAGAGTGCAGGAATATTATGAAAGCTGTTCCACTTGAGCAAATGCCTTCCATTAGCATGTATATCATGTATTTGTTAGTGACTTACATTTATTCCCTTGCTTTGAATCATATGCATAACTACCATGTGGCCAAGTCCAACCACTAATAAAAAACATAATCTCTGCCATGTGCTTACTGTGATAACTTTTTGTTATCAATAATACAAATTCACACCCACACCCATTAATATACAGTGTTCTTTATTATATTCATTATTTGTGCAGAGATTGTTTGTGCTGATAATTTCACTTGCTCTGTTTGAATTGCAAAAGTGGGGCAAATATCTATTCCTCTTTCTTTCCTGCGTCTTCCTGAAAGAAGTTTGCCTTCAGGGCTTTCCGCTAGCAAGGCTGTCAGGCATAAAAGCGTTCTTTTCCCTTATCCTATTTCCAGTTCTCAGCTGCAGTGTGATCAGATTTAGATAAAGATCACGGTTTGGGTTAAACCTCACCCTTTTAAAACTGGTAACCACACCTTAGAGATCATGTCTGACAAAAAGGCCTGCAGGCAAACTGCGAGTGCGTTCGTCTGCGTCACTGTTTTTTATGATTATCGATAGTCATCATAAACGCTGTGAAAATTCAAAAGACAGCTTCTTTACCCTCTTCACTTGTCCATTCTTGCTTTGCAGTTGTGAGCTGCTCTAAGAATTCCTGACGTGGAAAGGAATGCAAACCGATTCAAAAAACTTCCTTCCCAATCAGATAAACTCTCTTTTTTTCCTCAAAGTAAAAAAATATATATTTTGATAAATATGACATTATATAAATGCAGTGCTAGTTTAAGCTCAGTATGTTCTTTTCTAGAGACATTTTGTTCTTTACTACCTGATGCTTTTTCTGATGCATGCCAGCACTTGCAACCGACCATGCTGGTTATAAATATATGAACAGTTATGTGAACAAGGTTACTTATAGTACTAAAAGTGAGGAGAATTAGCACACATGTTTTACGATCCCTCAGTTTAATGTGTCAGCTCTGAAGTCATTGGTATTTTGGTTTACTATTAATATTGTGCTTTTAAGCATTACCAAGCAGCAGGTTGAGTCCCTGAACCCATTTTTAATGTGAGGAGACGCTGCTGCCCCTAGCACCAAATATCAAACTTAAAAGTTAAGCCACTATAATGGAGTGTTAGCAGCTAAAAAGACAAATGTGTGTCTCAGAAGGTAGTGTGTTCCTTTTTTCTGCTTAGTAGATGAATAGGTAACTCTTCACTAACAACTCGCATGTATACTGTAACTTCAAACTAAAGTCATACAGCAGAGGAAATAATTATTTGATCCCCTGCTGCCTTTTTAGGTTTTCTCACTTACAAAGAAATGAACAGTCTCTAATTTTTCATGGTAGCATCATTTTAGTGGAAAGAGACAGAATATCATCAAAATATATAGAAAAAAACACATTACATAAACATTAGAAATTGATTTGCATGTTATCTAATGAAATAAGTATTTGATCTCCCAAAAAACATGATTTGTTAGTGTGATTGAGGTCTTGAGACTGGCTAGGCCACTCCATGACTTTAAAGTGTTTCTTCTTCAGCCACTTCTTTATTGCCTGGGCAGTATGTTTTGAAACCATGTCATGCTGGAAGACTTTGTGACTTTGCCACAGTTAATGTGGCAAAGTCACCCTGTACCCTTAGCAATATAAATATAAATATAAATATATATATATATATATATATATATATATATATATATATATATATATACATATATAAATAAAAACACCCAGCACGCCCCTGCGGGCGGTTTATCCTTCAAGCTCGGGTCCTCTACCAGAGGCCTGGGAGCTTGAGGGTCCTGCGCAGTATCTTAGCTGTTCCCAGGACTGCGCTCTTCTGGACAGAGATCTCCGATGTTGTTCCCGGGATCTGCTGGAGCCACTCGCCTAGCTTGGGAGTCACCGCACCTAGTGCTCCGATTACCACGGGGACCACTGTTACCTTCACCCTCCACATCCTCTCGAGCTCTTCTCGGAGCCCTTGGTATTTCTCCAGCTTCTCGTGTTCCTTCTTCCTGATATTGCTGTCATTCGGAACCGCTACATCGATCACTACGGCCGTCTTCTTCTGTTTGTCTACCACCACTATGTCCGGTTGGTTAGCCACCACCATTTTGTCCGTCTGTATCTGGAAGTCCCACAGAATCTTAGCTCGGTCATTCTCCACCACCCTTGGGGGCATCTCCCATTTTGACCTCGGGACTTCCAGGTTATACTCGGCACAGATGTTCCTGTACACTATGCCGGCCACTTGGTTATGGCGTTCCATGTATGCCTTGCCTGCTAGCATCTTGCACCCTGCTGTTATGTGCTGGATTGTCTCTGGGGCATCTTTACACAGCCTGCACCTGGGGTCTTGCCTGGTGTGATAGACCCCAGCCTCTATGGATCTTGTGCTCAGAGCTTGTTCTTGTGCTGCCATGATTAGTGCCTCTGTGCTGTCTTTCAGTCCAGCTTTGTCCAGCCACTGGTAGGATTTCTGGATATCAGCCACCTCCTCTATCTGCCGGTGGTACATACCGTGCAGGGGCCTGTCCTTCCATGATGGTTCCTCGTCTCCCTCCTCTTTCTTGGGTTTCTGCTGCCTGAGGTATTCACTGAGCACTCGGTCAGTTGGGGCCATCTTCCCAATGTATTCTTGGATGTTCCTTGTCTCATCCTGGACTGTGGTGCTGACACTCACCAGTCCCCGGCCCCCTTCCTTCCGCTTAGCGTACAGCCTCAGGGTGCTGGATTTGGGGTGAAACCCTCCATGCATGGTAAGGAGCTTTCTTGTCTTTATGTCAGTGGCTTCTATCTCCTCCTTTGGCCAGCCTATTACCCCAGCAGGGTACCTATATATATATATATATATATATATATATATATATATATGTATATATATATATATATATATATATATATATATATATATATATATATATATATATATATATATATATATATTCCTGCCTGGGGCGTCTGTATCCAGTAAGGGTCCTAAGGCTAGACCCCCTATGCTAAGCAAGCCTACCGCAGACATGAGCGAGACAGATAAATATGAAGGCATGCCAGCTCGGACGTCGCCCGGATCAACAAGGTCCGCGTCAGGTGTTGAGGAACCAGGGCACCCTGACGAAAAGTGGGCTACTGGAACAAGAAGGCATCGGTGGGCAAGAGACGAAAACAGGGTGTTGTTGGAATGCTACTACGCAAGTAACCCCGGCGGAAGGGGCTACATGAATAGGATGAGGGACCTATGGATTCTTCGATACCCAACATCTACAATGACGGCGAAACAACTAGTAGCTCAGTGTTCCAACATTCGAAAAAAGGGACTGCTCTCACAGCTAGAGATTGACGAGGTACAACACAAATGCTACGGCAAGGAGGAGTCAGGACGCCAGGTCAGGGGGGCGATATCATCACCCCCACCCGAGATTGGGTACATAGCCCCAAGTGCGATAGGAGAAGGATCGTTGAGTGCGAGAGGAACTGACCTGAAAAATAGGATCATGGCCAAGCTTGAAACCTGGATCCCGCGTAGCCGGTTACCAAGATTACGTGAAGTACCCTCAGAAGGTCTGCTAGATGATGTTAATGCAGCACTACGGGCAATACCTACAACCACGATTACCGACACTAACAAGCTGATCTACAATACGGCAGCAGTGATCAGTGAGATGCTTGGCTACAAGTTGAACAGCGACAAGGGGCAGTACCCTCCATGGAGAAGGAGGCTAGAGGGCAAGATCAAAGTAGCACGGAGGGAGGTTAGCCAACTAACGGAGTTGCAGAAAGGTGCGACAAATAAGGTGCCTAAGAAATACAGCAAGCTGTCCATACCTGAGGCCTTGGAAACTGCCAAGCAAAGACTCACAGCCTTGGCCAGCCGCTTGAGGAGGTACACCAGAGAGATAGAAGGCAGGAGAATAAACCAGCTGTTCTCCACAGAACCAGCAAAGGTGTACTCTCAGTGGCAAGGGAACAATAAGAGAACAGCACCACCAAGGCTGGAGACGGAGCAATACTGGAAGAGCATATGGGAGAAGGATGCAACCCATAACGGCAATGCTCAGTGGCTAGAGGATCTGAGGGCAGACCACAGCGACCTCCCTGAACAGGGTCCAGTAACCATCACAGTGGCAGATATCCAAGAAAGGGTCTCCAGTATGAAGAGTTGGACAGCACCAGGACCCGACATGGTTCACGCCTACTGGCTGAAGAAGCTGACTGCACTCCACGAGCGTCTGGCAGCACAAATGAACCAGCTGCTAGTTAACGAGAGACACCCGGAATGGCTAACTGAAGGCCGGACGGTCCTGATCCCCAAGGACCCCAAGAAGGGACCAGTCCCCTCCAACTACCGACCAATAACCTGCCTCAGTACTACATGGAAGCTCCTGTCAGGCATCATATCGGCTAAGATGAACAGGAACATGGGTCAATACATGAGCGGGACACAGAAAGGAATTGGCAAGAATACCAGAGGCGCAAAACACCAGCTACTGGTAGACAGAACAATCAGCCGAGACTGCAAGACCAGACTGACCAACCTGTGCACTGCCTGGATTGATTACAAGAAGGCCTATGACTCAATGCCCCACAGCTGGATACTGGAATGCTTAGAATTGTACAAGATCAATGGGACCCTAAGAGCCTTCATCAGGAACTCAATGGGGATGTGGCGTACAACACTAGAGGCCAACTCCAAGCCCATAGCACAAGTCACCATCAAGTGCGGGATCTACCAAGGAGATGCTCTGTCCCCACTGCTGTTCTGCATAGGCCTGAACCCCCTCAGTGAGATCATTAACAAGACTGGCTACGGATACCGACTACGGAACGGAGCAGTTGTCAGCCACCTCCTGTACATGGATGACATCAAGCTGTATGCCAAGAGTGAACGAGACATCGATTCACTGATCCACACTACCAGGCTATACAGCAATGACATTGGAATGTCGTTCGGACTGGAGAAGTGTAGTCGGATGGTATCAAGAGAGGGAAGGTAGTCAGAACTGAGGGGATTGAACTACCAGAAGGCAACATTGCAGACATAGAGGACAGTTACAAGTACCTGGGGATCCCGCAGGCAAATGGGAACCATGAAGAGGCCGCTAGAAAGGCTGCAACCACCAAGTACCTGCAGAGGGTCAGGCAAGTCCTGAGGAGTCAGCTGAATGGTAAGAACAAGATCCGAGCCATCAACACGTACGCCCTGCCCGTGATCAGGTACCCTGCTGGGGTAATAGGCTGGCCAAAGGAGGAGATAGAAGCCACTGACATAAAGACAAGAAAGCTCCTTACCATGCATGGAGGGTTTCACCCCAAATCCAGCACCCTGAGGCTGTACGCTAAGCGGAAGGAAGGGGGCCGGGGACTGGTGAGTGTCAGCACCACAGTCCAGGATGAGACAAGGAACATCCAAGAATACATTGGGAAGATGGCCCCAACTGACCGAGTGCTCAGTGAATACCTCAGGCAGCAGAAACCCAAGAAAGAGGAGGGAGACGAGGAACCATCATGGAAGGACAGGCCCCTGCACGGTATGTACCACCGGCAGATAGAGGAGGTGGCTGATATCCAGAAATCCTACCAGTGGCTGGACAAAGCTGGACTGAAAGACAGCACAGAGGCACTAATCATGGCAGCACAAGAACAAGCTCTGAGTACAAGATCCATAGAGGCTGGGGTCTATCACACCAGGCAAGACCCCAGGTGCAGGCTGTGTAAAGATGCCCCAGAGACAATCCAGCACATAACAGCAGGGTGCAAGATGCTAGCAGGCAAGGCATACATGGAACGCCATAACCAAGTGGCCGGCATAGTGTACAGGAACATCTGTGCCGAGTATAACCTGGAAGTCCCGAGGTCAAAATGGGAGATGCCCCCAAGGGTGGTGGAGAATGACCGAGCTAAGATCCTGTGGGACTTCCAGATACAGACGGACAAAATGGTGGTGGCTAACCAACCGGACATAGTGGTGGTAGACAAACAGAAGAAGACGGCCGTAGTGATCGATGTAGCGGTTCCGAATGACAGCAATATCAGGAAGAAGGAACACAAGAAGCTGGAGAAATACCAAGGGCTCAGAGAAGAGCTCGAGAGGATGTGGAGGGTGAAGGTAACAGTGGTCCCCGTGGTAATCGGAGCACTAGGTGCGGTGACTCCCAAGCTAGGCGAGTGGCTCCAGCAGATCCCGGGAACAACATCGGAGATCTCTGTCCAGAAGAGCGTAGTCCTGGGAACAGCTAAGATACTGCACAGGACCCTCAAGCTCCCAGGCCTCTGGTAGAGGACCCGAGCTTGAAGGATAAACCGCCCGCAGGGGCGTGCTGGGTGTTTTTATATATATATATATATACATATATATACATATATATATATATATATATATAACTGTGGGGATGGTGTTATTTGGGTCAAACTCTACATTTGTTTTCCTCCAAACACGGTGAGTCAAGTTGATGCCAAAGGACTCGATTTGGGTTTCATTTGACCACAGCACTTTCTTCCAAGCCTTATCTGAATAATTTAGATGTTCACTGGCAAAATCAAATAAGACAAAATTATTTGATTCACAAAGCTTGACTTAATAAATTGTGCAAAAATGATCCGGTTTTTTTTTCAGGTTTGGGCATACGCATTTGTAAAATTGTTTTAATGTGTGGTCAGATTACTTCTTATTATGTACACATTTGCAACCCTTTTGGTGCAAATTTCTTTCCTTAAAAGAGTGGAAGAAAGTGAGCCTTTAAAGCTGTGCGCATTTGTTAAGCTGTGCTGAGATTTATTATCAGTTTAGTTTAGTTTAGTTTAGTTTAGTTTAGTTTAGTGTGGAAGTAGTCAGTAAGAAAACAAAAAAACAAATGCACCAAAATAGTAATAGTAGTAGCAACAACAACTTGTAACAAGTGTAGTCACAGGTAGGTGGTGCAGGAGAAGTACAGGAGGAAGGACAGGAGTCCCACCAGAGTGTTCTGTATTTCCAGTTTGCTGTACTGACTCTACTGCTGAGGTGATAAACTCTTATCATTTAAATTAATGAAAACTGTGTTTTTTGTGCCGAGTTGCATCAATCTGAATTTTATGACTTGATAATATATGTGTTTTACCTCTTTCTTGAATTTCCTTCATTGGGGCCCCCAAAAACAGGCCACATGCTTCTACTGTTCAGAACCTCCCTCACTCCAGCCCAGAGGGAGAAGGACATATATACTTACCCCATCATAATGTCATAAGAAAATCTTCATAATTTGGCTATAACTGTCCTTTTCCTGCCTAGAAGCACCACTTGGACTTGGCTTGTAGCTCAGTGACAGACTCAATACTTCACATTTAACAAGCTACAGACTCTCCAAAGGGGAGCTGTTATGTCACACCAGTTCAATACATGTCAACCAGCAGTTCTAAACTGATGCTGCTGTTACTTTTCTTCACCTGCTTTTCCAGTAGGCCAGTAACTTCTCTTAGAATCTCAGGTCCAGAACTGTGGCTGGGCAGGTGTTTCACATCAGCCCCACATGTCCTTGTTTACTCAATTTTTCACTCTCATATATTAACAGCTATGCACACACACACACACACACACACACACACACACACACACACACACACACACACACACACACACACACACACAAAGACACACACACCTACACACAGAAAGTTGTCCCTCCAAAAGCTCTCACTTGCTGACAGCTGGAGGTTGAAGAGGTCAAGTTGATTGCTGCTACACAGCTTTGATCTCAGACTTAGTGTGATCACTTCCCAGACTGAGGTCTACTGGTTCAGTACAGTATGTGTTTCTCTTTGAATTCCAGTGTGCAAGGGATAAAGCCACTCTGCTATGAAGAGGTATCCAGTTTTTATGACTAATTGGCTTCAAATACGGGCTTATCCAGCCATATTTTTGACTCTTGTTTGTAATTATTTTCTATAAGATGCATCAAAGAAACAAATATGCATATCATTAATTGGCACTATTTTTTGGTTAAATGCATATAAATATATAAATGCATCTCTGTGTGTTGCTCATGAGTGTATTTTCCTGAGTTGGTCTGAATTGGTTATGCATGACCCAGAAGAATTATCTAATAGTGCTCATCAGTCATGGCCATTTAGCATGCCTGCTCCTGAGTGTGTTCCACCCTCTGGCACCTCTGTTCCAAGCTTTCAGAAGTGATAAACCCTTTCACTGTGTCCACCACTGAACAATTTGTCTTACTACACAAATGATCTGACAGAGGTTGGTCCACAAGCATGAGTGACTTGGACCTGAACAGCTTGTCTCAAAGAATTAACTACAATTAGTAAAAGAAATACCAAGGAGCAGTTCTGAATTAAATGATCTTAACTGGCAATCTTGAAGATTTGTATTAAAATAAAGGTCTGTTAAGTAAGATGATAGTTATACTTTTTTTTCAGATGATAGTTATACATGAAGTACTATAAATTGGTTGTCTTCAGATATAAACAGGATAATTGCTGTTATATTACTGCAAAATGTAAATTGTGTTTTGAGGCCCAGCTGCGAGGTAGTTAGCACCACTGGCCTCTTCCGGGGCACGGGGTGCCCTCAGGCCTCTGGCCTCTGGGCCTGAGGCCCGGTCCTCTCTGGCACAGCTGGCTGCTGGCAGAGCCCACGGGCACGTCACTGCAATCCCCTCTGGCTTCTGCTCCGTAGCTGCTGGGTGACCTCTCGTTTGGGGCTCTCCTCAGCTCTTCCCAGGAGGGTGGCACGGTTGCCCCTTTAGTGGTCCTCCTCGGGTCCTCGTACTCTGGGATCTCTGAATGTCTGGGGCCTGGATCTCCTCCATACCTGCTTCATGCCCTGGGGGACGGGGCTATGGCGCTCCACACTCCCTAGCAGATCGTTACATGGAGAAACCTTTTGAATACAAGCGTGCTGATCCACACAGGTGTGCACACAGGTGTTCACAGACACAAACTACACCTTCCTTGGCTGCACATTGCAGCCAAGGAACCTCAAAGCACATTGTGCGCTGTCGATCTTGCGTGCTGCACAATAACATGTAATATTTAGTATCTACTGTTATCTACTGTTAGCTAGTGTATTGTGATGGTGTTTTATTTATTATGTTGCTCTTTTTTGTTTGTTTTCTCTTCTGTTTTTTTTATCTTCATACAGGTGATCCAGGTGTTTTGTTTGTTTTTCTTTTTTTTCTTCCCCCCTTTCTCACCATCTCTTCTCCCCTCTATTTTTCTTTCTCTCCCCCTCTTTCATTGTCTGTCCCGTCTGTAACAACCGAAAATCTAATAAAATAAACACATAATTATAATAAAGGTCAGTCAAATTAACCAATATGGCAAGGCCATGATGATCCACTTGGTAAAGTAATTCCGCTTGGCATCTTTCTTGGCCTTCAGACAACAGTTCTGATGGCTAAAGATCCAAACGGGACAGGCAAAAAATTGGTGATTCTAAATGGACCGTAAGTGTGAGTTTGAATGGTTGTCTCTGTGTGTTAGCCCTGCCATAGGCTGGTGACCTATCCCCCCACGAACCTCCTTCAATCCTCAACCGCTTTAGAAAATGGAGGGATCAATATTTCCTCCTGCTGCAACTTCACAGTGAAACATTTAACTGGCAAATTACAAGTTGTATTTTATTATGAAGCAGTAACACACAGTCACATGAAATGCAATATTTTATTAGTCTTTTTAGGACTTACCTTTATTGGTCAGTGCTAAATGTATATACAAAAAGGACATCATTCATTTTCAGTTTAGAATACTGCACAGATTAATAGCACAAGAAGGAGCAGCCACAATGGACTATAGGTGACAGGCTGCGCACCACCAACTTCTCAGCAAGGTAACTACTGTGTCCTTTCACTGTGCTCTGCTGTTTGCAGACTCAAACCATGTGCAGCATTAAATCAGATCAGACTTGCTCACAGAATGATGGAGAAAGCTCGATTTATTGCCTGACTTCTTTATCAAAACAACAATAGTTTGCTTTTCTGGTCCCAGCACTCTGTCACACGCAGTATTAAAGTGCATTTGGAGTTACCACTAGTAACTACGGGTGTCACCAAATCAACCAGGACTGAAATCTTTGAGATTGCCGCTTAAATTACAAACAGAATGGTTTGCACTGAGATCGGCTCCAGGGAAAATACAAAAATTGAAGCGTTAATTTTGAAAGAGTTTGGAAAGACTTTATAAGGAGTTCAAGTCAAGTCAAAAATTGTAAGAAAAAACAAAACAAAAACAAAACAAACACAAAGCACTTATTTAACATACAGGCACTGTGAAAGTTCCTGTTACATCCTGACTCATTTCATTACCAGTGTTTTTCCAAGTCAATAATGCTGTCATAAGTAATTATGGTTCTTTCTTCTGAGAAGGCTCTTAGTCAGTCTACTCCTAAAATGGGACAAAGGCGTGCTTTTATGCAATAATCCCTTGACTGAGCCATAACGGAACAGTATCTATACTTCTGTCTTCTGCTCTCACGGATTACTGATTTTTCAAAAAGCTTCAAGTACAAGTGTGATATCCATTCACATCGCACACTTCACTAAATCCAATATCACTCCATGTATAGGATGTTATCTTTAGGGTAGCAATGACTTGATTTCCACACAGATTATATTCTTTTGTGCCTTTTATATTCATTCTGTCATCACACCACATGTTCCAGCAGGAATCAAGACTTGACAAAATGTGGGGACATAACAATGCAGGTACAGTGGGATTTATCCTAATCCAGACACTGAAAAGAGATTTCACTGAATACACCTCCTGATCAAAATGTAAGACATGTCTAGACCAGTTCCAAAACAGTTTTTTTCATTCATTGGGAATCAGCAGGAATCGTAGAGTTAATTGTGTGGTATCTGGGTTGGAGCTGTGTGACTAACCACTCTACTATGTGCCAAGCTTCCTCGTGAGTAGCAGCATTGCTGCATGCTGTCACCTCTTACAGTGTGCCATTTTCTGTGAGCGGACATTGTATGTTTTCAAGCAATATTTGTCTTAACACTCTAACATGATCTGTCGACCACCACCGAAATTCCTACGCTTCTATTTGGGTTTACTTTGTTTCCTCACCCTCGCTTGTTTTCCCCTCTGTCTGAAATCCTCTGACAGGAAATGTTTTACTTCACTTTGAAGAGTCAGCAGAGACACAGAAAAAGCATCTATCTCTCCTCTTGGACTTTTCAGGGGGCTACTCCTGTTTGAGTTTTCCATCTTCTTTGGCAAAATGTGAGCATACTGATTGGCAGTGAAAATTATGCAACAGCTAAGGTCAAGTAAGCATGAAGGTGAAGCACACAGCGGGCTACAAAGAGAGACTAGTTAACACCAGCCACTGAGTGTTGTGTCTGCTGTTTCACAAGTTTCTGGTTGATCTGAAATCGGCTTTGGCACTTTATGCAAACCCACTGCCCTCTAATGTTCTGTAATGAAAGCACAGCAATGTTTTATTCCTAGCTGTAACCCCCTGTGGTGAAGCATATTTGTTATTTTTAGTGATGTTCAAGAGAAAGGCTTTTTTTTTTCTACTCCAGCCAAATTTTTCAAACTGTTCATCTCTGTCTGAGATGAGCACTGGATTGGAAACATCAAGATTGAAAACACACTTCCCAAGATAAGATCTGCTGCCAGTTAACTTGTTGGGGAGTCGCTACCCGTCCACAGTGTTTTGAAGTGCGCTCCAGTTTGATAGCGTGGCTGCTTGAAAGGTTTTTAAAAGTTTGCCCAGCCATGCTTGTCAGCAGCACGGGGATGATAGCCAAGCTAGTGCATAGATGTCAGTCAAGGAAACCTTTCGGATTTGAGCTCAGTCCCTTATGATCTGTTTGTTTTCTATAATTGAAGCATCTGCCTCTCAAGTTGAAATGATTAGTGCCAAAATGTTTATTTAATAACCAATCATATTTCATCATTTACTTGTCATCACTCAACAGCTGATGTTTCTTTTTCTAAAATGAAAAGGAGTTCAAACAAGCTGGGGTATTCTAAAACGGTGCCAGATATATTGCAGTTTACTGAACTCCTGTGACAGTGAGGCATGTCTCTTTCCACTCTCTGTCTCTCTCTCTCTGGTTATTGCATCAGAAGAATGAATGAGAGCAAAGAAGCCCATAGGGAAAAAGAGGTACTAATGGGGCCTTAATGAAAATCTTTGGTCTGCTCATTAATGTTGAAGTACATACACACACACTACACACATGGATAGGGAAAGGAAGCGAGGCTCAGTGCTTGGGCACACATATGAAAACATGCATATGAAGACAGATGGGCTTGTCACATCACCTCCTTTATATGAGCTCCTTTTATCTTCTCTCCCTTCCATCTCTTTTGTATAATAAGAAATAAAACAAATAATAGTTTATCATCATCAGTTGATTTGCATAAATGATCAGACGTATTACTCCCCCGTTATCTCAGACACAAGCTGGGTTTTCTCTTGTTGTTGTTTTAGTAACTGATTCCATTAAGCCAGGCATGCTGGATGAATTCGTTATGCTGATTAATGTGCTGCAGGTTGTTGAGATGGAGTATAGAGATCATGGAGAGAGATGGTCAAAGAAGCAAAAAGCTAATTTGACACATTTCTCCACAATCAGCTGCCTTTCTTAAATAGATAACTATCATATCTGATATCATATCTCACAGTACAATAATATTGAATGGGTTGCATTGTTGTATTTTGTCATGTTTCTCAGATCTTTGTCTGAATTTCTACGAACATTATTGCTAAGGATTGTCTTATTGCATTGGAGTCACACTGGGTTAAATATGTACACTTGGGTTTTAAGGGGTATTTATTATTTTCTTCTTTTTTTTGGGTTGTATGGAAGCCCCAAACGCAATTTCATTGTTCTTGACAATGACAATAAATAAATAAATACTAAATACTAAAAATACTTGATGAGTTCTGTCTCTGCAGAACTACAGCACTGGCCCACCTGAGTGGCGCCAGAGTCCCCCCTCAGATTTGTCACCCCCTGCAGGGTGACAAATCTGCAAGAAAGGAATTGTGAGTGTAGAAGACAGATACAGTGTTATCTGGCTCTGGTTGTATTCATCTTACACTGGCTTTAGGCAAAGCTTTGGAAGCCTGGTTCCTCCTGAGTGATCCACGATTGGTTATGTTTGACTCTGACACAGCTGAGCCATTACACAGTGCAATAGGTCCATCTGGTGGCCAAATTAGAATCTTGACGTGACCTGTTCATGTCTGTTCATTTTGGCCATTAAGTGACGTTCCAGGTGTGTTTGCCATGTTGGTAATTGGGTAAAAACAATGCAATCCTTGTTATGTGCAAAAGTATGGGGGTTTTTTTGTTTTTTTTTCTGTCTGTCCCATTTGGTTCTTTAGCCGTCAGAATTGTTGTCTGAAGACCAACAAGGATACCCAATGGATTTATTTTGCCAAATGGATCATCACGGCATTGCCGTATTGGTCCATTTGATCGACCCTTGTTTTTATTATTTATTTTATTTTATTTTCAGTTGTTACAGACGGGACAGACATGAGTGAGGGATAGGAAAGGGAGAAAGAAAGAGGAAGGAAAAGAAAAACAGAAGGGGAGAGGGACAGTGAGAAAGGGGAAAACAATCTCCTGGATCACCTGTTGAGAGAGAAAGAAGAGAAAACAAGCAAAAAAAAAACAAAGCAACATACTAAACACAGCACCATCGCATTAATCTAGCTAAGTGTAAACAGCAGTAAATACTAAATATTCAATGTTGTTGTGCAGCACGCAGGACAGACAGCGCACAATGTGCTTTGAAGTAGCAGCCAAGAAAGGTGTAATTTAAGTCTACGAGCAGTGAACGCCCGTGTGCACACCTGTGTGGATCAGCGCGCTTGTATTCAAATGGTTTCCACATGTAATGATCTGCAAGAGGATGTAGAGAGCCATAGCCCTGTCCCCCAGGGCATGAAGCAGGCATGGAGGAGATCCAGGCCCCAGACATCCAGAGGCCCCAGAGTGCGAGAGCCCAAGGAGGACCACTAAAGGGGCATCCGTGCCACCCTCATGGGAAGGGCTGAGGATCCCCAGACGAGGGGTCACCCAGTAGCCACCGAGCAGAAGCTAGAGGGGGCTGCACCGGCGTGCCCGCCAGCTCTGCCGGCAGCCAGCTGTGCCAGAGTGAACCGAGCCGTAGGCCCAGAGGCCGGAGGCCCGAGGGCACCCCGCGCCCCGGAAGAGGCCTGACCGAGCAACAGGCGCCAGGCCCCGCCAAGTAGCCACCGGGAGTGAGCTGGTACATACGTGAGCGCCCAGCCCCGGACACCAAGAACCACCAAACATACGCAAAAGTATGTTCTAAAGTTTATCTTTTTGAGCAAAGTGGACTTTTTAGTAGAAAATCTGTTTTTCTAGCCACAGTAAAGTGCAGTCCAGGAAACAGAGTTTGAAATAATATTTCAGTAGGAATACAACATGAGAACAATCACACTGAAACCCAAACCGGCCCCTTAGAAAAAGCCAGGTCTACTTCTGGATTTTTTTCCTACTTTTACGTTTTCATATAGTCTCAGGACCCTTCAGACTGAGCTTCTGAACAACTTATGGTCCTGTTACCCAAATATGGGTAATCAGAATGGCTTACACATTCTGATTTGATGAGTTATTTGGTATTGCTTCCACATACAAAGTAATGGCAAGTAAGAAAAATAGACATTAATTAATTACTAGCCCATATTTCTTTTTTCCAGTGACAGCCTGCATTAGAAATCTTACAGCAGCTCTTAGGTTGGAAATTAAGTCAATAAATGACACAAAACATAGGAAACTGGTTATATATTCCATTAATATTTACTCTGTAACACACATATTCATATTGTTTATTAGCTAATACAGCCACACACTTTATTATCTATAGCTTTAATACAGAAAAGTAACAAAAACACATACAGAGACCACAATATCCATTATGATCCATGATCCCTGTAATTTAGTCATTGTTTAATAAAACATTTTGAACTTGTCATTTAAATGATTCCAGTCAGGATTCATTGAATGATTCATGAATTTAGTGGTTGTGACATTTCACAGTGATCCCCCTAAACAAACAAAGGCATTGTTCAGAGGAACATATGGGAAAGAGCATATACTTACAAATCTCAAAATAGGTGGCGAAGCAAAAAGCAAAGCCCCATTAGAGTATCCTTGAAAGGTGTTGGGATCTCATAATAGCCTCAGTTCTTCTTGTCAAGACTCTCCAAAACTCCAAAAGTGTACTGGAAGGATGAAGTTCCTCCTACTAAAATGTCTTTTCATTCACTATCATGGCAATAGTGATGGATAGCGATCTTTCAGACAAAATTACCTGTTGGTGTTTATCTCCCCTGAAACATGGATCATTTTCATTCTCATTATGCAATTTTATAATGAGTATGAAAGCATCTGAATGTGTTACATTTTCCCCCTCATTTAACCAGTTATCTGTTGCTTCCTTGTCAAAATATTTAAAAAAAACCACACAGTGTGGTTGCGCAGAGGTCTGTGGCTTATAAATAGCATGTTGTTTTTTACTGTTTTCATTTCTACCAGGTGCATTAAAATCATTCCAGCCCAACAAGGCATCGGCTTTTAAAAATGCAAATCAGCTTAATGTAGCACTGAACTTTATGGCTTTGAAAAACTTTTAATAACGCAAAAGGATTGTCTTCCTTACTTGGAAGGTGTTGCCTTCTTTAACTTTACCTCAGCCTAATTTCAATTTCAAGCATTTGTGTTAGGCAGTTATTTGTTTCTGTGGGTACTGTCACTGCCATATGTTGTCGCACTCATCGCAGCCAACAAAAGGAACCGTTATTACTAAAAGGTATACCACATTTTGTTTGGCTGATGGGGATGTGACCTCCACTTAAACCTCTATGAGTGCACCATTAGTCACTTTTGTAACTTGTTTGGGAAAGTAAAAAATTTATATTCAAACTCAGTCAATTAGTGCTGATGGAAACTGAGTACTGGTGCATATGTCCTTGCTTATGTGAGAGATAAATAAGGGAAACAGCACCGAACCAAACCTGCATATCGCTAAACTCCTGTCACCGTTTCCGTGGAAACAGGTGCAGAATTGTTTGTGGTCTGATAAGAATTTCTGATGGTCAACTTGGCTTGAGTTGAAATGGCACACACACAAAGTAGAAATGAGCTATTATGCACCTGACACCCCTAATGCTATTCAATCTCCCTAAAAAAAACACTTCATTTGTCTCAGGGTGGGTAATAAAATAATGTGCTTCACCATCTAACTACCACTGACATCCCCTGATCAGTAGTTCATTATGTAGTGCAACAAAAATCACAAGTAAGTGTTAATCAACACATTATTGTTTCAAAGCAAGCACACACTGCTTCACCTTTATAAGTATTATTGTAAATAATCCCTACATTTAAGCGCTTGAATAATTAATTATTAACTACACTGTATTATTACTTTGTTAAAAAAAACAAAACTACAAAAGAAGAAGAAGAATCTGCTCACAAGTCTGCCTAATTTGTGATATATGACAACACTTAAACTGCGTGCAGATATAGATTCCTAACACATCTGCATACATTATTTCAGATCTCAGTCATTTACAGGTGCATACAGCAGAGAACCAAATGGACAATAAATGCACTTCCAGTTTCATTTGAATTTTGTCTGCACAATTTGAAAAGCATTCTGAAAAGATACTGACAAACTGACAAGCAGTGAATGTGCTGATTTATGTATTGATTTTAGGCATTTTTTTCAGCCTGCTTGCTTATTATAATAACCTTTAAAAGCCCACTTTAATAGAAGAGAGGGTCCTTGTCCTTCAGCCTGCTCACCATGCGCCTTTTCTGTTTTTCAACACTGCCTTTATTAAGTATAGATTCCAGTAAAAATAGAAAAAAAAAAGTTACTGCAAAATCAAGGTGAAATTCAAAATACAAAGTTAATTTAACTGGGCACATTTTTTAGTATTTCCCATTTTCAGTGATAACATTTTAAAACATAGGGTTGACATTATTTACTTGAAGTTTAATCTATTATCAAAATTTTATGCACCTAAGTATATTTACTACAAAAAAAAAAGAAAAAGAAAAGCCTTATCTTATTTAAATTTGGTAAATCACAGATTTGGGAATATATTTCTGGTGCGCGTCTGCACCATTTTCAGCATGGCTGTAAGTCCCATTATTTTCTGCAGCAGTTGAGCCTCTGCAATGGACACTAAATCACTTCCAGCATGTCAAAACATGACTTTTCAACTTGATTTAAATTTTTGAGATGTGGACTAAGTTGCACAAGGCAAATCTGGGAAAGGGTCCAGACTTTGTTTCTGTGGCAAAACCTGTGTTTTCAGTGCACTCTGAGCTAGCAGGAAAGAGCAGTTCTGTTCGAAAAGAAAAAAAAAAAGAGCAAATCATGCTCCCTATCTCGCTCTTTATTTGACTGGCTTTGAATATTCTTCAGCTGGGAAACACTGGAAATGTCTTGGCCGTAGCTGGAGATCCTGGTCTCATCACATTTTGTTGAGTTGAGTTTCTCTGCACAAGTTTGAGGCATCATAGCCTGAAAATTGTTAAGCCATCTAAATTGGACAAACAGGGAGTGGTCTAAAAAAAATGCAGTGATCCTGGAAACTATCTTACATACCTGAATGAAAATTCAGTCAATTTTACAATTGGTGAAATTAGTTTGGATTTGTGGATCTGTTCACAGGATATTTGATCAAACACCCTATTGTGTGTGTGTGTGTATATATATACATATATATATATATATATATACACACACACACACACACACACACCTTACAGTTAATAGTATATGCATATACAAAAGATGTTGTATTCTTCAACCAACCTTAATCAATGTTTTCATTTAGCAGAAAACACCAGAGTCGACCAAGCAATCTCCCCAAGGCCAGATCGTCCAATGCTCAGAGAAACTGCAAAAAAACCCAGGAGCTACATCTTAGACTCCACAGGCCTAAGATAGTATGTTAAACGTTAAAGATTATAACAGTACACAGTAGACTTCTGGAACAATATCAGATGAGAGTTAGAGAAAGTGGCAATGCACGTGCAAAAACCAAACACAGCTCACCAGTATAAACACCTCATATCAACTGTCAGCACAGCTGAGGAGGGGGGATGACTTGGGCTTATTTTGCAGTCACAGAACCCAGACGTTTTCTAGTCATTGATTTAACCATGAACTCATGGCATCCTACAGTCAGATGTGAAGCCCTCTGTCTGACAGGTAAAGCTTAGATCAAATTGGCTCATGCAACAGGACAATGACTTTAGTTTAGACCTCAAGCTAACTGAATGCTGTCAGAGTAGTGTCAGAGCTGTGCATAAACAAAAGCCCACAAACCACAATGAACTGAGGCAATGTTGTGAATGTATGGAAGCAACTGCTTACTCCAACAACTATGAGAATGGTTTCTGCTCACTTACTGACATTAAGATATTTGTTCTCCTTTTAGTTCAGAGTTTACCACTAAAAACCTAATTGCACAAAACCATTTGATTCACTGTTGCACTTCTATGAAAACATTTTTAACACAGGTTTAATGTGTCTTTTAGACATTTCTACTCACTAATGCTGGACTAACTTGTTTGTACCATACAAGTTTTAATGATTACATTGGATATAATTTGGATCTCAAAGTCACTTTAATTCTAAAAACAGCATTTGAACAATGCCAACATGCACCAGTTGTATTTTACATGGTACACTCAGCAGAGAATTGAGTGTTGAGCAATTATAAATTCATGGCACTAACTATTCATCCTCCTCTGCTCATTAAATTTAAAGCTCTCTCTTTTATGCAAATATAATCTTCCATCCTGTTTCTGTCTCTATATCTCTGTGTCAAGTGCTGCTTCATTAATATTTGATGTGACTTAGGATAATGATGCACTTAGACACTCTGTGTTTATATGTGTGTATGTGCATGTAGATGTGGGTACATTTGTGTTTAGAGAGAGGACGAGAGCTGCACTCCAGCAGCTCTACAGTTTAAAGTTACAAGCTGTGATGTACCACCAGAGGCCAGTAAGCAACAGAGGATTGTTAGTTTTATATTTGTACACGTATTCATGTATATGATGCAATGCAGTACATCATTTATGAATTTGAAGGGCATTTGAACAGTATATTACAATCATCAATCATCGATTAGCTGTTTCCTTTTCATGGTCCCGATGAACTACACCAAGGTTTTACTTCAAAGTATTCCCATGGTTTTGGTTTCATATCAAAGCCAATATTACAGTAAATGGATTTATTAGATGTGGTAATATGGCTGTAATTCTCAAATGAAGCTCTTTATTAGTTTGAATCTAATTTTATTTTCCTTCATGGGACGTCATTAATTGGTGGACACACCAATAAAAATGTCAGATGTTACAAAGCACACGTTCCATGTTAACACAAGGAGAATGCTAGCCATAGCAAGCCTCATTTGCAACAACACACAATCCAATAAGAATAAAATTCATGTTAGAGTCTATGCAGATTTGCTCAGTGTAAACTCTTATTACCCTCATAGTGCAGCATGCATGTGTGTCAGTCAGTCTGCAGATGGAGGAAGTTCTTTTATCATGTAGCTAGAAAACAATGATAAGCTAGTTGTGGTTGTGCTGGGAATTTGCAATAAATGTTTCATCACCCAAGCATGAATTTGTATATATGTATTACAATGACCTTGAATTTAACTGTGATTGTATAAATGACTTTTTTTTAACTTCTTTTTTAAGACTTAAAATGTGGAGTCTATGATAGCCATTTATTCATTTATTTATTCAAAACTGAGCTACATCAAAACTTGTAGTTCAAACACACTCACTGTGTTTGCTCTGATTAACATTTATTTTATAACTTTTAATAGGACGTACTGTGTTGTTCTGCCCTGTAATCGACACTAACATGAGGATTTTAATAACTTACTCAAAACTGTATACACCTACTGTTAAATATTCTGTTGTGGTAAATAATTTTCAGCCGTGTATTTCTTCTGTTCAACCTCCGCATCGAACTGACTTGAATTAAAATGTACTTTAGGTCTTTGTTCCATCAACAGATAATGAAAGTGTGTTCGTTTTTCTAACAGATCATGTGACCCTGCATTTACTCTGTTCCTCATCGATGCACTTTTGCACAGTGTTTCTGAATTTATTTTACAGAGCTGCACACTTACCTTGCGCTCACATGAACAAACCACTGCATGCAGTACACACACAGAGATAGATACACATAAAGTAGGTCACCTTGATGTGTGAGGCTGTGCTCAGCTGGTATAAGAACTAACAGACTTAAAAACTCCTTTGTCCCACACGCCATCAGACTGTTTAACTCCTCTCTGGAGGGGAGAGGGAGGGGAAACAGGAGGACAAAGGAGGGAACAACTAAGCTGTAGTGCCTCTTCACCTCACTGTACAATACCTTGTGCAATACTTTTGTAAATAGTCAACGGTGCAATAGACTCAATACTTGAAATGTGCAATTCACTTGTATTTTTATTTTTATTCCTATTTATTCTATTTATCCCCTTCGTATATTTTATTTATATTGTCTCTGTATTTATATATATGTGTGTGTGTATAACTCTGTAACTTCTGTCGGTGCTGTGCTTTTTTGGAAATCGAATTTCCCAGAGGAACCCACCCGAGGGATTAATAAAGTTCTATCTTATCTTATCTTATTTGTGTGGGTTTGTGTGTATTTGTGTTTTAGTGTTTATGTACCCTTGTGGATTGTGTTTTTGTCCTTTTACATTCCCCTCTGTGTCCTCCTGCCCCCCGAGAGAGTTGAGTCATTAGAATAGCTGGAAGTCACTTAGCCCAGACTATAATTTAATTACAGGACCTGAAGTCAGATGCACTTACACTCAGGAGCATCCACAGATAATGATATCATACAGTGAGTAAGAACATGAGGAGTGTAAATAAATGAGCCTGAGCTGACATCATGCATCTCTGTGCATATTTGCACAAAGGGCATAAGACCAAAAAGCTATCAACAATGATAACAAAGCACAACACAGGAGGTGTGATCTCTTTTTCTTGAAAAAACAAAAGTAAATGAACATTCATAATATTCTTTATCACAATATTCTCTGAAAGAAAATACATCATGTAGTAGCTCTCTGTAACACAGCTTCCTTTTACAGATAAGGGTAATTTATTTCTATAACCTTCAGAACCTTTGCCACACTTTTTTTCATCTTACTTTACGAGTACTTTTCAAATCTAAGGACATGGGATCATATACAAACAGCCATGTAAGCACTTACAGTAAACTGGCCTTACTCTGTTTCGAGAGAGCATCCACCCCACATGATTCCCTTATTATTTTAGCCCTGGCATTTAGTTTCCTGACTCCATTAAGCAAAAAAAAAAAAAAAAAAAAAAAAAGGCGCGGGTGGGGGGTTTGAAAACAAAGCAATGAAAACCAATCTGCTGAAAATGGCTCGCACAGCCTGTGTAGATGGATTTCAAATGGAATTATTCAGTAAGTGATGGCTCCACCATTACACATAAACAAAAATCTGAATTGTCCAAAAAAAATAAATAAATAAATACATGAATAAGACCCTCTACTTTTTATCATTTGCATTAAATTCTGTCAAAGGGCTTGTTCAGACAGGGGTGATTATTGGAATGACTCGTCAAATGAGTCGAGCCATGACACAAATAAAAATACACCCTGATGAATCGAACCGGTCCTACACGGATATAGAACCGGTTGTAGTAGTATGCTGCGTTTGGCTCAACCCTCCAGTGACTGCCGTGAAAGTAACCACTGATGACGACAGCGCGTAAATCAGCAGCTGGAAACGAGAGGCACTCTGGCTGCGCCGTTTGAACGGTGGACACAGGTGCCTCCCGACACAACCTCACCAGCTCCACATCCAAGAGACTGGAAAGCGTCTGCACACGTTCTCAGTTGGATGGTGATTTTTTTTTTTTTTTTTTTAAAGAAAAAAAAGCATGAGCCGAATGCTGTGCTGTTCTCGCGTCGTTCCAGCCTGGTGAACTTTACAAGCTAATGAGTCAAATTTGAACACTTAAAAGTGCCAAAAGAGGCAGAACAATGAATTCACTGGAGATGTCTACGACGTATCAGAGCTCCCCAGCGCCTAACCAAAGCTACCTTCCAACTGCCACCTACGACACGCCAGACCCCTCCGGGATGGAGAGGCAAATCCGCCTGCTGCTTTTCGGTTTGTGCGTAACCATCGCCGCTGTAACGTTAGTTGGAGGTGTGTATTCGCTGCTGTCTGTCCTCCGGATGAGGAAAAAAACCTCCCTGTGTGTCATTGTGGCTTCCATGTCGGTGGACGACCTGCTCAGTTTGGTCCCACTCGCTTTATTCATGCTCCTTCAGTGGGAAGCAAATGGAGGTGAAGGGTCGGGCAGCCTGTGCACTTTATCTGGACTTCTGTACGTGTTCCAAGGTGTTTCGAGCAATATGAAGGCTTGCCTTATAGCAGCCTACACTTTTTATGTCACCAAGAGATTCGGAGTGCTTCAGTCTGTGCGCCGGCCACTGAGAGTAATGTGGGCTATTGCCGGTGTGTGGGCGGTCAGCCTGGCCGTCAGTGTCCTACCTTTATGCGGATGGGGAAGCTTTACGCCGGCCTCTCTCGGGTGTTTCCCAGAGAGCGACAGTTTTTACATTTTGCTGCTCTTCTCTTTATATTTTCTGTGTTTTTGCGGCTTGTTATTTTTCTTTATCCCCCTCACTTACCAGCTGCTGTGCTCCAGGGAGCCCCAAAGGACTTTATTGTACCCCAGCTATCTAGAAATGGCAAGAGGACTGAGCGGGACCACTCCTCTCTGTGATCTGCAGTCCTTTTCCCGGGACAGCCTGAATAAAAGTTTCGGGGCGTACAACGAACTGAGTCCAAGTCCGTGCGGGACAGAGATCAGGGAGAAAGAGGACAGCAGTTTGTCCCCAGTGTCTGCCAGTGATCAAAGGACAGCTACTGTCGGGGATTCGCCTGTGGTGTTTGCACAAAAGCGCTTCTCCATGATCCTGGCGGTTGTCAGAGTTGTTTTATGGATGCCAATGATGGTAAGAAGCCTCATAAAAGCAAATGTCCCAGTAAATGGTGCCAAAAACAACACCATAATAACTTTTTAGCAAATGGCCTGCCAACCCATTGCTCTACTTGGCTTGGAGCCTTTTAGTTGTATTACCTTGAAATGAAATCATTTATTATTCATTTAGTTGGAATGCTATTCAGCGCTCTGTGTGTAGAAAATCTATGAAACTCCAACCGAAATCTAACACGAAACCGCCTCATAATTATAGAACAACCTCTGGACAACAAAATAAAACCTCAATATCTTACTTTAAAGTAAAATCACTTTAACCCAAGGTCTCTGTTTGGCTTTATATAGCTACACAGATTGTTTTGGTGATTTATTGCCGTAATCGGTGAGGTGAGCAGACCAATGGAAATTATCGTAAAGAGTTATATTGTATGTTTCTGGCCAAGGGTGACGTCAGCAGCCACCATCCGAGCAAATCCACGAAAGTGCTTAACAGCCAATTAGAGACTACCAGGGTCTCTGTGTGGCACGCGGTTGAACAGTATCCCCTAATCAGATCACTGTTCTTGGTGGCGCATATGCTGTAAGCTGTAAGGGTTAATAATGTGGAGGGGAAATAAAGTGGAGTCGTTTAATAGAAGTGTTTTCTTCTCTTTTTACTTTCTCTGTCACTAAAAATGAATAAAATTCCTTATCTTGTTAAAGACTCCATCAGAAATCCTTCACAGTGAGGAGGACACATTGTGAATGATGTCAGAGATTGTGGAATTTATTAATATTAATAAATTATTTCAATTTAACTTCATGGTTTGCTGCCTGTCTTGTAAAACCTTGATATTTTTTAAAATACGTTTTTTTTAATGCATTTTTTGTATTTCACAAAATAATCTCCCTAAAAGGCTTTGAGAACAATTGTTTGCAAGTTTTATGTAAAGCCTTTAGGGCACTATTCACTGGGTTTGCTTTGTGAAATACATCCATGCTTTGCAACACCAAGTTCCTCTGTTACAAGAGTTGTTCTTGTTCAAAAAAAAAGAAAAAAGAAAGAAAAAGAATAAAGTGTAGGTGATAAATGCTGTGCAGCAGTGATGGACAAAGAGAATTGGCATTCCAAACTTGCAACCCTCTTAAATGAATAAAAACAAATGATGATTAATACGAAAATGTCAAGATATCACCGGTCAGAAATACAGTAATTTCTGTTTTGTTTCTGTGGATTAGAATATTTTCATTGGTGTTGGTTTTGTTTTATTGTAGCTGTATTATTTGTAGCCATCTTTAAAATTGAGAATACTCAGGTGCAATGCTAAAGTGCCGCTGGCCCACTGGAATACGGAACATAGGAAAATTAAAATCAAGAAAGCCCAGTATGTGTGAAAGGTCTATGCAATTTATTTTCATTCATGTGTCTCCCTCCCACAACTTCCTCATGCATATTAAGTCAGAGACTCCTCAATGACTTAATTTCTCTCCTTTTTTCCCCCCTCACAGACTTTGGTACTAGTGCGCCACGCAATCAGTGCACGCAGCTCCTCCCTGGAGACTTTGAGCTTCTTTCTCACTCTGCTGGCGCCTGCGGTCACTCCGTTATTCATGCTTTCTGAGCGCTGGATCCACATGCCATGTGGCTGCTTCATTAACTGCAAACGGGAACCAACACCAGAACCCTCAGGTAGATGATGGCACAGCACAAATTAATTAACTGTGCACAACCAAATGTCTTTTTGCACAGTAAAAGCCAAAACAACTGTTCCCGTGTGGTACAGGGGGAAACAGTGATGATTTTGCAGGGTGAAGAAAATAAAATTTTCTCACTTTTCTTTCTCACAGTGATGAAAAGAAGATTTAAGTTCAACCTTTCCTTCCAACAAGGCTACGGAGTGTATAAGTTGTCACATGCCACCATGTCACATAACAGTCCTCCCATTGAGAAGCCTGCTTATCACAGCCTTTTTAACTGTGACTTCCCTAATGCCCATCATGATGCGCTTCAAAGTGGTGCGCTCTCTAGGCTGGGGCCCAATTTTGATTTCAGCACCACGTGCCCAGTGGACAGCTCCTCTCATGCAGATCTTCTATTGGAAGCAGTGGCTGGTGGCGGGGAGGCACTGGCTGATTGTGCTCCACTTCCCCATGAGAACCATGGGAATGATGAGAAATTCTGCTGTGTCCCTTCATTGGCTTCTCATCACCGGGAACAGGATCATAGTCTCACTGACACGTCATCAGTGTTTGAGGGGCCTGAGAGGAGGCTTTCACATGAGGAGTGTCGGAAAATCGAGCTGACAGACTGGGAGTGGTGCAGGAGTAAATCCGAGAGAACGCCCAGACAGGTACACCAGCATTCAGTGTAACCAGTTTATTTGTTGGCTCTTGAACCATTAAATGAATCATTTGTGTCTGTCACTTTGTGGTTTATGGCTGGCATTAGGCAGTTTTTCCACACACTGCAACTCTATTGCTTTCATAAATTAATCAAAGAAACCTAGGCTTTACCATGCAACGTGCAGTAACATAGTGTAGTGGTGATCATTTAAGAGTAATTAGTGTTTCGCGACCGTAAAACAGACACATTTTATAATCTCCCTTTGTGCATTTACATTTTGTTTGAAAGGAAATTAAAATTTTTTATTGTGGTCCACTTGTATAGAGACACAGGATGATAGACGATGGAATAGGGTGCAATATTTACACAGACAGTTTTTAAGGAAGTGTTTGATGAGAAAGGCTTACATACTGTTGGTTTGGATTTTTTTTTTTCCACATCTAAAAATATGCCTCTTTATAATCAGGCTGACAGCCTTGGAACTGTGCGTGAGATTTAGATAAAATGCTTAAAATCCTCTCTCCTCTCCTCTCCTCACATATTCTTATCTGTTCTGAGCTTTTATCACTTATAGAGCAATTGATCAAGTTACCGCACACCATTTTAGTAGCCAATGCCAGCCTGTCTTTCAAAACCAAATATACATCCACAAACTTAAAATTTATTATGTCTAGTGAATTTCTTTCACTAGAAATAAGTTGAAGTTGGAGGAATGTGCAGCTTTAAAATGCTTACAGTTTAAAGATCAGCATCAGTGAGATTCGTTGGATGTTAGCTCCTTCATATGTGTTTATGAATAAGTTGTGCAGGTTAAATATTTGAGTGAAAGTTGAATTTAAAAAACAAACAAACAAAAAAACAAACTTATTTCCAATTCATTCTGTAGTTCAAGTTTAATCAAACACACACATTGATTCAGTATATACTGTACAGTGGTGTTTCTATACCGGGACTCAAAGTTATCATTTATTCAGGTACTCAATATTTTACTCTATCCACTAGCAAAGTCAAAGACCACTAAAGCTTGAGACAGTTTGCTAGAGACCACTATCCACTAATCCATTTTAATCCATTTCTTTCTTTGTTGTTGACATCCTGTGTTCTTATAATACCAGAAGCTTAATTCTCTTTGTGTTTCGCTAGAGCCAACTGAATTGTTAAACAAGGACAAAGCAGTAAAGGCCTAATGATTAATGTATCCTGGCATTGGAGATAAACGACACAGATGAGAGAGCAGCCTCTCTTGTGAAACAGAGCAGCCACAAGCATTAACGTTGAAACCAAACTGTGACTATTAGAACAATAACACTATTAGATTTGATATAGGCTCATTCAGTAGACTGTGGATGTAAACAGACATGGAAACATACAGGCATGTACACACATGAACGCACGCTGTAGCTGTCTCTCCTTCTTTTTCTTTCTCTGCTCTACTTATAAGTTTGAAATGTTTCACTCTGAAAATCACCAGAGGGTGGAAAATCCATGGAGCATGCATCTACAGCTTGGTTTTGGCACTCACTTTGCATCATGTATAAGTCTAAGATGCTCACTGCTGGCGTGTGTGTTTGTGTGTGTATGTGTGTGTGCGTTTCCCTGCCCTACTTCTCAGTATACCAGTCTATATATATGTCTCTCTAGGCCTTAATCATTGATTGGGGTCTTTAAATGTGGAATCACGATTACAGTGCAGTTTACAAACAAAGATAAAAACACTGCCAAACAACAAAGAAAAATGAAGCCTTTTTTTCTGTATCCACCAACCATTATGTTCCTCAAACACATTTACAAAAGACATAAAGAAACACACACACAACGTGTTATTACTGTATAAATACAGAAAGCCAAACAACAGATGAAAGACAAGCCAAAATACTTTGTGATTTATAGTTCTTCCAAGCTGTGTTTTGTTCCGTGTTAGCAGACTAGATGTCATTACCCATCGTCTTTTCTCCTTACTGTCAGCCCATCTGGCCTTCGGGAGCCAGGGAAAGAGGTGGAATTAGAGCTTAAACACATCTTTACCCTCTCTGTGACATATCTGTTAGCAAGCACGGAGTCAGGGTCCACTTACAAGCCCTTTTCCCCAAGAGGAAATGGAGAACTAATGTGCATTAAGGTATGGAGGACTGAAACCAATTTACTCTAAAGAAAAAGATTGTCCAATGCAATGAAATATAGAGACTTAAAAAAATACTGACTTTGAATAAGTATGAAGTTGATACAATTTAAATAATAGATTACTGTACGTGTGTATGCTGACACTTCAATTAATGACACTTCAATTAATTAAAGGTGTGAAATAAGCAAATGAGTCATGCTGACAACCTGATGCTTTGCTGTCCTAATGTGTTTATCCTTATTTAGTGTATTTGAATACCAAGATTTTAATACCAACTAACCTTAAACACAAAGAACTACACAAGCGTATTAATTACTATTAATTAGTAATTGAGAATAACTTAATTACTGTTTACTTACTTGTTATTTAACTGTTCAGTTCATTACATTACACAAAATATCTTATTTAAACAATATATAACCTATTAACAGCAAGCCTTGGTATTCATCTAAAAAGGGAATGAAATATAGTGACACATCAAAAAATATCTCAGTATTAGTTAACTTCAGTACAGTATTTGTGCTCTTCAGTTGTCACCTGCTGTAAATTAAAAAGGAAAAAAAACGAACTGGATCTAACTTGTTACAGTAAAAGTTATTTACTGTTCCTTAGAAACAAATATTAGCTTTATGCCAATTTTTGGATCACAACATGTGCCTGGACATGTTAGCATCCATGTGCAGTGCTTAACAAATTTATTAGCTTTATTAGCCTAAAAAACAAGAAAACAGAAGCATCTTTCAGAAGCTTGTTTTTATACAAAACAATAACTGACTTCATTGGACGTAATTCATGTTCATTCAATTCATTTTTAAGAAAGTTAGGAATTAAGCAAGTACAACATTCCACCCCTAATATTTTTTTCTGTTTAGGAGTGCAAGTAAGTAACTTTAGTTTTTCATACTAAATAAAGTAATATTAATGTGTTTTACTATAATTTTCTCCCTTGGTGCATTTAAATAATATCTATATTTTGATTCAGTTTTATGCGCACTCACTACGCAAGTGATTGCACCATAACTCTGTTAGCAAATTTTAAAAAAAAGTTATCATCACTGCAAAGGTCAGCACCACATTTAATGGTGATCCAGTAGTTTTGTTGCCATTTCCTTAATCACTGGGGTCAACATCAATTTGGCATAAAAAATCAGAACAGACTTACTGTCAGCAAATAAGGAAACAGTTCAAAGGATGTTAGAATACACTGACTGGGCGCTATACAAGTACAGGCCTTATTAGTATTCATTTTAAAATATCATCACATCTGCATTGGCAGAATTTGAAATTAGCTCCCTTAGTCCCTTAGCCCCCCTTTCCATTGCACCCTACACCCACTAGAAAAGCATGGTAATATGCACGGAAATATCTGACAACATTCACACGCAGGTGTAAGCCTTCTGTGTAGTCCCACCACTTCTTATTTTTTATGCAGACTTTTTTTTAACCTTATATAACTCATTCGATCTGCAAATAGCTTCAGCTGAACAAAGTCCTCTAGCACAAGTTAGATTTTCGTTGGACAGACCAAAAGAGGTGCAAAATGGTTATTGTGGATTTTTTTTTAAAGGCATTTTAAAAATAAAAGAAAAAATTAACTTGGAAAAGGAAAAGCCAGGTGATCCTTTGGGGAGCATGTTAAAATAGTATTTTATATGTAAGATGAAGAAAGGCATGTGAAAATATCCAGAAAGAAATCCATCCGTGTGCTTCCCACATGATGTGTTCTGAACATTATTTGATCTACGTGACAATGTGTTTTCAGCTCAGCTTTGCAGTCTTTGTCTCTCCCTCTATGTCTCTCTCCATTCACAATGAGGCAAACATAATGACAGGGAACCAGGCAGATTTGGGGGAGATTGCCAAGAGACTGGCATCTGCTTTGTTTCTGTTGTGCATCATAGTCACAATAAGATTATTATATTTAACTAAATAATTTAGAAGCTTAATTAGACCTGCCACAGGTCTCCCTACTTCTGTGCCACATGATGCTTCTATTTCCCTCTGCCATTAGTATGCACAGTCTCAAACATGTTTTCACAGAGGCTCACTTTGATCTACTCTCTGGCATCATAATCTCTACAAAAGCAGTGTAAATGTGTGACTGAAAAACATGAAATATGATTGAAAAAATGAAAATTAAACTAAAAATGTAGACTCATAATTAAAAGCAAGCTGATAAGCCGTTGGAGAAAATCTGCCTGATACTGTGCACTGAAACTTTGCTATTCGAATCTAATAACGGCCAAAAAAATATGTCAGTCATTATTTGTGTTTGTGTGTTTTTTCCACTGAAAGGTCTGTTGGCCTCTACATGCATGAAGTCTTGACATCTCATTTTAACAGCCGAGTGCTGTTGTTAGGGCTCTACATGCAAGCCTCATTAATTCTTGGATAGAAATGACTGGTCAGCACATTCATCTTACTGCACTTGACATCAGGCACATAATGTAACTTCAGTTACTTTAAACAACAGGAATGAGATGGAAAATGAGTTGTAGTCACAGTGAAGTATTAGTTGCTTTGGATTTATTGTCAAGAATGAGCGGCCAAGGCGGAATTTAATAGCAGTTTGATTTTCAAATAAAGACGATGTGCTAAATTCTGACTGAATTTTTGTTCTTTTCTGTGTTTTTCCTGTGCAGCGATCATCAGGTGGTCTATCAATTCCCCTGTGCGCCTTTCAGGGAACTGTATCTTTACAAGCACCTACAGGGAAGACGCTGTCTCTCTCCACCTACGAGGTCAGCAGTGATGGTCGAAAGATCTCCCCGAACAATGCCAAAAAGGTAATGTCATCTCAGCACTCTCTTTGTTTAAACTCACGTTGGAAGACAGAATTTATTTCCTCCGTAGTATGGCATTGTGGGAAATGCTCTTTGCATTCGTACTGAGAATAAATACAAATATGAATCGCTTGCTTACTCCTTTGTTATGCTGTGATCATCGATCACTATAATTTACTTAAATGTGTTTGTTTGTGTTTAAATTAAAAGAAAGGGGTAAATTATGATTTAGTTCGCTTTAAAAATGTTGTTAGGTACATTTTTAAGCTTTGAAATCATTTTCCAGTCTGTAAGTAAATCTAGTCTGAAATTAAGCTAAGAGCTGCCTGGCTCTGGCATCATATTTAAGATTTATGCAAGGTAAATATTGTTTGTGAGATCAATTTTACTCTCTTATATAGCCATCAAGAGCAGCATAGTTTTAGCCATTTCTCTCACCATCAAAAACATTCTAGATTATTTATCCTGTCATGTGCTCCTGATTGCAACACAACTCACTTCTAGAATTAGCCCTATAAGACCTTGAATCAGTGAAATGTGGAAAAGGAAATTCCTAGTTATCAATAAATATAAAATATGTCCATATGCGTTATGTAACAAATAAAAAGAAACCATTTATTTTCATAAAATGACTAGCTTAAAAAAGTAGATTTAAAATTTCTTCAGGGAGTTCCACTGGGAAAAGATTAATGGAATAGAGTTTTAGAAATCAATTATAACATTGTGAGATATTTTTGTACGACATCAAGTACACTGTGGTCCAAAACAAAACATGAAATCTCTCTTCCCCTCAGGTGGAAGTTTATCGTTCGAAGTCAGTTGGCCATGAGCCCAGTGCAGACGAAACAGCATCCAGAGGCCAGGGTGGAGATGTGAACGCCAGCTGTGTAGGAATGGGGATGGAGATTGGAATGGAGATGGGAATTGGAGCTGGGGTTGGGGACACTAATGTCAAGATCCATCTTGAAGTTTTGGAAATTTGTGACAATGAAGAGGCAATGGACAGCGTCTCTATCATATCTAACATCAGTCAGTCCTCCACCCATGCCCGCTCGCCATCACTTCGTTACTCCCGAAGGGAGAACCGCTTTGTCTCCTGTGACCTGGGTGAGACTGCTTCTTACTCCCTGCTCATCCCCAGCAGTGGCACCACAGAAGCAGAGACCATAAATATCACTATACCTGACACTGTGGAGGCTCATCGGCAGAACAGCCGACGCCAGACACAGGAGAGCTCGGGGTATCATGAGGAGATACAGCTGCTCAATGAGGCCTATAGAAAGCAAGCTGGGGAGAGGGAAGAGTGACATACATACAGAATAATAATAGGGTGGCTGTCTGGTGGAGGTTGAAAAAGCACCTCAGACAGTAAAGGCTGTGAGACAAATTTCCTAATCATTCCACATTTACTTCTTTCTGATCACCGCTCTAACAGAGTTGACAGGTGACCCAAATAGAGGCTTAGCTGAAGACTGTAATAGTCTGTTTGCCTACTCTTGTACTTCCTCTTTAGCTAATATCAGGAGAGCACATTTACTGCCTATATGTAGAGTACACAGAGATATATTAGACTGTAAAATGATATATATTGTAAATCGAGTGGAATACAGACCTATGTCAAATAGACAGTAGAAGAGAATCAGTATTTTAGTAGTGTATCTGTATTCTTGCTTTCACCATATGCCAGTTTGTTATCACAGAAGAAGCAGGTAGAAGAAAAAATCACAGATGTAAAGGAGGAAAAAAGGACCAAGGTGTGATCACGTGTCTGACATGAAACAGCTCCAGTAGACTACGTCACTGGTGACTCAGCTGTGAGGCGAGGGGTCACCTGACCCATGTGTCTGACTCATCTGAGCATGTGTTGTGCATTTTAGTATCTGTGCCCATAGAGATGAGGGTATATGTTTGAGAGCATTGATCTGTGATGTCAGTTAACAAAAATCTTCACATGCTTACCGTGAAAAAAAATTTGCGTTTATTCTGCATATATTTCTTCAAATTGTGTTTCATTTTCACCCAGCTGCAATGTCTAAAATGTCTATCTGCTATCTAATTTGGGGCTGGGAGGGTAGGGTGGATCCACCATCACTGTTTAGGATGTAAAACAAGAAGAAGTGAAGCAAACATTTTTTTTTTGTTACTTCTTCAGAACAGTTTTCTGCCTTGCACATGTTTAGTGCAATTTAAATGAGTGACTGTGCATATTTCACCACAGCAGGCAGCATATGAATGTACATTCCAAAACCACTTCGGGGGATCATCTGTCTGACCGCTCGGTTTGCTTCCCATCCAATCGGTGAGCCACAGGGACCTCTTACTTTCTATCTAATACTGTACATGCATATATTCAGGACTGGAGTAAAATTTTCATAGATGGGACTGTGTAAATCAGTATTGTTTGACAGGGGTTAAGAATGTCTTTCTGAATCATATAAATCTTCATTCTCTCAGATGACATCATTCTTTATATGCACATATACATGTACTTGTGTGTAGAAAAAACAGTGAAACTGGTATTGAAGACTAATTTTAAAGTATATATGTATTTATGTTTGTTTTATGGTGATGTCTTCTATATGTTAACTGTTTGGTTTTTTGAACTTCAACACAGCCTTGGCACAGCAAGGACTTCATTTGCAAGCTTTTGAATTGTTCTTTAGGGAGTCCCAGCCATCAGCCTCAATGTCTCCCATCCTCCTGAAGACCGTTTTCATTAAAGATTCATACAAGAAAATTGCCTCCAACAGTAGTGCGATGCATTCCTAGTTCAAGCGCTCCTAGGCAAAATGAGAGTAAATACTGTGCAGGCATGTGAATTGTGATGAATGCAACACTGTATTTAATATCAACCATGTCAACTGTTAATGGTGCCAAAGGTTTTTAGCTGAGCAGTGCGCCATCTTTCCAGCTTAACAGCGTGGATGTGATTCCATTATGTGCTTGTTCTCATTGTTAAACTACAGCTCAGCTTCTGGTCCAGAATTTTCATAAATTCAGCAAGTAATTGTTATTTGTCTTGTTATTAAGAATTCTGAGTTGCACATCAGCTGCACCAGTATTTGCATGTTTATTCATTCATGTCAACCATCTGGAGCTATTTGGTAACACACCGTTTGGATTCAAATGGAATTATTTACCACAAATTAAAAGGCAAGTAAAGTGCAATAGTTAGCTACTTTGGAGAGTGACCTATATAATATGTAACATCATTGGTTGCTGTGGCCCTAGGGTTTGGAATGTGACTAATCCACAACAGCTGTATGATGTCTTTATTCTGCTCAGTGTTCAAGATGACAGAAAAACAGCATCAAAAACATATTTCTTTTATAAGCTATTTCATAGGGAAAATTCTGGAATTGCTTAATTATATATTATCCGTGTACAGCTAACAGTTATTTTGAAACCAAATGACAAGAAAGTAGGAGAAAATTTAAAAGAGGCTGCATGAGGCTGCAAAAGCATAACGTAAAAAAACAAAACAAAACTGCAATATCAGAAACCTTGACCAGAAGCTATTCCTGATGTTTTCATCAGTTCTCTCTGATTCAAGGACTTTCACCTCCCACTCACAACCTCACTGTTTATGCTGAAACAATAAGGTGCAGGTAAGCCTGCATCAAAATGCAGCATCAGTGGCACTGTGTGAGACCTCTAGTACAATATGTGCACCTCTAAAGAGCACAGCACGATTTCTGAAAATGTAAAAATCCAGAAGGAGATAAAACCACTATATTAAAACCTGAGGCTTTTTATTGGAGGTTTTTGAAATTCATCTGGTCAGGGATTGCTTGTATGGATTACAGCTAGCCCCTAGGGTAACAAACATGGTGTATATATGAGCTGTACACCTGCTACAGTGCTGAAAGGTTCAGGGAATGGAGGCTTGGAGCATATGAAACAGTGCTTTCTTCTTTCATGTCATTTGCTTTCCACAATCCCTCTACTACTCAAAAGGCTTTACTCCCAGTATGTTTTTTAATACCTTCCCCAAGTTTAGCAGTATTTTTTCCTGTATCATTTTCTCTCTGACATCCCTTCATTTTGAATCCCCCATCTGTTCTCTTTAGAGTACCCAGCTGAGATACTGATAGTACTCACAGAGTTCAAAATAATGACAAAGATAAAAGAATTGGCAGCTGAAGCAAAAACATGAGTCACTCCCAACTTAAAGTTTACCCGATCACTGTGGAATTGTTTTCTTTTTTAATGTCCAAAGACACAACTGAATATATTTCTGTCAAAGCTGAACAGGGAGCCTTTGTACAAGCAGGTCCAGTTAGTACTTGATGAAAATGAGATTCTCAAATACAAACTGAAAATAAGATTTTACACAAATTAGTCTTTCACACCAAACTGCTAATAAATCGTTTCATCGTCACAAATCACTATTCTCTGATCTGGGAAACTGTCTTCTTTCAAATGCATCTCCTTAATAACAAAATAGCTGATTGTGGAAGTACTGTGTAAGTATTCATTTCACTGATTATAAAAGGAAATCGTGTCTTTGATGGTTCTGATGATCACAGTGGGCGTGAAAAGAAAAAATTAATTTAAAAGTGGCAAAGCATGATATTTCCTGACAGGAACAGAAAGATTAAGGGTGGGATCTACCCTGTCACCTCCCATGAACATCCTGCACAAATCTTTCACACCACTCTTTCTACTCTCTCATCTGTGAAATGTGCTTCATGGCACAGATAGGGTGTCTATTGCTTTTAATTTGCAGGGCAAAGACACAGAGTAGAGAGAGGTAAACAATAAGGAAAAAGCACAGATTTTCCCCATATGGCATTGCTGCTAATTTGAAATAAGAGAATGCAGAGTATAATCCAATTAGATTTGGAGCATTCAGAAACAGAATCAGTGAACGGTGACGTATGGAAATGTGAAAACACTGTTTGTAACCGCTACAAAAGTCAGATAAAGCCAAAGCAATCAGTGACTGAGGAGATACTTAATAAGAATGTATCACTACTACTACTAATTGTTAATGTTTTAGTTTTCACTTTAAATCTGACAAAAAATTATATTAAAAAACAGTGCTGAAGTGTAGCAGAGAGACCCTTTAAGGTGACAGTCAGCAGTCATGGTGAATCTTTTTCATTTGGCGGCAACCTTTAAGGCCCAGATAGCAGGTCATTCCCTAATGTTCCTTAAACTGCAGTGTACCAGTGTGAACCTGGTACAGCAATTACTTTGACAAGACAGACTGTTTTTGTCTGTGCACAGAGACCCCAGAAGATATTTAGCAATCTAAATAGTCAACAAAAGGTTATTCAGGGCCGGAACCCTCCTATTAAACTGGTGTTTAATGCATAAACAGATTTAGCAAGACTCTAAACAAATATTTTCTACTTTGGATAATAGATAAAAGTAAGAGGGCATGAGCATCCTCTGTCAAATGACAGAAAAGTACGTGGACAAGTTCAGACTATCGAACTTTGCAACTTGCTCATCGTTAATGAGAAGGTTAATGTGCCAGGGCACTGAGTGAATTAAATTTATTTGCACTTGAACTAATTAAATAAACATCAAAATGAAAAAATGACATGTAAAGAAAACTCATGAAAACTTATGGAAGCATAATTTGTTTCCAGAAAGGCCACTCAGATCATCCGGGGGGGGAATCAATCTTCTATCTTATACAGATGGATATATTATAAAGGATTCTTCAGATTTACCTCCAGATACACAATATAACCATCCCTCCCAAACAGTGGTCACAAATCAGTCCAAATGTGTGGTAGTGGGCACATCTGCCATATTGAGATAATCCATCCCACCTCACAGGTGTGCCACATCAGGATGCTGATCTGACATCATGAGTAGTGCACAGGTGTACCTCAGACTGCCCACAACAAAAGGCCACCCTGGAATGTGCAGTTTTGTCTCACAGCAAAATGCCACAGATGCCACAAGCAATGAGGGAGCGTGCAATCGGCATGCTGACAGCAGGAATGTCAACCAGATCTGTCGCCCGTGCATTGAATGTTCATTTCTCAACCATAAGCCGTCTCCACAGGCGTTTCAGAGAATATGGCAGCACATCCAACCGGCCTCACAACCGCAGACCTCGTGTAACCACACCAGCCCAGGACCTCCACATCCAGCAGGTTCACCTCCAAGATCGTCTGAGACCAGCCACCCAGACAGCTGCTGGAACAATTGGTTTGCACAACCAAACAATTTCTGCACAAACTGTCAGAAACCGTCTCAGGGACGCTCAACTGCATGCCCGTCGTCCTCATCGGGGTCTTGACCTGACTCCAGCTCGTCGCCGTAACAGACTTGTGTGGGCAAATGCTCACATTCGATGGCGTCTGGCACGTTGGAGAGGTGTGCGCTTCACGGATGAATCATGGTTCACATTGTTCAGGGCAGATGGCAGCTGAGAATGTCCCAGTTCTTGCATGGCCAGCATACTCACCGGACATGTCACCCATTGAGCATGTTCGAGATGTGCTTGACCGGCGTATACGACAGCGTGTACCAGTTCCCACGAATATCCAACAACCTCGCACAGCCATTGAAGTGGAGTGGACCAACATTCCACAGGCCACAATTGACAATCTGATAGACTCCATGCGACGATGTGTTGCACTACATGAGGCAAATGGTGGTCACACCAGATACTGACCGGTTCTGGGTCCCCAGACCCCCAATAGCGCAAAAAACTGCACATTCCAGGGTGGCCTTTTGTTGTGGGCAGTCTGAGGTACACCTGTGCACTACTCATGATGTCAGATCAGCATCCTGATGTGGCACACCTGTGAGGTGGGATGGATTATCTCAATATGGCAGATGTGCCCACTACCACACATTTGGACTGATTTGTGACCACTGTTTGGGAGGGATGGTTATATTGCGTATCTGGAATGAATTTTAGGTCTCTACGTCCATCCCATGGGGAATGGGAGCAGTAACAAAGGTGTTGCGTTTATATTTTTGTTGAGTGTAGATAATGGATATTAAATACCACAGAAGTGAAAGTAAAAATTAATTAGAAACTCTTCCTGAATTCTAAATCATGGAGGTGGGAATCTGAGAGTCTACAGTAATATATGTGAACTTGTATTAGTAGTGATGAATTCAGTCTAACTTCATTTCAGAGAAATTTTGGAAGTAAAAAACTTGGCATTCTGCACTTGCCCTACTTCAAGTGTACATCTTCAAAAAAAGAAGCAGTTTTTTTTATGTATTTTAATTTGTCACATGACCCCAGAGGTTATGCTGAAAACACACTTTTAGTGTGTTTTTAAAATGTATTATGTCATTTTAAAATCTGGAAAAGAATAAAATTATACTTTTATGCTGTTTAAATGTTATTCAGTGAATAATTTACATAAATATTTTATGGATTCCCTGAGAGACATCCCGTTCATAATCTCTGGGGTTTAATAGCACACCCTTTGCAGCTATAACAGCTTTAACTCTTTTCAAAAGGCTTTCAACAAAGTGTGTTTGGGAGTTTTTGACTATTCTTTCAGAAGCGCATTTATGAGGTCAGACGCTGATGTTGGGTGAGAACAACGTATTGTATGTAAAAATGCATAGGGTTTAATAAATGCATTAAAATGGCACAATAACCTATCATAAAAACAAGAAAAAATGTCAAAAAAATGTTTACAACTAAAAATTATATTATTATTTATTAGGTACATAGCAAACTGAACTCATGTTTTTATGCCCAAATTTGAGCTTCAGGAATTAATCAAGCATAACACTTAACTACAAAAGTTTTTTTTTTCACCTCTTCAGGAATGCAAGCAAATAGCTGTAACTTGGCATCTTAATCAAAAAATAATATTAGCAATACATATATATTTTGAGTGACAATTTGATTAACTATTATAAAAGCACAAGTATAATTACCAATACTATTAATTTTGGGCAGCTCTGATATAACTCTTACATTCGGTGATGGTCTAATAAACTTGTTAAGCACTGCTAGAAATTATACAAGTAACAGGACTGAATGCTTTAGTAATACAATAATTCAGAGGCAAATAGTTATGTTTAAAGGTTAGTGGTAAAGTGTCAGTGTCCTGATCTACACAGTAAATCATAACAAATTGCATAAAAAATAAACTGGAAATTTGAACTGAAATACACATTTGTATGCTAATTACTATGATAACTTCGTTTGAAGAAGTCAGCTAGATTTAGAAAGCAGCGTTTAAAACGGTAATATGGAGAGCAACCAATCCTAGAGCGCCACGTCAATATCTAGTTGCTGAAAATGTTGACGGCATTATTATGCGACATGCCAGATGGAAAACAGCAAGTATCTCGGATGTGACACTTTTTCAAGGGGATGTTGTTGTTTAATAAGTGAGTTAGAGGGGCGCAATTTAGGTTTGGGGTGTAGTCATCGAGAACCCAACTGTCAGTGGCTACGTGAGTGTCACCGCATATTTTTGAAGTGAAATATTTAGTTCGTAAATCCACTGAATATTGCTGGTTAGCGAGTAGCTGTAAGCCGTTAACGGACGTTACCGTTGCCTGCCTCTAACCGCAACATGAGCTATGGATATGGCGGCGGTGGAGGAGGAAGAAGAGGTAGAAGAGGAGGTCGCGGGCACAGAGATGACAGCAGAGAAAGATGGGAAAGGGGAGGTGGAGGAGGCTCGAGAGGAAACATGTCCGAATTTGACCCGGATCGGGGAGGAGGTGGGCAAAGAGACCGTCCTCCTCCACACCTGAAGGGCCGTGAGATTGGACTGTGGTACGCAAGATATGGAGCCGTTAGGAGGAAGCAAGCTGACCGGAGATCGGTATGGACTGTGCTTGAAGTCATGCTCATTGTAAACATGGAAGGTCTGTCTGTATAACTGCAGTCACCCTGTTAGCAGGGGCGGATCTAGAGAAATTTTCTTAGGGTGGCATGAGGGTGGCAAAGAAATCAAATGGGGTGGCAAAATCAAAGCCTCCCCCCCCCCCCCCCCCCCAAACACATATGCAGGTGGTTACATATGGTTAAAATGACTTAAATGCAGTAAGTATACACATTTTTCATATAAATATTTTCTATAACTTAATTATTCTCTGTAGTCCACATAATTAAACACTTTAGTTACATAAAACATGTGAGTTTTGATTGTATGTACTGTATAGCCTGTATAATAAATAAATAGATATGTAGCCCAATAAGTATAAAATCCAGAAAGCTACACAACATGGGGCGGTTCATTTACAAACACAAGTCTAACTTAAGTTTCACACTGTTTTTTGTTAGAAAACAATCACATTGTTAGATGCTTAAATTACACAATATGTCAGAAATCTGCACTGTCATGAACAAAAATGTAAACCTAATTTTTCATGATTTGTTGGATCAACCCACAGAGGTCTGTAATACAACAGCCGTTTTTGACTCCTTTTGAGTTTATGTTTGTATTTCACCCTCAAAGTGTTTCATTTTATTTTTTCCCCCTTGCCTTGTTTGGTGTCATTCTTTTCAGCTCAACTGAATTTAGTTGTTCTTTCACTGACATACTGCATTAGTATTACTGATCTGAAATCACACAAATAACTTAAAATCCTAGTAGCATTTTTTTTTTACTGTAAAAAAAACCACAGACATGTTGAGTAAATTTTTATAACCTGAAATGCAAATATAAATTGTACATTTTGTAAATGTATACAACTATTTATCTAAAAATGCAGCCAATACACCTGCTGTTTTTTTTTTTTTCATTTTATGCAACCATTTAAAAATATTACTAAAACTAAAATGAGAGAACAATCAGGTTTCGCAATAAGATGCCCCACAAATGATGTGTGCCAGTAAAAAAAAAAGTTTGTCCACCAAAAGACAGGAGAGCAGCACGGATAAATCTGCAGGCCTGACAGCAGGGCCCTATTTCAGGAAGCCGGTTTAGAAAACTCAGAGTGAAAAACGATACTCAGGGTTGAGTAACCCCGAACTGTCCAACTCGGAATATTCGGTTTCAGAAAGGCTGATAACAATTAGTTCAATCAACGCGGAGTTGCTTTAACCCCAAATTAAGCGCGCGCACGAGGATACATAAAGCCCTGATTAGTGGAGCACAGATTAAGCGAGTCACCATGGAGACGGAGGGAAAGAAGGCGCGGTCAATGTATTTTACAGCGCTTGAGGCCGAAATTCTGATGGCAGTATATGCCGATAACATGCAAATTTTGCAGAAAAAAAGTAACACAGGCTCAGCTGCAAAAGAAAGAGAGCATGCATGGCAAAACATAGCCGACAGAGTCAATGCGTGAGTGTTAATATAAACATTGATCTAGGGATTTCCACCCATTTAACACGTTATTTTATTATATTTTATTTTTTATTTCATACATTTTATTTTGTGATGTGATGTGAGTGCAGGTGCAACCCAACAGGCCCCAAACGTTCCTGGCAGCAAGTAAAAATGAAATATAAAAATATAGTCCAAACAGGTATGGTGTAATTGTATTATGAGCCATAGTGTCTGTTTGTCCGATGTAAATCAATTGCAGTTAGAGGCTACATTAATTTCCCCTCTGTAAGCACTTATTGAAATTATCTGAGCATTACAAGTACATATTTGCTTACTCTGTATGCTCAAATGTGACCCGTTATGGCCACTAGAAAAAAAGCGGAGGCCCGAAAAACAGGTGGGGTCCTCCACCACCACCACTCACAGAGCCTGGCCACTTGGCTTCCACATTTGTGATAATGTTGGCAGCATCACATATGATCTTCACAGTGCAGAGAACACAAATTAGCATCCATTACTAATAATGAAATAATTTGTTAGTTTGAAATGCTACAGGGAACTATGTACCTGCACATTAATGCTGTGGAAAGACTTCCTGTTCACATAGTCTCCTTCATTTACTGAAGGAGCAATGATTGGAATGCGAGTGCCATCTATACAGCCAATCACGTCTGGGAACTGTGAGAATAAATGTAAAATTTAAGCAGTAGTTTAAGTATCACCACATCATGAATTAAGTTTTGTTCATCCTGCTACCTGCAATTTTGTGGCATCCCTCTTTGATAAATCTTGTGGGTCTATGACCGGGGAACACCACAAACGAGTACAGGAGACGTTTCAGTGCAACTGTAACATTCCTGACTGCCCGACAGACGGTAGCCTTGGAAACGTGCTCAGCGTCACCAATATTATACAGAAAGCTCCCGTTTGCAAAAAACCGAAGTGCGATACAAATAATATGTACAGAACTGAGAGGATGTCCACGATGTGTCACATGAGCAATATATGGCCTGAGGATGTTATTCAAATAAATTGTAGATTGTGCTGAAAAACGGTAACGTTCACACAGGAAATCATCAGGAAATGATAAAATGTCCAAACGCGCTCTAATCACTCTCTCCCGGCGGAGAGCTCTGCGGAGAATTTGGGCTTCAACATCTACTGGCTCTTCAAGGAAGGGACACGCCATGTCTGACACTTCCTACAGTCAGGTTTCCGACAAAGAGGCGGAGAACGTCAGGGTTAGTTGAAGTAAACCTGCTAGGGGGCAGGTTAGCTTCACGGAGTGTGTCGTCATAGTAACTCACTCAGAATTAATCTAAACTCGCTTTGTGAAACCGAAAACCCAGAGTTTTCGTTAACTCAGGGTATACTTACTCAGAGTTTGCACTAAACCGGCTTCCTGAAATAGGGCCCAGGTGTATCACTCCGCTGGTTTTCTACTTAGTGACAGTGTTTACACTGCAATGTGCCTTTGTGAAATTCATTAGTGCCCTCACTGACACACAAAACAAAACGACTACACAACAGAATGCAGAACTACACAAGACAACCCAACACACTAAGTATACACTCCACACTAAACGTCACAAATGGCCACATCTAAAAACTCTCTCTAACTCGCTGTCTCTCTCTCTCCCTTGCTCGCTCTGTCTCGCTGCCGTTACCGTCACTCCTAAAACTTTTCCCTCTTCCTAAACAACCAAATCCCACGTGTTGACTTTTTTTTTTTTTTTTTAAATTGGTCGACATGGTACATATTTCCAGCGATAGGAAAGAGGTGGCTTTTTTCCTTTCTTTACTGTTTTCGCGCTGTCCTTACAAAACGCTTAAAACACACACACACACACACACACACACACACACACACACACACACACACACACACACACACACACACACACACACACACAAACGTGACGACAGTATTTAGAAAAAAGCGTGGCTTATATATATTATTGTAACTCTGGATTTACTGGCCTGTAATTAAAATTTAAAAACTTTGAAGTCCAAACTTTCAATGTGGGCTGAAATAGAGACCCAGCGTGGCTGCAACTTGTTGCTATGTCAGCTTAAAATAGTCATGTGATTTAGAGGTGCAGCGTGTCGGTGGACCACAGGGGGTTCATAACACTCACCTTCATTCCATTTCCAGAGTGTAACATCCACCCACCTGTGTAAAATCCGAAATTCCCATGGTGTTGTTCAGAATGTGCTCTGGCACAATCATAAGCATCGCTTGCTACTGAAAACAAGGAAAAAGCCGGTCCTGTTGTGGGCTGAACCATTTGTTAATGGTGGAGCGGGGGGACACTATGCAATATATACAGTTTTAGCATTTATATTCACTGTTGACTGTAACTACGCTCAAACTGTTAATGCTATCGTATTGTAATTAACAACACTGTCATATGCAAAACTGGGGTGGCAAGGGATCATTTTAGGGTGGCACTTGCCACCCCATGCCACCCTTCTAGATCTGCCCCTGCCTGTTAGGAGCAGATCTTTGAGCACATCAAAGTGTGGGAAGCTGATTGGAAAATTGCTCACTGTGTGCACAGAAAGCATTCACACTGATCTGAACATGGGCAGTAAGTCACATTTTCCCCTGCTGGTTAACAGACAGTTGCTTGTACAATATATAAGAATGGTAATAATTATATATAAAATATTATTAATAATAATACTAATAATACAAACACACCACCACCACCATCATTATATACTGAATAAATATCCAATCTGTCATTGTGTTTAAAAAAAAAAAAGGATTACTTACACAGCACAATTCAAAACTACATCTACAACAGTAAGTATTTCTGTTACATATTTATCTTCTTACATCAGGAATTAGTCCGAGACAGGTCCCTGTCTTCAAAGTGTTAATGAGTAGTATTTTCTTTTTCAGTGGTATAAAGGGAAATTTGGAAAAACACTGTTGCAAGGTCATAGCTAACTTTCCTTTTCCCATTTGCTTGTGCAGCGGGCAGTGGTCCAGATGGATGAGGCAAGAGAGCAACACATTACCAAACTGCTTAACTCTGTCCAGAATGACCAGCTCGGCCCAGAAAGGGGCCGCAGGGATGAAAGAGCCTCGACCTCTGACAGCTGGCAAACAGCTGCCAGGGATAGTGCCCACTGGTGAGAGAGGCTTGTATAGCTTTATCAATTGTCGTTACTAACTTATAATGAATTAGTAGGAAAGCTAGACAGAATAGTAAAATTTCAGTTATTTCTTCCCCTTTGACTACTGACATCATGACTAATTTAGCGTGTCTATCATCATTAGTTACTTTGATGGGGATTTGCCTGAAGAGGAAAAAACTAAGACTGAGGTCAAATGGGAGGAAGAAGAAGGTAGTCCAGGCCAGAAGAAAGCAACTGGCAAATCACAAAGGTAACTTTGTGTAAAAATGTGTGATTTTTTTATTTTTTTAAATCATTTAGAAATTCTGCAGAACAAATAGTAATGTAAGGTTTTCCAGGTAATATTGGATGTTTATACCGCTGAATCTTTTTTTTTTCTTCTAGTCACTCTACAACAGCGGTTAAAGATGAGCCGCCAGATCAATGGGATGAAGAAGATCAGGAAGAGGAGGCGGCGAAACCAGTTATTAAAGATAAGGATCTGGAGTTCTTACATCAAGAAGTAGTCCGAGACAGGTCCCTGGATGACTACTTGAAGAGAGATCTGCAGAGTAAGAAATCAGATGGAAAGTACAAAGAAATGCTGGTAAGAGTTTTCAGTGGTATAAAATCTAGGTTTAAGTTTCTAGCATGAACATATTTATTAAAATAGCTAAGGTGGGGACAAGGTGGGATTTTTTTGGTAGTTTAGCATGTTTAGTGCCTTTAGATAACAACATTACTACTATACTAGTCATTTGTTGTCATTTAATGTCCAAAAGTCCAATTTAATTAATTAATTAGTGTTTTTAATAAGAAAAATTAAAAGTAATGGGTTTCATTCAGTTGAAAGGTTCTATGTTTGGGGAAAAAAAAAAAGAAAAAAAAAAAGAATGTTGCCCAAATGCATTGCTGCATTGGCTGTATGTAAGTAGCTTTTGTTTATGTTTGTGTAAATAAGTAAATGTTTATTATATTTATACATTTAAATTGTTTAGTGCAAAATTTTACTGTGGAAATAGGTGTGCAAAGTTTAATTTATGTACAAGATGATGTGTAATGGAAAAGTATTCTTACCAAGTATTCAATCAATTTATCATAATGTTATCATGCTACATCATTTCAAGTGGTTACCACTGTATTAGTGAGGTACTGCGCAGAGTCAGTATTTATCTTTGGTTATTAGAATTGGATAACTTCTGATGTGCTAGGACTGTTCCCATTATGGAATTTTTCTTTTTAAAGTATCTGTTCCTAATTTTATTGAATTTTTATCTCATTATTTTACTCCTCATCTGTTCTTTTTGTCTTCAGAAATTCAGGGAAAAACTACCATCTTATGGGAAAAAAGAGGCAAGTATTTCACATGCAAATGTGCTTTTATCATGAATCACTAGTTCTGCTAAGACTTCATTACTGGTTTTCAGATTTGATTTATTTATTTTTTTGTTATTGTTTGCTTTCCTGCCTCATCTGTAAATCACTCCTCTTCAACCTCCTGATCTCAGGAGCTGGTAACGCTGATCAATTCTAACCGTGTCCTAGTGGTGAGTGGGGAAACAGGATGTGGCAAAACCACTCAGGTCACTCAGTTCATCCTGGATGACTATATCAACAGAGGCATGGGCTCAATGTGCCGTGTGGTCTGCACACAGCCTCGACGCATCAGTGCCATCTCGGTATGTACTCTGCTGGCCTCTGAAGGATTATATGTTGTTGTGTGCCTACTGATTTTAATGTGGTTGCCATGGCAATGCTTCTATTATGCTGCTTCTCTATGGGATAGGTCAGGCAGTCATTTTTGATTCCTAGCAGACCTGTTGGTTCTCTGTCCAAGGCTAGCTTCTCTGCCATCAAATGTGTCTTTATAACCAATCAGAATTAGGCTTATGCATAGAGGCATCACTGTTCAGTGTTAGCTGTTAATAAGAGTGCATGCACATGTGCCTCTAAGCCACTGCATAGGTTAAATACTAAGAACCTTTGTCACTGTGAGCCAGAGAGCAGTGCAAATTTACACAAACACAGCACCATGAGTCCAGCCACACACACACACACACACAATAACAGTAGAGAACCTATGAAAGAATGTGATCTGTCTGTGAATGAATGCAAAGTACAAACTTCCACACTTAACTAAAATTAAACAATGAAATAAAAGGGCAAAATAATTAGTTTGATTAAAAAAAGATATGGATATATTTTTAAAATCTTTTTATTGTGGAAAATATTTGTCTCCTTCCTGATTTCTTGCATATTTATATTGAATAAATAAATGGCAAATGCACTGTTTCCTTACATCGCCCTTTTCTACTCTACACAAGCCTACATGACATGTCTCATTCACCTAAGTGCTTTCTATGTCCAAGGATACTATGGCATGCAGACTGGAGTAAACAGGGAACGAACCACCAGCTTTCTGACTAGTGAATGATCTGCTCTACTCCCTGAGCTATATTTCATAAATACAAAATGCAGAACTTGAGTGATGATTTTCTTTAATAAGGGGAAAGCTTAAAACCTGCATGGCCCTGTTCGAAAAAGCAATTGCCCCTTAAACATAACAACTGGTTGTTACTTTGATGACATAAAAATAATGCGATGCATTTGCATACAGCAAAATTTCGGCATCGCTCATATAGAAATTATTACTTTTTTGCAATACAATGCTGTCTCTCCTCTTAAATCCTATTTGTGTGTGTGTGCTGTTCCTATCAGGTTGCAGAGCGTGTAGCGGCTGAGAGGGCAGAAAGTGTTGGGAATGGGAATTCATGTGGTTACCAAATCCGCCTGCAGAGGTACACAACACTTTCGAGAAGTGCTCATGCTTAAAATTCTTTCTCCTGAAACTTGAGATCTGGTCAATGTGGAGGCCATTTGACTACAGTGAACTCATTGTCATGTTTAGGATGTTTAAGAAAGACCAGACAAAGATTTTCCATTTTTCCGTTTTCTAATTTTGATGAGCTGCTGTGAATTGTGGCCTCAATTTCCTGTTCTGAACCAAGAGAGTAGTGGCACTCGTGGCCCATCAGTTTTAGGCTGACCTGTTGTGCTTTCAGAGATGCTCTTTTTTTATTTTATTTGAGTTACTTTTACCTTCGTATTAGCTCGAAGCAGACTGGCCTTTCTCTTCTGACCAGCTAAGGATTTTCACCCAGAGAACTGCTGCTTACTGGATTATCTTTTTCTGACCATTTGCTGTCCATTGAAGATAGTTGCTCTCTTGGCCATGTCTACATGCCCGAATGCATTAAGTTGCTACTATATGAGCAAATATCTAATTGGCTGATTAGATATTTGCATTAACAAGCAGTTGAACAGTCATGCCTAACAAAGTGGCCAGGGATTGTATGAAGGTGAAATTAGGCTCACTGTATATTTAATTGACATTCTGTAATTGGTTTAGAGGCTAAGAAACCAAAAGCAATACTTATGTTTAGAAAGCTCATTTCCCTTAGATCTGATATGGTTAAGAGTCCAGCCACAGCAGGTTAAATTGATGGGAGCGCTGTTGCAGAAATCAGACTGTTTTATTTCCCTCCCTGATTACGTCTGTCTATTTCAGACTGAGCTTGCTGTTTTCAAGGTTGGCGGTAACAGCTGAGGCTTTGTGGTTTAGACTGAAGTTGGTGATATCAGCCAGCATGATCAGAGTAGGAACAGATTTAGACATCTTAAACACAGATTTTGACATAGTTAGCAGTTTTAACACATGACATATGTTATAGCTCATTAATATTTAAATTAAAAGCTTACTGAGCTCAGATGTTCTGCATGAGATCTACAGCGTGTTATATTTTTTATGTATACATAGTCTACATAGACTTGGTGAAAGGACTCAAGATGGATACATGAAATGTGTGGGTTAATGAACGCCATAAAATGATTTTTCTTAAAAACACACTCATTAAACATCTGCAGCAAGAATTTAACAAAAGCAATTTGCTGTTGTGCAGCCTGAGCGAACAGTGATTTATACAATAGGGGAGTATGCTGATTTCTATTGGATTTTTTTCTATAATAAAATACCCAATTCTGCTTGTTATTTACTGTCTGATTTTTCACAATTGATTTAGCTTACTGATAGTAGTCAGTACTCACTCCATAGGCTATCATTGCCAAAGTCATGTTGGTTAATCCACTACTCACAGTCACTGATGAAAATGAAGGTGACAGAATCTTCTCACTATGTGCAAGGTTTGGGTAACAGCCAGGTAAAGCAGCCAGCTGTGTCAGTGCTAGAGTGTTTGTGAAACAGGATCCAGAGTATTTGTGAATAAATACGCAGTGAACATGTTGCTCTGCAATACTACAGTATAGAAATGTGTGGTTACAACTGTATTCTACTATGAATGTCTTGCCATTGATACATGTTGCTCTGTATTTATATACCAGTCCAGAAGACTCACTGTTTTTCGTGGTGCTTTTGCTGGTTTTACTCTCTTTTGATTTTTGTGAAATATACATTAATTCTTTGGACTTCAGGCTTCACAAAAAAAGAAAAGAATATTATATCGTGTAATTAGTCTCCTCTTCTTGGCACATTAATCTTGCATCAGTTATACAACAAACCCTTTTAGAAGGCTCAGTTGTTAATGAATTTTGTTTTATCAGATATCATATGAA